>NC_137049.1:7331191-7488691 GCF_032717465.1 Coenobita brevimanus
TTGCAAACCAAAAGAATGCTCATGATTTTCAGTAGGAAATAATCCGCCATCAGGAACTCCAAAATAAGTAGCCAATGTCCACTACAAGATCCTGTTTTGCTGATGCGTCAGCTTAGACAGCGTTTGGTACAGGAGATAGTTTAGCGCGTACGAAGATAAACAGTTAAGAGCCTCAACAAAAGTAGACTTGGTTCAGTTTGATGGTATAGGTAAGGATTGTTGCAGGCATACGTTGATAACTCATTAGGAGCTCAAAGAAAAGTAGCCGGGGTTCGACATGGTAATTCACGGTTTACGTGAATGTTTCGGTGGCAACTACTCCTGTAAATTAGCAAAATAGTTCGAAACATGTGTGGATAAGCATTTAGGAGAGAAAACAGAAGGAGCTTGAATTTACCAGTAGGTCCAGAAATAGTTTGTGAGTTTCTGTGGCAATTAATCAAAGCGTTCATACGTGACTGGTAGCTTAATATATTCACACAAACATATGCAAATATGAACAGTTAGAAGGCCAACAGTAAGAAGCATTTGTTAGGAGCGAGGGAGAAGCCCTCGCGAGTCTCGTCAAGTAGTGGTATTTTCATACATATGAGAGGCCCAACCCGGCCTAGCCCGACCGTAACGCATTTGAGAAGCTTATATCTCAGCAACCACAGGGCCGATCACTGCATGGTTTGCACCATATGATAGCCCCATTCTTTAAGATTCGTTTTTGAGAGGTTTCATCACACCCCGGCGGTGCACGTGGCACGTGACACGCGCCACGTTCAGCATGTCGAAAATCTTCAAAAGAAGGCCACAGACCAGACAGTTTGTCGTAAAGACATGAAACTTGGTAGGTAGATAGCCATTAATATACTCTAGGCATCCTCGGGGTGTAAGGCGATATTTCAGTGCTTTCGGATTTAAATGGCCTCGCTTGTACCTCGCCGACCAAGGCGTGTTACTGCTTTACCATATTAGTCTTAGTCGTTGTGTCACCCATAAAGGCAGTTGTTGACTTGCTCAAGAAACAGACCTGCACGTGAGTAATGCACTTGTAGGAGTGTTAAACGATACGATCTGTGTTTACCCTTAGTTCCAGTTTGAGTTCTGTTAAATCTGGTGAAAGATAACTAAGTAGCCTACTTTGAGCATGAGTTATGGTGGTGGTGCAGTACACTGAGAGGTGAGACTGCACAGTCATGTCTAGGGTTCGATCCAGGCTGTTGCTTTAACAGTTTACGGATATGAGTTCGTTATCACCGTGTTTAGTACACTTTCTTACGGCACTGATGAAAGTTCTAGTGATTTGAAGGGACTACAATTCAATCGGCATTGTTTTGGTGTGTGGAAGTGGAATACTGTACCATGGAAAAAGGCTTCCTAATCTATTTCCAGTTTGATTTCACACACACACACACACACACACACACACACACACACACACACACACACACACACACACACACACACACACACACACACACACGCACGCACTCACTCACTCACGCGCGCACACACACACACACACACACACACACACACACACACACACACACACACACACACACACACACACACACAAAATTACTGACTGTAATTGTTAGTTTTGTATAATTAAATAATGTCGCAGGTTATTTTAACTACTAGAATTATACAGATATGTCTCCCCCCCCTCTCTTTCTCTCCCCCCCCACACACACACAGTCTCCTCAGTGAGTGGGATGGTAGCCAGATACAGACTCATCCAGCCCCGCCTCCACACAGACACACCAATGACATACTACTCTCTTTTATTGTTCCACAATACCCCATCTCTTTGTCTTATGTGTCTCTTTGTTGGTTGCATGGCAGAATCGAAAAGTTTGGCAAGCATGTTGGTCAGTTCCGTATGTTTGTCTGTCTGTCTGTTTGTTTGTCTGCTCTGAACAGGTCACAATTTTGCCCCAATCGTTTTTACTACGTATCCTTTCAGTGAAGTTGGTAATAATAGTTGCTATGCCCTCATATCCAGTTTTGCTTTAAGAGTGTGTTAACAAGAATATAAAAGAATATATAAAAACAGACACATACTAATCACTGGTATAACTAAAACCACCATACTTGCACATTTACAAGTTTTTTTTCTCATCAATATATAAATAACTTCTGTATGTTTTGTGTATATACATATAAACATAAGCACACTCATGTGTCAGAAATTGGCTACTTATCTAGTGTACTACTTACATTTGTACCTAGCTTTATCCAAAGAGTAATTACACCACCCGAATTGGAGGCATGATGTTCAGTGTCGCACATACGCAGGTTAATGAGGAACTCTTGAAGTGCATTGGTGTTAGTAACCTTTGAAGGAATTCTGTAGTCTCCTTACTTATTAACTTTAGCTTCTTGCGCATCAGCATTAACAGAGCAGTCAGGTTTGATCACCAAAGACACAATAACTTTAGGCTGAGGAGAATGGATACTGTGGCAATTATGTCGAACTTCTCCATTACCAATTACAGTCCAGTAATTACTATCAATAAACTTCAACTTTTCCTTCAGTTCTAATGAATGATTCTCTCTCTCTCTCTCTCTCCTCCATTGCCTATACTTCCACCTTTCTCACCATTTTGTTTTCTTTCTCTGCATTACTCTTAGTTCTGTTCATTCCTTTTTTCATTCTGCTTTTATCGTTATTTCTGTAATCTTCACCAGTCAATAAATTTCCATAATAGTCCCTCCTCCTCATCTCTTTTTATCATCTGGTTTTCTTTATTCCTATTTTTAAATCAATTTCTTCCTCACTCTAGCCTTCACCTCTTTCCTCCCTCTACCCCCTTCCATGTGTCATCTTTCTCTTCTTTTCCAACCCCTATTCCTCCCTCCATTTTTTTTTTTTTTTTACCTTTCCTTTTGACTTTCCCCCTTCCTACCTCTCTTCCTCCCTCCATTTTTCTCTTACCCTTTCTTCAGACCATATCCCTCCCTTTTTCTTTCCATCTTACCCTCCCCTTTACATCTTACCCTTCGGTCCCCCTTTTTCTCGCCGTCTTCCCTTTCACCTTTTAACCCTTCCCACCCCCTTCCCCCCACCTCTTCTCCTCCCCCATCTCTTCCCCCTTTTCTCTCCTTTTCACCGTGCTCTACCTCTTTCCTCTCTTACCTCCCCTTCTCCCTCCACATCTCCCCTCTCCTTTTCCACCGCCAGTTACTCCTCTCCCCACTCTTATTCCACCTTCCCCTTTCCCATTTCCTCTCCCGCCCTCTTTCTTTTCTTCTCGTCCCCTTTTCCTGTTATTCATTCTCTTCTGTTCCCTGTCCCTGTTTTCGTCTTATCCATTACTATAACCTCTTCTTTTCCTCTCCTTCTCTCCTCTTTCATCTTCCCTTCATTTCCTCTCTTCCTTTCTTCTTCTCGTTTCCTCTTTTCCCCACTTCCTTTCTTCGTCTCATTCCCTCTTTTCCTCTCTTCCTTTCCTCCCCGCTTCACACTTTTTTCTTCCCTCCTACTTTTCAGTTCTCTTTACTTCTCTCGTTTACTAAATTTCTGCAATTTATCCCTCCTCCTCCTCTTCTCCCTCTGCCTCTCACATTCCTTTTCCTCTCTCTATCTCCCCCCTCCCTTTCCCTCCCCTCTTTTCTCTCTACGTCTCCCTTCCCTTTCTCTTCACCTCTCCCTTCCCTTTCCCTCCCTTTTCTCCCCCTCCTTCCTCCCTTTCCTTCTCTCTACCTTCCTCCTCTCTTTCGCTTCCTCTACCTTACTCCTCTCTTTCGCTTCCTCTACCTTCCTCCTCTCTTTCCCTCCTCTCTTTCAATCCTTCCCTCCCTCCCTCCCTCCCTCCCCTCCCTCCTTCTCTCCGTTTTTGTTGACGGCCATTAGACCCAGTCCCTTGAGGCGAAACTTCCCACATAATTACCTGGGAATATCGACTCTATCGACCTTCTAAATTCTTCCCTAGATCACATTACCCCTCGATCTCCCATCCTTTTAAGACCCTCCTTGTCCTTAATGGCGATATTTCACACTAGAACACAGGATAAACAAACGCATTTTCACCCTTTCAGCCACTGATATAAAGTCGATTACCACTCAGTAAATGCAAGGGAATATAGGCCTTATTACGGGGTATCGTTGCGTGGGATGTTTGGGGATGTAATGTGGTTGTGAGGGAAATGGTCAGGGATGAGGGATTGGTGTGTGGGATTGGGGGTTAATGACACAGTGACTATACTGAAGGATTACACTCTTTATCGAGATGATTTATAGAGATGATGAGGATGACAATGGTGATGATGATAATGACAATGATGATGGTAATGATAATGATGGCGGTTTGTGAAGTGGTCGGAGATGAGGGGTTGGTGGTCGGAATTCTGGAGTAATGAGACGCTTGGCCGAGCAAGGAATTACACTACACCACTTTGTATAATTTTTATATCACTGTAACTCCTATGATGTTGTCTTCCAGCTAACTCCAGACGATTTTATTCAGGTGATAATGAGTCATCTGAGCCTGAGAGTAATAGTACTGTTACCTAACCCTCACCAGGTCGAGACAGGTCTAGTGTCCTATGACTGTTCAGTTAAGAGTGATCATACGAGCCCTGAGAGTGTTCGCCTGACGATGATGATGTAGGGATTCTTGTAACTATCAGCACTGAAGGCCTGCAGCTGTTTTCAGTATTTAGAGATGATCTAGATTTTGATGCTGATTATGTTGCTGATGATGGTGATGAGGGGGACGGCGATGATGATTGTGACAGTGATTGTTGTTGTTGTCGTTTTGTCTGGCCAAGTAAACCCATCGACCACAGATAGGCTGCTTCTCTGGGGCCGTCGGAGAGGTACCGCTCAGTATATACAAAAAGTGTGGAGAGAACCGACGCCCCCTCGTCGAGGTCAGACCGGGGTCCTTCACCACGGCGAGGTGCAGGGATGTGTAAGGAGGTTTGGCTCACGAGTTCATACCGGGATTGCTTAGCTCCACTCCGGGTGCACATCGACACCACGTGTAGGCACCTTGAAGTGATTATGATAAAGGGATAACTAATAGCGAGGGATGCATCAGCGTTTGGAACTGCATAGTTTTAAGAATCTGAACGGCTAGTGAAAAACTATGAAAATATTAAACTTTTCGATATGATGCCGACTTTACATACATTATTCTTCCTAGTGCTGGATATTTTCTTCTTTTTAGGAGAATGCCATTGCAGTACGGGATTAATTAAAGCTGTATTAACCCCCTAGTTTGGTAGTCCCTCCTACATCGAATATCTGGCACCAACAAAAATGAAATTAAACACGTCCAGCAGGTGAAAGGTTTAAGCGACTGGAATATTTAGTGGGGAGTTAGGTAACATTAATTTATAAGGATAATACTGATAGACGAGGCATTAGTGAGGGATTGCACAATAATGAGAGTAACATTGAGGGACGGAAGAGTAATGGGAGGATTTGACATGGCTGTTTGTGAAAGACTGATATGTACTGAATAATAAACCTTTTCCTTGGAGTGAGGTCTTTTTTTTTTTTTTAACTTCTGTTCCTGCCATCCTCGGACAGTTATATAAGGGGATGCTTTGTGCAATAAAGATATTAATGAAGGTTCCATCCATCCCCGTCGGTAATGGACGAGAGTACTCATTTTAATATATTGTTAACACCGCTTTTGTAAAACACTATGAATCTGCAGAAACTCAAGAGACGAAAGGTGTTGCATTCTCTGGGTTTGTGCAACTGTCAAGTACCCCTGGACATGGCATTTACGAAGAGCCAGTGCAGTACTTGAGTTCCCTGCTTTCACTGAGTGGATTTCAGCCACAAAAACTTCTCTAACACTGGGATTACTGAAATTATTATATAAATACTACAGCGTCTGTTTCTCGATGTGAAGACTGTCCTTCTTATAAAAGATGATTTCCACAAGTTCCTGCAAAAAGACAGTTGAACTCACTCAAGCATTGACATAAAGATGCTGTGTGTGACACGGCATAGAGAATCACTGTGATGCTTTTGCTATAGATCTGACATGAGAGGAAAGGGAGACTGTGTGAAGCTTTTCAAATCATAGGCCAATGTGTTGTACAGGAAGCACATACCTAAGGAGGATTTTATTGTTGGTTCGGGTTATGGGATGGGTGTAGCCTAAGTGCTGCAGAGTAAATTAATATGAAATGATAAATTATTTGCACAGATAGAATGACAGATGGGGCTGACCAGAGTACAGATGTAAATACTAAAGTTGATGAAAAGCATTCAGGGATCAAGAGCAGCCTCAGATGACTTGCTATCTCCGTCATCATTGGCAGAGATTGCTAGCCAGTACATTAGTGAGGTGAAATTACAACAAATCAAAGTAGCTAGAAATATTTTGGCTTGTAAGAAAGTGTCTAATGCTTTTCCTTTGGACATAATAAATGTATGCATTTTATAGATCCGGGTAAATTCTCATAACAGATAACAATCACTTCCCTTTACTATACCTGTCAGCCGGTGTGTGAGGTCATTCAGTGCATTAAGCGGTCTGCACATATGATTTAGAATACTGTGGATTGGAACACGTGACATTATCTGGCTTTAATGTCCTTAAGAACCCTGTGCTAAAGCAGGGTTGAGTCAGATGCGAGTGGCCAACTGATAGGCAACATAGAGACGGACAGCAGCATGAATGGTATTACGGCCGAAAGTGCTACCTGTAATATCCAATAAAGACGATGTCCTCCCACTCTCCGGAAAAAAACAAAAACAAAGGAACAGTGGAAAGCGATGTGTGTGTGTGTGTGTGTGTGTGTGTGTGTGTGTGTGTGAGAGAGAGAGAGAGAGAGAGAGAGAGAGAGTGACACAGACAGACAGACAGACAGACAGACAGGAACATTTTAATTATAGACTGAAAATTAATTGGAGGATAGGACAGCAAGACCACTAATTACACCTGGCTCATTACCACGAGATTCACCTGGTGTCAAAAAATCACAGCCACTCACACCTGTGTACCACGTCAAAAATAGGAGTCTGGGTTTGAAATTAACTCCTTCAGGTTTTTTTTCGTGTAAATTCTATCATATCCAAGCGATTCTCTTCAACGAAGGGCATACCTCTATTAGTGTCGGTGTTAATAAAGGCCGTATCTAACCAATGCAGTTTTAAAAGTCTTTCCGAAGCTGAGGAGAAAATCGTGTGGAGGTAGAGACTAAAAAAATACGTCGTCGGACTGAAGGGGATAATGTGCGTGATTCAGTCGTTTTTTGTGTGTCATTCTGTATTATCGTTTTTTTTTTTTTTTCCGGTTGTGTTCTTGTCAGCTTAATCTTTATAACTCCTCTTCGTTAACCTTTTTTTTTTTTTTTTTTCTAGTTTGCATATTTCATTTTGTTCTGTGTTATTTATATCTTTTTGAAATGACCGTAAATTACAGAAATAACACGTTACTTAATATTAATGTTATGTTCTACAAGATAAACTTGAAAGAAATAAATACTGGAAGGTCGCAAAAGAAAAAGATACTGTCCTTTGTCTTATGTGTTTGCATCATGTCATCTTAGAAATGAAACGAAAACATTCGGGGCCCAAAGGCTAATCGCCCGTGAAAGTATGTCGTTGGATAAGGTACAAATTAGCAACAAAATACATTAGAAGAAAATTCGTAAAACACTCCGGAATTCAGTCACCGCGATTCACAAAAAGCTAGTCCATATTAAAAAACATATGGCGGTTGGCAATCGTCCGTCATTGATCAAATCCACACCAAAAGTAATTAGCTTCTGCACATTCACATAGATCTATTTCGCGAAGGTTTGGTGAAAATTCGTCCACAATTTTTCGAGGTATGTTGGGAACAGACACACACACACACACACACACACACACACACACACACACACACACAGACGCTGGCAAAAACATCATCGCTCCGCCTAGCTAGAAGCGGGGGATAATAAAGGAACCAGTGTTAGATTCTTGGGTGGAGAGAATGATGGATCTAGTCTTTCCCTTCGTCCCATTTGACACTACAGTACAATCTGGAACATGGAAGAAACACTGACTATTTTGGACTGTGTTCTAGGGGGAGACTGTGGCTTAATATATATATATATATATATATATATATATATATATATATATATATATATATATATATATATATATATATAGAGAGAGAGAGAGAGAGAGAGAGAGAGAGAGAGAGAGAGAGAGAGAGAGAGAGAGAGAGAGAGAGACAGTTAGATATAGATAGAGCGATAGATAGATATAGCCTTAGTGACGTTTGTGCAATCAATGGATTTGAAACTTACCATGCGTCTGTTTATTCCCAACAGTAAATATGCATGACGACAACTGACCGAGGACGAATCGTAGGGCTGACTGAATCGGTGAGTATTAGCTATTTATTGTTGTATTTTATACGTCCTAAAGATGTATCAAAATGTGTGATAGAAAACTGAGCGTAGTGTGGTTACGTCTGTATTTGACTTATTAGTCCACCTCACACCTGTCAGCAGTCGCAATTACCTCTGTCAGGGAGGTTTTAAGTTGGGTGGAGGCGGCATGTTTGACAGATACAGCGGATGAGCGTTAAAACCTGTCTGGTTCCCCGCCAGGCCTTGTTCCCACTGCTCACTGATGGCCACGTCTTGCCTAAACGTCTTTCTAACTCTTGATCTCTATCATAACGTATGCCCACGCACTTCGTAGCGGCAAATGGATGAAGTCAGCTCTGTAATTGCTATTATTTAAGCAGTTCATCGCACCCCATTTGTTGTAAAGGTATATATGGGTAACTAAAAAGCACTCAGAGAGAGCATACCTCCGCCAATGCCATTGCCGGATTCGGATCCGTGGATATAGGATCCGGATCCAGGTCTGGATCCGCCACAAAATTAATGAATTCTGTCTTGAGCCATGGCCCATCTTTCCACAAAAATTCACTGAAATTAATTGACAAGTATTGGAGATATTGAGCGGGATACTCCGGATGAGAATCCAGATCAGTCCCAAAATTGAATCATTTCTTCCTTGGCTGATGGCACACCCTTCCACAAAATTTCATCGAAATCTGTTCATAACTTTTTGAGTAATCCTGCTAACAGACATACTGACAAACAAACAAATGCGGGGTAAAACATATACCTCGTGGCGGAGGTAAACTATGCCTATCTGATCGGGGTGGGAGGGAATGTAGTTATGTATTGATAACAGTATTTACGCAAATATATGGCAAATTCATTCAACCTGCTCTACTTAATCCCAATGTTTGCATTTAATACAAAATATAGAAATACATACCCGAAAGTCATTACAAGGCATTCCATCGCCATTCCACTCTTGTCAGTCGTGCTGCACACAGCCTCCTCCTCCTTTAACCCATCCATTCAGCACTGTTCCTTTTGTCTTCACGCGGAACAATTCTTTCATTTCCCCCCCCCCTCCTCTCTCTCTCTCTCTCTCTCTCTCTCTGGTGATCACCATAATTGGCAATAGTGGTATGGATGTAAATAATGGCATCATTTTCTCTACCCTGTTCCTATGATTATTCTAAAGACCGGTAAAATCAGGAAAAAGATGACTGCTTATTTATTACACTGCATTACTGTGGTATTTAAGCTGGGGAAAAAATATACTTTGCTAACAAATACATTTCTTATTTTTGAACTAAGAAGACGAACTTTCTCACCTTTCTCACCAGACGCCAGGTAATTGATTTTAGCTGTCAGTAGTCGACCCCTTCACCAGACGCCTTCACTCACTTTGATCCTCATCTAGCTGTTGTTCGTTTACTTTTTCCAACGTTAACTTTCTTCCTTCCAAGTTCTTTTTCACACAATCCATCCACTTTTTCCTGGGTCTTCCAACCGATCTCCTTCCTCTGGGCTGTCATTCCAAATTCTTCCGTGTATATCTACTCTTCTCCGTTTTCTTCATATGACCAAGCCATCTCAAGTTGTTTCTTTCTACGATTTCTAAACTCGACTCCACTTTTAGCTATCGTCAGTGTCATATTCCAAGTTTTTGACCCATATAGTAAAACTGATCTCAGTATGGTCGTGTAAATTATCGCTTTACATTTGAGTGGCACATTTTTATCTTTGAACAGAGGGTACAACAGGTTCACATTTCCATTAAACTTTTGAATTCGACTAGTAATATCGCTCTCCTGGATGTTATCCTGCGTAAACAAAACTCCCAAATAATTAAAGTTATTCATCTGTTTTGTCTGATTTTCATTTATATTGATATTACATTCATCTCTATTTCTGTCTTACACACATCACCTCAGTTTTCTTCACACTTATCTTCGATTTGTTCCTTCTTTTTCCTTCTTTCCATGTATTTATAGCATCCTATAACTGAATTTGATTTTCCGTTATCATTACCGTATCATCTACATATGCCATCGTTATTTCGCAATCTCCATTAGTGCGTATTTCCCTCGTGCACTTGTCCATGAATCTTATAAAGAGTAATTAGGACAAAATTCCTCCTTGCCTCCTGTCTTCACCTCAAACTCCCTACTTTCACTTTCTCTCTCTCTCTCTCTCTCTCTCTCTCTCTCTCTCTCTCTCTCTCTCTCTCTCTCTCTCTCTCTTTTTTCATCCTACTGTTGCCATCTTCATACAAACTTTTCTTTACCCCTTATCAGTTTTGGTGGTACAGTGTAATTTTGATCTTTATCATCCCATAATTTCCTTCTGTCTATTCTGTCGAAAACTTTTTTCTAAATCTATGAATGCCAAGTATGTATTTCTGTTCCACTCCCATCGTTTTTCTAAGATGATCTTCAATGTGAACACTAACTCTTATTAGCCCTCACCCGAGTCTAAATCAATGTTGCCAATACCCCAGTTTCTCTTCAGTTATGCTTCTCATTCCTCTTTCCAATATTCTTTCGTAAAGTTTCGCGCATGTGATAAATGTGAGGCCCCTCGGTAATTTACGCAGTTTAGCTTAACGCCTTTCTTGAAAATAGGACACATTATAGCAGTTTCGTAGTCCTCTGCTACTTTTGCAGATCTCCATGCATTGTTAAAGATCTTTCTTAACCACACTACTACCTCTGGCTCCCTTGGAATGAAAATTTCGGTTGGTATTTCATTATTTCCTGATGCCTTTCTATTTTTCATCTTCTTCATAGCTCCAATTATTTTCCCTGTGCTTCTTTCATCCATGCCAATTTCCTGTAGTTGACCTTCTTCTAGTTCTTAATACTCAACCTCTCCTTCTGCGTTTAAAAATTCTTAAAAACTAACTAGGGAGAGTAAACCTCTCTCATCAGTAAAATGTTAAATGCAATAAGTAAATGTCATAAGATTAACAAAACGGAGCTTACTGAAATTGAAATTAATGTTGGTACACACGTCATATAACAGCCCTTGATCAAAACAATTCGTTGCACTAATGGGTGGAAGGGAACAGACAGGTGCCCCTCGATGTAGCGAGCACGATGTTGATTATGCATTTCAGTGTTTGCCCTTTTGCCATAGTCACTCACTGTTGTAGATGTTGCGAGAGGCAGACCGAGAAAGGTTTGGGATGAGGTCATAGTGTGTCATAAGGGATCAAGGACTGAATGGAGAGGCTGCTAAAGTCCGAACAGCATAAAGAGTTTTTAATAGGTGACCAATGCCGACGCATACATGAGTGTTGGAAACTTTATAAGAGAAAGAACAAACGTACTGAGCATAAACAAGGAAAAGGAAAATGCGGCGTACATATAATTGGTCAACATTTATTATTTACTAGGAACCTAAATTGTCTGTTACAGAATGAGGAATTGTTTCTTCGGGCGAGTGGCCACGCGTGGACTGACGTCAACTAGCTCCACGCACGTCACCTGTGATCATTATTTTTTTTTTCATTGCTGGACAAAAATCCTTAAAAATCCATCCCTGGGTGGCGCAACATCCCCTCGATACTCCACCAGTCTTCTAACACACACACACACACACACACACACGGTTTCCAGCCAGATGAATTACTTTCTGTGAGCTGACTGGGGATTCAACGCGAGACACGGAAGCACTCAGAATTTTTCCTCTCCTTACCTTGGACCCGTATTTTCCTCTTCCTGCTTTATCTCACTTTTTGAATTAATTCTTTTATACTACGTGCTTTATGGCTAGAGTTAACGTGCGCCGTATGAAACAAGCAACACAAGTTTCCCCAAGTTACCTTTAAGCATCACAAAATTTCGTACAAGAGACATCTTTTGCATGTTGATAGAAATTGTTTTGTTTTACTACCATTTATTTGTTTTGATTAAACGCGCGCGCGCGCACACACACACACACACACACACACACACACACACACACACACACACACACACACACACACACACAGTAGACCGTAGCATCAGTCGAGCAGGGCAGTACTCCCAAGGTGGATGGAAAGCTGATGACAGGGAGAGCTGGAGCTCCCGTTTCATCAGCCCTCGGGCCTAGGTCCCGACCATCCCCCTTTGCTGAACTTTTTCAGTGTCTCAGTAACACAGAAAGTAGGCCAGCATGCTCTCCAATACCAGTTTCTCTAACTATCAACATCAGACTACATGCACAGTACACACTAAACTTCCTTTAAAAAAAAAAAAAAAAAAAAAAAAAAAAAAAAAAAACATGACAGCTCAACACGTGGCCTCGGAGTCCCAAGAGGGGGGGGACCATAAATGCCCCCACCTTCCGCCGCTCTCCCGGTGACGGCTCGAACTGCCTGGAACCACTGTCTGACTCTCTTCTTCATTTCTGCAACATTCGCGGGCTTTCCTCTAAGTTTCGCTCTGTTGAACACCACCTCTCCTTCTCTAAACCTCACCTTCTTTTTCTGAGACTCAGCTGTCTGAGGCAACTGACAGCAGACCCTTTTCTGTATCCTCCTACTTTCTCTACAACTCATTTCAAAGCCAAAGGTGGCTGTTGTGTATATATACGCAACGACTTATCTTGCTATCATGTTCCCGAACTCAGTTCTTCTGAATTCTCTACACTCTGGCTTCGGCTTTCCTGTCCTTCTCTGACTAAATATATCTGCGCTGTATACTTATCTCCTAATTCTACTATCAAAAATTCTTTGACTATCTTACTTTTATGATGGAATGCATTCTATCCATTTCTCCTTTCTCTGAAATCTCCATTCTTGGAGATTTCAATGTTCACCACCACCTTTGGCTCTCCTCTCCTTTCACTGATCCACCTGGTGAACAAGCCTACACCTTTTCTATCCTTAATGACCTAGAGCAGCTTGTACAGCATCCTACCCGTATCCCTGACTGCCTTGGAGAGAACTCCAACATACTTGACCTTCTCCATACAACTCATCCTTCTGCTTACACTGTTAACCTTTTCTCTCCGTTGGGCTCCTACAATCACAATCTTATCACCTTAACCTGTCTTATCGCTCCGGTACAACCTGTGGACCCTCCAAAGAAACGTCATCTGTGGCACTTTGGAGCTGCAGATTGGGAGGCCCTCAGGCAGTTCTTCTTTGATTTTCCATGGAATGATTATTGCTTCCATGGCCGGGAGCCATCTGAGTGTGCCTTGTGCATTATGGAGGTTATTCTCTCGGGCATGGAAGCATACATTCCTTTCTCATATCCTATGACTAATCCAAGAAAGCCTTGGTTTAATCACGCTTGTTCTAATGCTGTCCGCAACAAGGAGAGGGCCTATAAAAGGTACCGGAGCCAACCCACCCCTGAATCACATCTTTTATACGTTTCTGCCCAGAATCATACTAAGTCTTTTCTTCGCTCTGCTAAAAATAATTTCATCCGTACTAAATGCTCTCAACTCTCCAACTCGAATTCTTCCCGCTCCTTCTGGCACCTTGCCAAAAATCTTTCTAACAACTTTACCGCATCATCCCTCCTCTTTTCTACTCTGATGGCTCTGTAGCTATTTCTTCTACTGATAAAGCAGATCTCTTCTCTCAGAATTTCTCCTCCAATACCACCATAGACGATTCCGGTGCTGTTCCTCCCTCACTTCCCCCCTCTGACTTCCTCATGGCTGACATTAAAATGTCTTCAGCTGATGTATTTTCTGCCATCACAGGCCTCAATATTAACAAGGCATATGGGCCTGATGGAGTCCCTCTTGTTGTTCTCAAGAACTTTGCTTCCATGCTTACACCCTGCCTAGGCAAACTCTTTCGCCTTTGTCTATCAACTTGTACCTTTCCTTCTTGCTGGAAGTTTGCTCTCATTCAGCCAGTCCCAAAGTAGGGTGACCATTCCCAGCCCTCTAACTATCGTCCAATTACTTTAACATCCTGTATCTCAAAAGTTTTTGAGAGAATTCTTAATAGAAAAATTTTAAAGCATCTTTCCTATCACAACCTTCTTTCTGATCATCAGTATGGGTTCCGTCAGGGATGCTCCACTGGCGAGCCTCTCACCTACCTTTCAGACTCCTGGTCATCCTCCTTTAGGGGCTTTGGCGAAAGCTTTGCCATTGCACTTGACATCTCAGAGGCTTTCGATCGAGTCTGGCATAAACCTTTAATTTCCAAACTGCCCTCTTACGGTTTCTATCCTTCTATTTGTGCCTTCATCTATAGCTTCCTTCCTGGTTGTTGTATAGCCGCTGTTGTAGACGGCCATCGTTCTTCTCCTAGATCTATCAACAGTGGTGTTCCTCAGGGGTCTGTCCTATCACCAACTCTCTTACTTTTATTCATCAATGACCTTCTAAGCTGTACATCTAACCCTATCCACTCATATGCTGATGACTCCATCCTTCACCTTTCCATTCGGTTCCCGGAACGTCCATCTCAGCAATTACTTCAGCAAACAAGGGATGAGGCTTTGGCACACCTAATGTCTGACTTGGCTCGTATCTCTGACTGGGGTAAAAATAATCTGGTTGTTTTTAATGCATCAAAGTGTCAGTTTTTACACCTATCAACCTGACAAAATCTTTCACAGGTATATCCACTAATGTTTAATGATATTAACTTAATCCTGCATCATCCTTGAACATGCTTGGGGTTTCAGTTACTCGGGACTTATCTTGGAGAGATAATATTATATCTCTATAAAATCTGCTTCCAAGAGATTAGGTGTGCTAATCCGACTCCGTTCCTTCTGTACTCCTGCACAATTGTTGACTCCATTCAGGGTTTTACCATCCCCTGTATGGAGTACAACTCTCATGTGTGGGGAGGCTCCCCACATATAGCTGTTCTCAGTAGGGTGGAGTCAAAGGCTTTTTGTCTCATTAAGTCTCCTCCTCTTACTGACTCCCTTTAACCTCTGTCTCTTCGCCGCACTGTTGCATCATTTTCTCTTTTTTTATCGCTATTTCAAAAGTCACTGCTCCTTTGAACTGTCTGCATGCATTCCTCCACCTTTACGACGGGCGCGTAACACCCGTCTGGCAGCTAACTCTCATCCATTTTCTGTCCAACTGTCTAATGCAAGAGTTAACCGTTACTCCCAGTCCTTCATTTATGCAACGGCTCAACTCTGGAATTGTCTCTGTCTGTAATTCCTGCTTTCTATGATCTCCAGTCTTTCAAACCCAGTGTGTCCAGGCATCTCGAAATGATCGGATCTTGAATTTGGCTCTCTCTTGTAAGTATTTTGTTTTTCTCTTGAAGAGAACAATAATTGTCGGCTCGCGCCCTTTTGTTCCTTCTTTCTCACATTATACACACACACACACACACACACACACACATATATATATATATATATATATATATATATATATATATATATATATATATATATATATATATATATATATATATATATATATTGTTACGGAACAGAGAAAGATAACGTACACTTTAAGTGAGAATACTAAGAGTCACTACTGTCCCGTAAAGTTCCAGGTTCAAAACAAAAGAGTTAGGTAAAATTACAAGTTAAAGTTTAATGCTCAAACTAACAACAAAACATTCAGGACTCATAAGGATAATGTACAGTAATGGCAAAAAACAGGTTAAATATATGGTTAACTGCAATAGCCTCTATTAACACGATTTTAGCAAGAGAAAATTTACTTAAGTCAGCCCTGATAAAATGAAAATACACTGGGTAATGCTCAGTTAATGCAAGATAAATTATTACAGATACAAACTATTATTAATGATGACTGACATAAAGAACCTTTACATACATTACAAAAACCTTACTAGGCCTAAGAATCAACCTTATGCTACACAGTACAATAAAAAATGCAACAACGCTTATACTCAAATTACACTGCTGCCAGATGGTTGAAGACTTCCTGAGCACTCAATAATAACTGTACAGGGGAGGACAGAGATGTGAACAAAATGAGGAGCAGATCTAAGTGGCAATGATGCAGAGACTGAGCTCATTATATAGGGGTCAGCAGAGCCTGATACAACTTGTAAGAAGGACACGCAAATGAAGCCATGGGGACAAAGAGTTGACAATCCTACTCTGAACTCCAGAAATGACGACTTACTATAACGGTAGAAGGGGGGAACTGAGGCAGAACACGCTCGTGATCAAACATGCAGCATATTGTGCGTTAAAATTACACAAAGGATGATGAAATCATAGGCTATGTAACACCTCCCCACAAAGAAAAAAGAAATTTACAAAGGAAATTTCTTATTACTCTAAAACAATCTGTATATGGCATTACAGAACATGCAAAAGTCTTTCCTAATGTTACAAAACATGAGATCTCCCTAGCACGTTCAGTCATAGGTACTTGCCAGTATCCCTTTAACCCCTACACCGCGGGCTTGTTTACCAATGACTTGCGTGTCCCGCGGGGTTATTTGAGCTCCGACAGACTCTCAAAAAATATTTGCTAAAAATCAGTTATTAGCCCTAGAATAATAAAATCATATATGCTTATTGCACATACCTTCAGCTTTCTCCTGGAATGATTGTTGAGCCTTCGTCGGTTTCTGTAGGACTTGTGGAGACCTCTGAAGTAGGGTAACTAAGTCTCCACTTTACACTTCCCGACAACCCGTTATATGATTACCACAGCCAGATACAAACACTATAAACACTATTCTACCATTTTAAAGTAGTTTGGGATCCATACTAAAAAAAAAAAAAGTGTGAAAGCAATGGAAATTATGAGCGCGTCTGATCGCCGCACTTGCGCTAGTTCGCTCTAGGCACTCTGTCATTTATTATTCATAAAACCCCTCACACTTTATATTTCTATTACTATATCACACTTATATATATCTGGAGTCTTTCTCCATAAGTTTCCTTCAGTCGTATTATTTTATTGTCACTGAAGTCATTCAATTTTTCTGTCAGTAAAATACGTAGAGAGCCACGGATTCACTCTCACTGTTATAACATAAATTATTTGTACTCATATTCTTATATTACTAATTACTTACATTACTATTTACATTTTCTATTCTATTTTCAATATTTACCCTTCTATTTTACTTACAATATGTTATTCACTGTCACTTTCAGTAAGATAAAACTATAATACACTGTTCAATCATATGAACTGAACATCCATTGCTTTCACCTGCTATTTACACATTATTTACACATTATTTCCAAATAATTCTGCTTCCACACTTGCACTGTTAGAACTGCTTCTGGCTGTGATAATCGAAGAAGCAGGTTACACAGAGGGGAACCTGGCATTCAGCGCACTGCCAAGAGGTGCGTTTATGCTCAGGTGTGCGGCGTGTGGTATGCGCACATACCTGACACCTGCGAATCGCAGCCTTCCTTTTCCCTGTGGCAGGCATTAGCTCAAGTCTGTGCCGATCCATATACGCCCTCTGCTCAAGTCGGTCGGGAAGTGTAACTGGATGGCGCCTTGGAGTTGCTGCTTGCACCTTACCATATTTTTCCAGCAGCTGCTGGACACAAGTCCTGGCGAACAACCTCAGGGAGAAGGACTTGGGTGGCTTTACCTTCATCTTGTACAGGATGAAGGCGTTCAGCATCGTCATATCTATGAGATGCAGAAAAACTTTCCTGTACTACCTAGTATTCTTCCTGAGGCAGTCGATCTCACCAATCATCATGTCGGACTTGTCCACCAGCCGCATGTTTATATTATAGTCCAACACAGCATCAGGTTTCATCACAGGTTCGCCTGTCCTACGGTCGACCTTCCCACTGTCTCTCATCTCCCCCTTATGTACGGTGGTGAGCATGTGCACGACTCTCTTGTCATGCCACCGTATTGCCAGCATCTTCTCAGACTTGCGTAGGTGCACGTCTCCTCGCTGCGAGTTTCCCGCCTCTGGGAATTTGGGGAAGTTGGCACGATTACTTTTCACAGTGCCGCAGGAGCCAATGCCGTGCTCAGAAAGGTATTTGGCAAGTTTCGGTGCTGTATAGTAGTTGTCTGTATACAGCACATGATTCCCACCAAAATACTTTTCTAGGAGCACTTTCACTACACAGCCTGAGAAGCCAAGGGGGTGTGTTTTATCGAGATCGACAGTGCTGGCTGAATATATGACGAAGTCAAGGATGTACCCCGTCTTACAGTCGCACAGTACAAAGAACTTAATTCCAAAGCGATGGCGTTTGCTTGGAATGTACTGGACAAACCGAAGACGTCCTCTGAACAGAACCAAGGACTCATCAATGACAACCTTCTGAAATGGGTGGAAGAATGACATGAACTTATCCTTCATTCTGTTCAGAATCTCCCGGATCTTCCAGAGTGGGTCGGTTTGGGAAGGTACATCATTATCGGCAAAGTGCAGGTTTCCCATGATGTTCCGGAAGCGATCTCTGGCCATGTACTTGTTGAAGGTCGGTGAGGGTAGTAAGGGGTCCATGGACCAGTATTCTTCCAACTCATGCTTCTTGGAGTGTGGCATAAGAAGCATGAGGGCAAAGAACACATACAGCTCCTGCACTCCCAGCATGGTCCACTGTTGCATCTTGGCTGCACCTGTACCACTAGCAGCACGTTGTGATTCGAACCTGTTGGTCTCATCACATATGTGCTGCATGACTTCGTCATCTAGGAAGGCCAAAAGGTAGTCGACACACTCAGCATTTTCGTCCATAGTGAAGGCAGGCTGAACTCCTGACGAGCTCTCATCGAAAACCAGGTTTTTGGGGACAAAATCTGACCCTTCCGTCCATGCGAAGGCGTCCAGGATTCCCTGGCGTGGCGGTGGAGGGATGGTGGTGGTGGTGGTGGTGGAGGTTGGCTGAGAGGGAGGCTTATCTCTGTCAAGGTCACTCGCACTGACCCTAGGTTGCCGTACAGCACTAGCAGCCCTTACCCTACTAGCTACACTACTTTTCACTCTCTTAGATCTACCTCTACCTCTACGGCCGGCCTTCACTGTTGATGCTGGTGGTGACTCCGATAACGAAGACTCCGGAGATAACTCAGCCGACGATGATGACGAGATGAGTAAAGCGGGGCTTGGGGAACGGGGAGGTGAATGCTCTCGTGACTCATGGTGGGCTGGGTCACGTGGGGGCATTGTTCTGGGGCTAACACGCCGCCTTTTCACTCCCTTCCCAAATTCTTGTCCTTCCTGCACTAAAGGCTCCTTTCCCTTGGAGCTAGACACTGATTCACTGGTAGGAGCACTTGTTGTCGCTGTTTCTGGCGCGATAACTTCACCCGGCTCATCACACGATTCACCGGAATCGTCAAAATCGCTGTCCATTATTATCATGGACAATTCAGCAAGTTCTCGTGCCACTGCAGAGTCACTGAGGCCTTTCCTGCTTGCCTCAACACTTTTCTTGGGCGTAGAGGTCACGGGGCCCTTTGCAATGGGCGCAGAAGCAGCAGGAATGGCGGGGCGCGAGTGCCACATGTTGTCTCTGCAGTGGAGGACAAGGAACTAAAAGCCGCGGCTTATCTGAGAAGGGAAGGGTTGCCAATGACACTTTAGGCTGACTGCTGCTAACTTACAGGCTAATTTTTTATAGGTAGAAAATCTTAGCAATAAATAAAGAAATAGGTAGTTCCAGGTGAATGTAAATGTCAATTAGGAATCTCCCTTCCTTTCTGATATATATTTTTATTACAGACATCGATTACAAGGCATATATCAAAGGGGAAATTACCGTGGTAATGTAGCGAATGAATGCATGTGAGGTTTTGTCAGGTGATAATTAGGCAATTTCTGGAGTATAACACTATCACTTACCTGTTTTTTTTTTTGTATATATTATTGGGTAAAAATATAGGGCATAGGGCTTATTTCAATGGATGAAATCTGTGGAAAAAGAAGGGGGAAATTTCTGTAACGCAGCGCGGCGTGGGAGGTGAGAGGAGAGGGTAATGGAGGGCAGGTAGGGAGGGGAGTCATGAAGGGGGTAAATTATCTGAGAAGGGAAGGGTTGGCAATGACACTTTAGGCTTACTGCTGCTAACTTACATGCTAATTTTTATAGGTAGAAAATCTCGGCAATAAATAAAGAAATACAGTAGGTAGTTCCAGGTGAATGTAAATGTCAATTAGCATTCTCCCTTCCTTTCTGATATATATTTTTATTACAGACATCGATTACAAGGCATAAATCAAAGGGGAAATTACCGTGGTAATGTAGCGAATGAATGCACGTGAGGTGTTGTCAGGTGATAATTAGCCAATTTATGGAGTATAACACTATCACTTACCTTTTTTTTTGTTGGTATATATTATTGGGTAAAAATATAGGGCATAGGGCTTATTTCAATGGATGAAATCTGTGGAAAGAGAAGGGGGAAATTTCCGTAGCACAGCGCGGCGTGGGAGATGAGAGGAGAGGGTAATGGAGGGCAGGTAGGGAGGGGAGTCACGAAGGGGGTAAAATAGCTAAAATGTCAACAATGGATGGGAGTACAGATGAGATTTGGAGTGCTGACTAGTGTTGGACATTGGCAGTACTGATAGATGATACAAGCCACCACTTGAGAGCCCGGGATAATTCAAAATAACACAGAATCACAAAAGTGACGCCCCGCGGTATGATCCATTGTAGCCGAGCGTCACAAAAGTGACGCCCCGCGGTTAAGGGGTTAACAAATCAAACTTACTTATATACCTAGCCTTTCCGATCTTGTCTATGCAATCTTCCACACGAGGGAGAGGGTAAGTATCTGTTTTGGTTATCTGATTAACACGTCTGTAGTCGATGCAAAGCCGCTGTGACCCACCTGGCTTAGGGACTAGAGTGACAGGAGAACTCCACTCGCTCTGACAGGGCTCAATCATCTTGTGGTCCAACAGGTAGCCAAGCTCCTTCTGGATGAGAGGAACTTTCACTGGGTTCACATGGTAAGGAGGCAGTTTAATTGGCTTTGCGTCTCCAACATCGACATCATGCATCAACACAGTGGTTCTTCCTGGAGTGGCACGGAACACTTGCAGGTACTCCTGCAGTAATGCCGAAAACTCCTGCCTTTCCTCGGGAGGTAGATGAGAAAGCTTAGTCTGGAGATCATTCATGATATCAGGATTCTTCCCCAAACTATCACTCAGGCTCATGCTGCATGGGAGAACTTTGCTTGCAGACTCGGGTGGAACAGCTACAGTGCAGACTGGATTATTTTCGTCCTGCCTGTGATATAACTTTAGCATGTTGATGTGACATAGTTGCTTGCTCTTTCTACGATCTGGTGTGGCGATGACATAGTTGACATCACTGAGTTTCTTCTCCACGAAATAAGGACCACTAAACTTGGCTTGAAGAGGTTGCCCATGCACTGGTAGCAGAATCAAAACCTGATCTCCTGGCTGAAAGCGGCGTAACCTGGACTTCTTATCATACCAAGTCTTCATCTTCTCCTGAGCAGCTCCTAAATTCTCTCTCGCCAGCTGTAAAGCAGTGGACAGCCGTTCTTTGAACTTCATCACATACTCCAGCAGGTTGACTTCATCTTCCTCCGACAGCCAGCATTCCTTGAGTAACTTAAGGGGTCCTCTTACTTCATGGCCAAACAGTAGTTCAAAAGGTGAGAAGCCCAGTGATTCATTTGGAGATTCTCTTGCGGCAAACACAACGAATGGGAGACCTTTATCCCAGTCTTTCTGATGTTCCAAACAGTATTTCTTGAGCATCGATTTGAGTGTTTGATGATATCTCTCCAACGCTCCTTGGGTCTGGGGATGGTAAGCTGAAGACGTGATCTGAGTGATGCCCAACTCTTTCAGAGACTGCTTGAAAACATTTGACATGAAGTTACTTCCACGGTCTGACTGTACCTCCTTGGGCAGACCAAACTTTGTGAAGAACCCCAGCATTTCCTTAACCACGTTCTTTGCTGAGATATTTCTAAGTGGAATGGCTTCAGGATAACGAGTAGCCATATCAATCAGGGTCAACACATAAGAAAATCCTGAAGAAGTCTTAGGAAGAGGGCCCACAATATCCACCAACA
Organism: Coenobita brevimanus; assembly: GCF_032717465.1. Taxonomy (NCBI): domain Eukaryota; kingdom Metazoa; phylum Arthropoda; class Malacostraca; order Decapoda; family Coenobitidae; genus Coenobita; species Coenobita brevimanus. Next base: position 7,353,473 of record NC_137049.1, read on the forward strand.
CACGGGTGAATGGCGCCTCAAAAGGAGGAATGGGAACTAGAGGTGCAACCTTTTCAGTCTGATTACACTTCCCCACAACTTGACAGGTGTGACAAGACTTACAATACCAGGAAACATCCCTGAAGATACCTGGCCAGTAGAAGTGTTTCAAAATGCGTGCCACAGTCTTCCTCACTCCAAGGTGTCCTGCCAAACTGGAATCATGAGCCACTCTAATGATATCCTGCCTACAAACACGAGGGATGACAACTTGATGTACAACCTCCCATTCACAGTCGGCTGATGCTGTTGGGGGTCTCCACTTCCTCATAAGTACTCCTGACTTTACATGATAACAAGTAGAAGCACCGGCTGACTCTTCTTCACTGTAAGCAGAGTTAGCTAGACCTTTCAACTCAGGGTCAGCAACCTGCAACTCAACCAACTCTTGACGAGACAAATTATCAACACTACGGGGTACTGCCTCATCTGGTGAGTGGTCCAAATGAGCAAGGAAAGTGTCAGCTAGGATAACATCATCATCATCATTATCCTCTAAATCACCAGTAACTTTAGACTTAGCCCTAGTGACAGCACATGCAGGGAACACATCAGGGACATCACAATCCCGGGTCGCAGCCACTGGCTCACTAGACAACTGAGGAGCTGGACACACTTGACTTCCATCAATATCATTTCCAAGTAAGAAAGTTACACCTGACATTGGGAGTGTCTCAACCAACCCAACCATAACGGAACCATTAACAAAACCAGACTCTAAATTCACTTTGCACAGAGGGACAGAGAAGTAATTATTCCCTACACCTTGTAAGATTACAGTTTCATCAGAGGAATTAACATTAGAGCCTAGAACACTGGTCAGTATAAGGGATTGGCAAGCACCTGTATCACGATATATTTTAACTGATTTCCTGTCATTACTGTCCAGAGGACTGACAAAACCATCAGACAGGAAATTAGCACATGAACTCTTGAGAGTGTCACCCACGTTACTGCTCAAAAGAGGAGCTCCATCATGAGAATTTAAGTTACCCCTCAAAGCAGGTTCAGTTAACTCAGTTAAAGAATTATGGGAACTCTCAAGGGTGGACACTAGACCAATTGACTGAATATTTAAAGACTCCTTTTTGTTCACATCACGCTGTCTCCTGAAACATTTCTCCGTAGTATGACCAAGCTTACTACAATAAGTACATTTACTTTTCTGAAATCTAGAGGTGAAGCTGGTATTTACTTCCTGAGAAACATCATCTTTATTCTCTTTCATGTTACCTGTACTCTGAGTAGAGGCAACGTACTTACTCTCAGCTTTCCCTTTTCCTCTAGAATATCTCTTGTGAGTGAGAACATACTCATCAGCTAAAACTGCAGCATCAGACAAATTATCTATTCTTCTCTGATGAAGATATAGGCTTACATCTTTATAAATACACCTCTTGAAGTCCTCCAGCAAAATCATCTGCTTAAATTTACCAAAATCAGAATTTACATTCTTAGAATTTAACCACTGCTCTAACTGATCTTCTTTGATTTTTGCATACTCAACATGGGATTGCTTATCTTGCTTATAAGTTGTCCTAAATTTTACTCTATAGGCTTCAGGAACAAGCTCATAGGCCTTAAGAATCAAGCTCTTAACTACATCATAATTATCAGATTGATCCTGAGGCAAAGATGCATAAGTTACTTGAGCTTTACCGGTGAGAACAGTTTGAAGGAGTACTGGCCAATACTTTTTGGGCCAATTAAAACCTGTAGCTACCCTCTCAAACAACTGAAAATACTTTGTTAAATCAGATTCATTAAAAGGAGGGACAAGTTTAACATTTTTAGCCACATCAATATCATTAGAGCTAGATGATCCAGTTCCACCTTGTTTCATGCGATACTCATGGTCTGCCTGAATCCTAGCAATTTCAACTTGTGCCTCAGCCTCCCTAGCACGGGCCTCCTGCAGGGCTAGCTGTAACTTAGCTAATTCAATCTGCGTTTGCTCATTTGGAGGAGTTACATTAATAAGCTTTCATTAATCATGTCAACAATCTGATCTTTAGAATGATGAGAGCGAACAACAATTCCCAATTGTTGAGCAACAAGCTTAAGTTCATTCTTTGTTCTGTTTTCTACATGCAACACTGCACATTTGACAAAAAATCTTTGGCTTCATCAAGTGTAGTAATAGTAGACATCATGAATAAGTAACAGTCACAAAATATCAAGCAATATCCTTATGATAATATCCTGAATATCCTGATAAGAGGTCGCCAAATTTATGTTACGGAACAGAGAAAGATAACGTACACTTTAAGTGAGAATACTAAGAGTCACTACTGTCCCGTAAAGTTCCAGGTTCAAAACAAAAGAGTTAGGTAAAATTACAAGTTAAAGTTTAATGCTCAAACTAACAACAAAACATTCAGGACTCATAAGGATAATGTACAGTAATGGCAAAAAACAGGTTTTAAATATATGGTTAACTGCAATAGCCTCTATTAACACGAAATTAGCAAGAGAAAATTTACTTAAGTCAGCCCTGATAAAATGAAAATACACTGGGTAATGCTCAGTTAATGCAAGATAAATTATTACAGATACAAACTATTATTAATGATGACTGACATAAAGAACCTTTACATAAATTACAAAAACCTTACTAGGCCTAAGAATCAACCTTATGCTACACAGTACAAGAAAAAATGCAACAACACTTATACTCAAATTACACTGCTGCCAGATGGTTGGAGACTTCCTGAGCACTCAATAATAACTGTACAGGGGAGGACAGAGATGTGAACAAAATGAGGAGCAGATCTAAGTGGCAATGATGCAGAGACTGAGCTCATTATATAGGGGCCAGCAGAGCTTGGTACAACTTGTAAGAAGGACGTGCAAATGAAGCCATGGGGACAAAGAGTTGCCAATCCTACTCTGAACTCCAGAAATGACGACTTACTCTACTATAACGGTTGAAGGGGGGAACTGAGGCAGAACACGCTCGTGATCAAACATGCAGCATACTGTGCGTTAAAATTACACAAAGGATGATGAAATCATAGGCTATGTAACAATATATATATATATATATATATATATATATATATATATATATATATATATATATTGTTACATACCCTATGATTTCATCATCCTTTGTATAATTCTAACGTACAGTATGTTGCATGTTTGATCACGATTTGCCTTGTGGCTTCCGTAGTGACCAGGCTTGCGTGTTCTACCTCACTCCCCCCTTCTCCCCCTTATAGTAGAGTAAGTCGTTCTTTCTGTTGTTCAGATTAGAATTGTCAACTCTTTGTCCTCTATGGCTTCATTTGCGCGTCCTTCTTACAAGTTGTATCAAGTGCTGCCGGACCCTATATAATGAGCTCAGTCTCTGCATTAATTGCCACTTAGATCTACTCCCCAATATTGTTTACATCTCTGTCCTTCCCTGTATAGTGTATTTTTGTGAGTGCTCAGGAAGTCTCCAATCATCTAGCTGCTGTATAATTGAGTATAAATGTTGTTACCATTTTTCTTGTACTGTATGGCCTAAGGCGTTAATTCGTAGGCCTGGTAAAGTTTTTGTGATTCATGTAGAGTTTTAATATCAGCCATTATTAATAATATTTTGTATCTGTAATAATATATCTTGCTTTAATTGAGCATTATCCGGTTTTCTCATTTATCAGGGCTGACTTAGATAAATTTGCTCTTGCTAAATTCATGTTAATAGAGGCTATTGCAGTTAACCATGTATGTAACCTGTTTTGCCATTACATTATCCTTATGAGTCCTAAAAGTTTAGTTGTTAGTTTGAGCATTAAACTTTAACTTGTAATTTTACCTAACTCTTTTGTTTTGAACCTGGAACTTTGCGGGACAGTAGTAATTTTAGTATTCTCACTTGAAGTGTTGATTATCTCTCTCTGTTCCGTAACATAAATTTGGCGACCTCTTATCAGGATATTCAGGATATTATCATAAGGATATTGCTTGATATTATGTGACTGTGATTTATTCATGATGTCTACTATTACTACTCTTGATGAACCCAAAAAATTTTTGTCAAATGTGCAAACAGTGTGTGATGTAGAAAACAGAACAAAGAATGAACTTAAGCTTGTTGCTCAACAATTGGGAATTGCTGTTTGCTCTCATCATTCTAAAGATCAAATTGTTGACATGATTAATAAGAGCTTGTTTAATGTAACTCCTCCAGATGAGCAAACGCAGATTGAAATAGCTAAGTTACAGCTAGCCCTGCAGGAGGCTTCCGCTAATGAGGCTGAGTTTCAGGCTCGTGATAAGGAGGCTGAGGCTAAGGAGGCTGAGGCTAAGGAGGCTGAGTCTCAGGCTCTTATTCAAGAGGCACAGAAACAGGCTCAGGCACAAATTGAACTCGCTAGGATTCAGGCAGACCATGAGTATCACATGAAACAAGGTGGAACTGGATCATCTATCTCTGATGATTTTGATGTGGCTAAAAATGTTAAACTTGTCCCTCCTTTTAATGAATCTGATTTAACAAAGTATTTTCAGTTATTTGAGAGGGTAGCTACAGGTTTTAATTGGCCCAAAAAGTATTGGCCAGTACTCCTTCAGAGTGTTTTCACCGGTAAAGCTGAAGTAACTTGTGCATCTTTGCCTCAGGATCAATCTGATAATTATGATGTAGTTAAGAGCTTGATTCTTAAGGCCTATGAGCTTGTTCCTGAAGCCTATAGAGTAAAATTTAGGACAACTTATAAGCAAGATAAGCAATCCCATGTTGAGTATGCAAAAATCAAAGAAGATCTGTTAGAGTAGTGATTAAATTCTAAGAATGTAAATTCTGATTTTCATAAATTTAAGCAGATGATTTTGCTGGAGGACTTCAAGAGGTGTATTAATAAAGATGTAAGCCTATATCTTGATGAGAAAAGAATAGATAATTTGTCTGATGCTGCAGTTTTAGCTGATGAATATGTTCTCACTCGCAAGAGATATTCTAAAGAAAAAGGGAAAGCTGAGAGTAAGTACGTTGCCTCTACTCAGAGTACAGGTAACATGAAAGAGAATAAAGATGATGTTTCTCAGGAAGTAAATACCAGCTCCACCTCTAGATTTCAGAAAAGTAAATGTACTTATTGTAGTAAGCTTGGTCATACTACGGAGAAATGTTTCAGGAGACAGCGTGATGTGAACAAAAAGGAGTCTTTAAATATTCAGTCAATTGGTCTAGTGTCCACCCTTGAGAGTTCCCAGAATTCTTTAACTGAGTTAACTGAACCTGCTTTGAGGGGTAAATTAAATTCTCATGATGAAGCTCCTCTTTTGAGCAGTAACGTGGGTGACACTCTCAAGAGTTCATGTGCTAATTTCCTGTCTGATGGTTTTGTCAGTCCTCTGGACAGTAATGACAGGAAATCAGTTAAAATATATCGTGATACAGGTGCTTGCCAATCCCTTATGCTGACCAGTGTACTAGGCTCTAATGTTAATTCCCCTGATGAAACTGTAATCTTACAAGGTGTAGGGAATAATTACTTCTCTGTCCCTCTGTGCAGAGTGAATTTAGAGTCTGGTTTTGTTAATGGTTCCGTTATGGTTGGGTTGGTTAAGACACTCCCAATGTCAGGTGTAACTTTCTTACTTGGTAATGATATTGGGGGAAGCGTGTCCAGCTCCTCAGTTGTCTAGTGAACCAATGACTGCGACCCAGGATTGTGATATCCCTGATGTGTTCTCTGCATGTGCTGTCACTAGGGCTAAGTCTAAAGTTACTTGTGACTTAGACGATAATGATGATGATGTTATCCTAGCTGACACTTTTCTTGCTAATTTGGACCACTCACTAGATGAGGCAGTACCCCGTAGTGTTGATAATTTGTCTCGTCAAGAGTTGGTTGAGTTGCAGGTTGCTGACCCTGAGTTGAAAGGTCTAGCTAACTCTGCTTGCAGTGAGGAAGAGTCAACTGGTGCTTCTACTTGTCGTTATATAAAGTCAGGAGTACTTATGAGAAAGTGGAGACCCCCAACAGCATCAGCCAACTATGAATGGGAGGTTGTACATCAAGTTGTCATCCCTCGTGTTTGTAGGCAGGATATCATTAGAGTGGCTCATGATTCCAGTTTGGCAGGGCACCTTGGAGTAAGGAAGACTGTGGCACGCATTTTGAAACACTTCTACTGGCCAGGTATCTTCAGGGATGTTTCCTGGTATTGTAAGTCTTGTCACACCTGTCAAGTTGTGGGGAAGTGTAATCAGACCAAAAAGGTTGCACCTCTAGTTCCCATTCCTCCTTTTGAGGAGCCATTCACCCGTGTGCTGGTGGATATTGTGGGCCCTCTTCCTAAGACTTCTTCAGGATTTTCTTATGTGTTGACCCTGATTGATATGGCTACTCGTTATCCTGAAGTCATTCCACTTAGAAATACCTCAGCAAAGAACGTGGTTAAGGAAATGCTAGGGTTCTTCACCAAGTTTGGTCTGCCCAAGGAGGTACAGTCAGACCGGGTAAGTAATTTCATGTCAAATGTTTTCAAGCAGTCTCTGAAAGAGTTGGGCATCACCCAGATCACGTCTTCAGCTTTCCATCCCCAGATCCAAGGAGCATTGGAGAGATATCATCAAACACTCAAATCGATGCTCAAGAAATACTGTTTGGAACATCAGAAAGACTGGGATAAAGGTCTTCCATTCGTTGTATTTGCCGCAAGAGAATCTCCAAATGAATCACCGGGCTTCTCACCCTTTGAACTACCGTTTGGCCATGAAGTAAGAGGACCCCTTAAGCTACTCAAGGAATGCTGGCTGTCGGAGGAAGATGAAGTCAACCTGCGGGAGTATGTGATGAAGTTCAAAGAACGGCTGTCCACTGCTTTACAGCTGGCGAGAGAGAATTTAGGAGCTGCTCAGGAGAAGATGAAGACTTGGTATGATAAGAAGTCCAGGTTACGCCAATTTCAGCCAGGAGATCAGGTTTTGATTCTGCTACCAGTGCATGGGCAACCTCTTCAAGCCAAGTTTAGTGGTCCTTATTTCGTGGAGAAGAAACTCAGTGATGTCAACTATGTCATCGCCACACCAGATCATAGAAAGAACAAGCAACTTTGTCACATCAACATGCTAAAGTTATATCACAGGCGGGACGAAAATAATCCAATCTGCACTGTAGCTGTTCCACCCGAGTCTGCAAGCGAAGTTCTCCCATGCAGCATGAGCCTGAGTGATAGTTTGGGGAAGAATCCTGATATCATGAATGATCTCCAGACTAAGCATTCTTATCTACCTCCCGAGGAAAGGCAGGAGTTTTCGGCATTACTGCAGGAGTACCCGCAAGTGTTCCGTGCCACTCCAGGAAGAACCACTGTGTTGATGCATGATGTCGATGTTGGAGACGCAAAGCCAATTAAACTGCCTCCTTACCGTGTGAACCCAGTGAAAGTTCCTCTCATCCAGAAGGAGCTTGGCTACCTGTTGGACCACAAGATGATTGAGCCCTGTCAGAGCGAGTGGAGTTCTCCTGTCACTCTAGTCCCTAAGGCAGTTGGGTCACAGTGGCTTTGCATCGACTACAGACGTATTAATCAGATAACCAAAACAGACACTTACCCTCTCCCTCGCATGGAAGATTGCATAGGCAAGATCGGAAAGGCTAGGTACATAAGTAAGTTTGATTTGTTAAAGGGATACTGGCATGTACCTATGACTGAACGTGCTAGGGAGATCTCATGTTTTGTAACACTAGAAAAGACTTTTGCATGTTCTGTAATGCCATATGGTATGAAGAATGCACCAGCCACTTTTCAGAAGCTCATGAATGTTGTAACAGAGGGTTTGGCAGGGTGTGTTGTTTATATTGATGATGTATTAATCTTCAGTGACAACTGGAAAGATCACCTATGCCATGTCAGTAAATTTCTTGAGCGTTTGGTTCAGGCTAATCTTGTAGTTAATTTATCAAAGTGTGAGTTTGGTCAAGCTAAAGTTCAGTACCTTGGGTACGTAATTGGTGATGAACATGTTGCACCACCGGGAGCTAAAGTTCAGGTTATAAGTGATCTTCCCAGACCTAAAAGTAGGAAAGAGCTACAAAGATTTTTGGGAATGGTAGGTTATTACAGGAGATTTGTTCTTAACTTTTCAATTCTTGTATCACCACTTACAGATCTACTGAAAAAGGGAGTTAAATTTGTCTGGACCAATAACTGTGAATCCTCTTTCAGCAAACTTGAAGCTATCCTATTAAGTCAGCCAGTGCTCGCTACTCTAAATTTTGCTAAGCCTTTTAAGATGGCTGTTGATGCAAGTGATACAGGAGCTGGGGCTGTTTTGCTGCAAGAGGATGATCAGGGTATTGAACACCCTGTATCTTATTACAGTAAGAAGTTCACTCCACCTCAAAAGAAGTACTCAGCTATTGAGAAAGAGTTTTTGGCCTTGATTTTGGGTTTACAGCATTTTTCATTTTATTTGTGTTCTGGTTTTGACCCCATAGTCATTTATACCGATCATAACCCACTGAAATTCCTTAGTAAGTTTAAAGATAAAAATCAGAGATTGACAAGATGGAGTCTACTTCTTCTGGAGCATTCTTTAGACATACAACATGTCAAGGGGAAAGAAAATGTTATTGCAGATTGCTTATCTAGACTTTAGACAGATTGTTTTAGAGTAATAAGAAATATCCTTTGTAAACTTTTTTTTTTTTTTGTGGCAAGGTGTTACATAGCCTATGATTTCATCATCCTTTGTATAATTCTAATGTACAGTATGCTGCATGTTTGATCACGATTCGCCTCGTGGCTTCCATAGTGACCAGGCTTGCGTGTTCTACCTCACTCCCCCCTTCTCCCCTTTATAGTAGAGTAAGTCGTTCTTTGTTGTTCAGAGCAGGACTGTCAACTCTTTGTCCCCTATGGCTTCATTTGCGCGTCCTTTTTACAAGTTGTATCAAGCTCTGCCGGCCCCTATATAATGAGCTCATCTCTGCATTAATTGCCACTTAGATCTGCTCCTCATTTTGTTCACATCTCTGTCCTCCCCTGTATAGTGTATTTTTGTGAGTGCTCAGGAAGTCTCCAATCATCTAGCTGCTGTATAATTTGAGTATAAGTGTTGTTACCATTTTTCTTGTACTGTATGGCCTAAGGCGTTAATTCGTAGGCCTGGTAAGGTTTTTGTGATTCATGTAGAGTTTTTAATGTCAGCCATTATTAATAATATTTTGTATCTGTAATAATATATCTTGCTTTAACTGAGCATTATCCGGTTTTCTCATTTATCAGGTCTGACTTAGATAAATTTGCTCTTGCTAAATTCATGTTAATAGAGGCTATTGCAGTTAACCATTTATGTAACCTGTTTTGCCATTACATTATTCTTATGAGTCCTGAATGTTTAGTTGTTAGTTTGAGCATTAAACTTTAACTTATAATTTTACCTAACTCCTTTGTTTTGATCCTGGAACTTTGCGGGACAGTAGTGATTTTAGTATTCTCACTTGAAGTGTTCATTATCTCTCTCTGTTCCGTAACAATATATATATATATATATATATATATATATATATATATATATATATATATATATATATATATATATATATATATATCTTCTTTCGCCTCTCCCCTTAGGGGTGGCCACAGCGGGTCTCCCGTCTCCATCTTACTCTGTATTCTTCATCTTCTCTTACACCTACCACCCTCATGTCCTCCTTCACTACATCCATAAACCTTCTCTTTGGCCTTCCTCTCTTTCCCCTGCCTGGTAACTCCATTTCCAGTATCCTCCCGACATACTCCTCATCCCTCCTCAGGACATGTCCAGACCATCTCCGTGTCGCCTCTCTAGCTTTGTCCCAAAACTGACGTACGTCCACTGTCCCTCTAATATGTTCATTTTTAATTCTCCAACCTCGTCACGCCTAGTGAAAAACGCAATATCTTCAATTCTGCTACCTCCAACTCTGCCCCCTGTCTTTTTGTCAGTGGTACCGTCTCCATCCCGTACAACATGGCTGGCCTCACTACAGTCTTATAAACTTTCCCTTTCATTTCTGCAGAGACCCTTCTGTCACCGATCACTCCTGTCACCTTTCTCTACCCACTCCATCCAGCCTGTATTCTCTTCCTTACCTCTCTATTACACTCCCAGTTACTTCATACATTTTTTGTTCCGACTCTGGGCATAGGCTTTACAGCCTGCTATCAAGACCCAGTAGTCCTCCTACATGCCATTCACCTCTTCATGTCATCACTGAAATCAAATACTTGACCCCAAGTACTTGAATTCATCTACCTTTACCACTCTTACACCTTGCAGCCTCACGGTTCCCCTGTCATCTCTCTCATTTACACACATGTACTCAGCCTTGCTTCTGCTTACTTTCATTCCTCTTCTCCTACAGCTCTGCTGCGGCTTCCTCCCGGCTCTCATTACATATCACAATGTCGTCTCAAACATCATTGTCCACGGAGACTCCTGTCTAATCTCATCTGTCAATCTGTCCATCACCATTGCAAACAAGAAAGGGCTCAAAGTCGATCCTAGATGCAATCCCACATACACCTTGACTCTGTCAGTCAATCCTACTGCGCATCTGACTGCTGTTACACTGTCGTCGTACATGTCCTTCACCAACCTCACGTACATCTCTGCCACTCCTGACTTTATCATACAGTTCCACAGCTCCTCTTTCGGTACCCAGTCATAAACCTTCTCCAAGTCTATAATCACACAATGCAACTCCTGGCCTTCTCTGTACTTCTCCATCATCATTCTCAAAGGAAAAATGGCGCCACAATATATATATATATATATATATATATATATATATATATATATATATATATATATATATATATATATATAGGCAAAATGTTTTCTTTTACACAAAAATTATTAAAGACCAAGGCGAAGTCATTGTTCACTATTTTTCTGTTTATCTTTTCAAGTTTTCGTACACACTGTTTGACAGTATGATTCAGGTTGTAGATAATATGTCCCAGATCCTTGTCATCACTAGCTGTATTTTATTTATTTATATTCCATTGGATGTTTCGTGTATCCTTACACATCATCAGCAACTGTAAAGACAGATATAAGAAACTATAAAACATCTGACATATACAACATATACCTGTACGATACATAAACAGATACGACATGTACGACATCGACTGATAAAAGTGTACAGTTAAAAGTGTACAGGTAAAAGTGGGATATATAACAGGGTTCCTCAATTACTTTCTCTGAAGGTCCAGTCAAACTATCTTCCGATGTGGCAGAGGTCCCGATGTAAAATCTGCATTTAATATTAATAATGGAATAATATACTTGCATTTATTTTAGGAGGTAGAGTAATTAGTTCTTTAAAATATACCGAAACTGTGCGGAAAGTTAATACCCTGAGGAAAAGTGAAATAAGCTTTAAAGTAGATATTCTCTTCTGTTGTTAAGGTGGTCAAATAAGACACTAAAATCTATCTCCAGACTCCCACATTCTTAAAGAGACAAAACGACATTCATCTATTGCCCAAATTACTATTATCCTCCCTATATAAGCACAGTCACTTTAGCACTAACACCACCACTTTAGCACCAGTCCCTACCTTCCACCAGTAACCAGTCATAATACTGTGTATTATCTTTGTCACTTCACCAAGTGAACAAGCCAATGACAACAATCTGTGGATACGAGTACATGCAGTGCAGCTTGCTAAATACAGAATTCCTTCGGCAAGGAATCCTGTTCTCATGTTACCAATATTTAATGCTGACGAGATCACAGTGATAATATGCTACTTAATAGTATGAAACATTATTTTGAGTGATGTGAGTACCTAGAGTAGCCGGAAAAATTAGTAGCTTCTGTGTTGATCAGTTAGCTAACGCGTTTGCACTATCACCATCAAATGGACAGGTTGTTATTACTGCAGTAGATAAGCATCACTGGCGACATGACTGATCCAGAAACGCTAAATACTGTGTTTCTTTCTTTCACGGGCGATACTGAACATTCAGTGGTGGAAGTCGCCGGGGTCTGTACCAAAACTCGTTACAGTCCGGATTCGGACTGCGGTCTGCCATTTGAGCACCACTGATATATATATATATATATATATATATATATATATATATATATATATATATATATATATTCTGGAACACTAACGTGGAGTTGAGGTGACCCACCCCCCAGGAGGTGATAATGCGGTCATGGAGAGATAAGGGGCCCAGGGCGCTGGGTCTCCCAGTACCTTCAGGCAACTACAGCCGCTCTTGAAAGGAGGTAGTGAGGTGCAGCTCGCTTGTATTTTGTGTGCTGAAAAGTATGCTTGCGGTTACCTCAACTCCACGTTATTGTTTATAGGTGTTAGTTATTGGGGGGAAATAATGGACAGGAATATAATTATTTTGAGATTAGCACATCTGTACACCAGTACAAACATTGTACACTCCTATGTACACTTGTACTTATTAGTTCAAGTACAGGATATATGGTGTAACATAAGATTATAGTCTTCATTTTGCAGTGGTAAGTTTTTTCTTTTTTCAAAGAAAAAATTTAATAATCTGTAAGAATTCCTTTGAAATCAATGGCTATAGCTTTGATGATCAATACTAAGAAGTTGTTGTTCATTTACATGGGGTAAATATAGGTATAAAAAAATCCATTGCACACTAGTCATTCTTTGACTCAAAAAAAAAAAAAAAAAAAAAAAAAAAAAAAAACTTTTTCTTCTGTCTCCCACACAGTTCCTTGTTCTGCCCCAAGGCTGTGGATAGGTTAGCAGAGGCTCCCACTATCAGGGTGTTTGTGCGCCCACATCCAAGCCCGCAGCTGCAGTCGTCTCTTCAGCATAGTCATTAGTTAATCTTAATATTTTTACACTTTTTTTTTTTTTTTAGTTATCCACCTTAATGTTAAGATTCAGTTTCAAGTCATTGGTTTTTCACTCAGACTGAAGTACAAAAACCATATTTTCTAAGTATGCTAAGGAATTGAATAAATTCTGATTCTATTTTTTTTCATTTCTCGAAAATGGGGGTTCAGTCAACCCCACGTTAGTGTTGGTGTAAGTCGGATCAAAGTTCAGTGTTAAACGTATATATATATATATATATATATATATATATATATATATATATATATATATATATATATATATATATATATATATATATATATATATATTCTGTCATTTCGTATTACTACGCATATGTAAATGCAGAAAATTATATCACACACACACACACACACACACACACACACACACACGATAAATGTTTGTATTCTCTTTTTTTTTTTTCCCCCTTTACTTAAGTTGTTTTTCGTGAATTTATTCGTGATCTGATGAGTGTATATTTATGTTTTCTGCATCATTCTTTGGTCGGCCAAACCCCATTGTTACCCAGGTTCTGCCCTAACTTCCATAGAGTTCTCTGGATGTAGCAGGGGGAAAAAAGAATCGGGCACATTAGTCAACCGTGTACCTACGTCGTGCAGGCAAAGACTGCAAACCGATGTAACAATAATGGTCGAAATGCCTACGATTTTTCCAGTGTGAATTAAGTGTGAATAAATTACTCCTGTGGTCTTATCAGGCAACATAAGTTACTGTTACATTCATCCTTTCAGGTCATTCCCGTATCGGTCATGATCAGAGCCAGGCAATACAGTTCTCTCTCTCTCTCTCTCTCTCTCTCTCTCTCTCTCTTCATTATCCCATTTTAATCACATTGCACCAGACGATTCACTTTCCTGAATATCTTAATTTCTAATCTACAGGAAACCAATTCATTTCAATAGGCCTTCTTGAAGTTAAAAAAAAAAAAAAATCGAGAGAGAATAATATGCAGACGTACATTCAGGGAAATTATATTTGACACAGAAGAACTCCAGTTATATCCTCTGTTATCAATATTACTCTTGTTATTCCGAGGTAATTTATCTCTTATTATCTGAATATATGTATACTATCAGTACTTCCTAAAAAGAGACAGGCCAGAGAAAGGGATGGGGGATGGAGTTATCCCCGTACCCTGAAGATTGGGTCTATGAATGTGCGTGGATGTAGTACGATTGAGGCTAAAAGGGAGGAGATTGGGAGAATGTTTGTGAGAAGAAAGTTGGATGTGTTAGCTTTGAGTGAAACGAAGATGAAAGGGAAGGGGGAATCTATGTTTGGAAGTGTGAATGGAAGATTGTCAGGTGTTGATAGAGGAAGGGCAAGAGGTGTGGCCTTGTTAGTGAGTCCGGAAGTTCAGCAATGTGTGATTGAATGGAAGGAGGTGTCATCGAGACTGATGTGGGTGAAAGCGAAATTTGAACGTGAGTTGTGGGTGTTTGTGAGTGCATATGGGCCTGGTAGTGAAAGGGATGAACAAGAGAGGGAGTCTTTCTGGAATGATGTTGATGAGTGTCTGCAGAGTTTTGAAGCGAATGTGAATGTGGTAATGATGGGAGATCTGAATGCTAGAGTGGGAAATGTAGCAGTTGAAGGTGTAGTTGGTATGCATGGTGTGCCTGGAAGAAATGAAAATGGGGAACGAATGATAGCGATGTGTGTTGAGCGAGAGATGGTGATTGGGAATACGCTGTTTGAGAAGAAAGATATTTATAAGTATACATGGGTGAGACAGGAGGGTGGAAGGGTTGTTGATAGAGCCTTGATGGACTATGTGGTTGTGTCTAGGAATGTAATAGGAAGATTGTTGGATGTGAGAGTTCTGAGAGGGGAGGGTGGAGGTATGTCTGACCACTACCTGGTGGAGGGAAAGTTAAGAGTAGGTAAGAGATGGATGAGAGCTAGGAGGGTTAGGTGTGGCAGGGAGGTTTTGAAAGTGAGTGAGTTGGATAAAAGAGAGAAAAAGATAGAGTATCAGGAGAAATTGAAAGATGAGTGGAACGCAGTGAAAGATCGGGAAAATGGCAGCGTGGAGGAGGAATGGCAGTTGTTTAAGAGTGCTGTGGTGGGGCATGCAGAAGAGGTGTGTGGTGTGAGACGTGTGGGTGGTGGTGTAAGAAAAGGAAGTGAATGGTGGTGCGAGGAAGTAAGTATGGCTGTGGCTGAGAAGAGACGTGCATATGAAGTGTGGCTGCAGAGGAAGGATGAGATGTCATATGAAAGGTATAAGGAGAAGAGGAATAGAGCGAGAAGGGCTGTGCGTGATGCTAAAGTGGCAGCAGATGAGAGGTGGGGTAGGCGGCTGACAGAGAATTTTCAGCAGAATAAGAAAATGTTTTGGAAGGAGGTGAAAAGGGTGCGAAAGGGAGAGTCTGGGAAGGAAGAACGAGTAAAAGCAGAGGATGGAAGGATGTTAACTGAGATGGATGCAGTAAGGAAGAGATGGGCAGAGTATTTTGAAAGATTGTTAAATGTAGAGGAGGAAAGGGTGGCTGAGATTGTGGCGGATGGAAGGGTGCAAGGAATAAATGTGTTGGGAGAGTTGAATGATTCTTTGATCACGAAGGAAGAAGTGGAGAAGGCAGTAAAGGAGATGAAAACAGTGAAAGCTGCAGGTATGGATGGGTGTGCTGTGGAATGCCTGAAGGGTGGTGGAGTGACTATTGTTGACTGGTTAGTAAGATTGTTGAATGTGTGCTTTGAGAAAGGTATGGTGCCAATTGACTGGGCAAGTGCTTGTGTGGTCCCGTTGTATAAAGGTAAGGGTGATAAGTATGAATGTACTAGCTTTAGGGGTATAAGTCTGTTGAGTGTTGTAGGTAAGGTGTATGGCAGAGTGTTAATTATGAGAGTTAGAGAGGGTACAGAGGGAGTGATTAGTTATGAGCAGTGTGGCTTTAGGAGAGGGAGGGGATGCGTTGATCAGGTGTTTGCTGTGAGACAAGTGTGTGAAAAGTATTTAGCGAAAGGCAAGGATGTGTTTTGGGCATTTATGGATTTAGAGAAAGCGTATGATAGAATTGATAGGGAGGCTTTGTGGACTGTTTTAAGATTGTATGGACTTGATGGTAGGTTACTAAAAGGGGTGAAAAGTTTTTATGTAAATAGTAGAGCGTGTGTAAGAGTGGGAAATGCTGTGAGTGATTGGTTTCCCGTGAGAGTGGGGCTGCGACAGGGATGTGTGATGTCGCCTTGGTTGTTTAATATTTACATGGATGGTGTTGTAAGGGAGGTGAATGCAAGAGTTTTAGGTGGTCTAAGTCTGGTAAATGTTGATGGAGGAGAGTGGAATCTGAAGCAGCTGCTGTTTGCAGATGATACTGCACTGGTGACTGATTCAGAGGAGAGATTGAGACAGTTGGTAGAGGAGTTTGGAAGGGTGTGTGAAAGGAGGAAATTGAAAGTAAATGAGAATAAGAGTAAAGTGATGAAGTGTACGAGGTTGATAGATGGTAGGGGGATGAATATAGTTTTGAATGGTGAGTTGCTTGAGGAGGTAGATTGTTTTAAATATCTAGGGTCACATGTTGCTGTGGATGGAAGAATAGATGCAGAAGTGAAGTTTAGAATAAATGAAGTAGGAAAGGTGCTGGGAGGAATGAAAAAAGTGTTTAAATGTCGTTCGCTTAGAATGGATGTAAAGAGAAGGCTGTATGAGGGTGTTGTGGTACCGACTGCATTATATGGGGCTGAAACATGGAATATGGGTGTAGCAGAGAGGAAAAGTTTGAATGTAATGGACATGAGATGTCTGAGGAGTATGTGTGGAGTGACGCGTATGGATCGGGTGCGAAATGATGAAGTGCGAAGGAGAACTGGAGTTGTTCGGGAGATGGCTGGTAGAGTTGAGCAGAGGGTGTTGCAATGGTTTGGACATATGGAGAGAATGGATAATGAGCGATTGATGAAAAAGATAACTAGATCTGATGTGAGAGGTGTAAGGCTGAGAGGAAGACCACGAATAGGATGGATGGACAGTGTGAAGAGAGCGCTGGATGCGAGAGGGATGTCTGTTGAGCAAGGAAGAGTGGCTGTGCGTGACAGAAATAAATGGAGAGAAATTGTGAATGAATAAGTGATGACGCAGCCCTGAGGGGATATTCTCCCGCATTTGGTCTGATCAGCTAGTCAGGTCAGGTGCGGGTAAGGGGATGGGTCTGTTATGATGTCGCAGGGGTAAACCAGTTCTGCTGTCGGGCCCTGCTGCGGATGTCACTGATTGCATTGCCCAGTTGACCCTTGTGCGGTGTGGTGCGGTGAGGATCTGTCCGTTCTCCCCTTTGGGGCTAAGAGGCAAATGAATGTGTTTGAATGGATGAGTAAATGGAGAGTGAGTCGTCCTGTCTCGGCTACCTCCCTTTCCTTGGGGGAAGCAGCCTAGGTATATAGATAGATAGATCAGTACTTGGCTAGGAAATGTCAAGCAAGAGATACTTATGGGGGAGGCGGTGGCTGAATCGGTAGAGAGGCGGCTTGCAGTCCTGATGGACCCAGGTTCGAATCCTGGCTGGGGCAGGGGACAGTTTAATGATTTGAATTTCATTAAAAGCAGACTTTCCTGATCTACCAGATGACCCGCCGACATGTCGTAAAAATACCCCCGCTAATACCAATACACCAGTCTTGTATGAGACAGCCCTAGCATGTATTCAATATGGACGGTGGTGTTAGCGCCGAAGTGGTGACATGTGGAGGTGTAGGAGGACTACTGGGCCTTGGGATAGGCTACTGCCCCCAAGATATGGGCCCTGAAGCCTTTGCCCAGAGTCGGACACACACACACACAAAAATATGCGATACTTAAGAAACCAATTGTATCAGTGCAGATAAAAATTATGTGTGGTTTTGCAGTAGCCATTGTATGTAGCGTCAGATTGTATATACAGTAGTGTTCGTTGGTACTTTTAAACATCCAATTTACTACCTAAAATTAAAGTCCAGCCATCTCTCCTGCATTTCTGTCCACAGTCTTTGAAATTAGTGTTTTGAGTCCGAAGCAGATAACACTGATTTAAGACAAAATAATAAGTTGATGTTAAATCACGGGACTGATTCTGAAAGCCCATGGAAAGAGAGGTAGAGGGGGTGACAGGATTTTTGCTGCTGAGTGTACTTGAGCTGAAGAGTTATGTGTCTACTGAGGTGAATTCAGGTGATGTAATTCAGTTGAGGAGAAATTCCACTCGGTCAGAGGGTTCGTAAATACCTTGACTGACGACTTTTTGGTGGTCGCCTTGAATGAACAGTGAAGCTACTCTGTGTACTCTTTTTGTGTGTCTGACTCAGGGCTTGGGATTGCCAGTTCATTCCCTGAGGCCCAGCAATGTTTCTTTGTATGAAACACCTTCACATGTTACCTTACGTCATTAATACCTGCCGCTCGTATTTATTACGTGTTATTGCTCTTAGTCTGGACTGGTGTAAAGGTATTAACGGGGGTATTTGATGACACTGGTGGACCTTTGGGAAGACCTATATATATATATATATATATATATATATATATATATATATATATATATATATATATATATATATTATATATATATTATATATATATATTATATATATATATTATATATATATATATATATATATATATATATATATATATATATATATATATATATATATATATATATATATATATATATATATTTAAGAAATTGAATTAATCATACTGTTGTCCATTCCAGCTTCGTATCGAATTCGAGTCCTTTCAGACAGTAAATAACTGCTCGAACCACTTGACTACCCGTTGTCAACTTAGTGAATATTTGTCCCTTGATGCGGATCGTCATTCTGCCACACCTTCCCTCACTCATTCCATCTTCCTCCCTTACCTCTCTCCTCTCCCCCAGTCCTCCCCTCTCCTCTCATTTCTTTCCTCCTCTTCCGATCTTCCACTCTTTCACCCCTCCTCCCTTCCCCTCTCTCCTTATCCCTTCTCTCCTCATATCTTCTTTCCTCCTCACCTCCTTTCTTCTCATCCCTTCTCTCCTGCTCATCCCTACTTTCCTGTTCATCCATACTTTCCTGTCCATCCCTTCCCTCCTGCTCATCCCTTCTCTCCTACTCATCCCTTCTCTCGTTGGCTACTCATCCCTTCTCCTCTAGGCTACTCATCCCTTCTGTCCTACTCATCTCTTCTCTTCTCCTCATCTATTCTCTCTTCCTCATCTCTTCTCTTCTCCATTCACCTCTCTCCTCTCCTCGTCTTTCCTTTCTCCTCTCACATCTCATCGTCATTTCCTCACACCACCTCTCCTGTACATCCCATCTCTCCTCTCTTCTCCTCTCCATAAATCCCCAACGCACATACAAATCGCCATATCTCCTCCCCTCCTCTTCTCTTTTTAGTTGCCGTTCTCGTACTGCTGCTGCTGCTATTGTTGTTGCTTTTGCTGCTGCTGCTGTTGCTGCTGCTGCTGCTGCTCCTCCTCCTCCTTCCCGTTTCTCTCTTTTCCTCCCTGCCCTCTTTTTTCCCTTCCCCTCCTTCTCTCCTTTCTCTCCCCTCCCTCCCTCTGTCACCTATTCCGGACCTTGTTTACTGTCAAATGAAATTCAACATAGAATCCATGGGGATTACAAAGTGAACAATATCCAGTTATCAAGTACAAACAGTGAAAAGGATCTTGCTTTGATAACATTAAATGGCCTAAAGCCCAGTAAGCAGTGCACCGAGGTGATTAAAACTGCAAACAAGTTGGTGGGTTTTATTGGAAGAACTTTCGAGTTTAAATCGAAAAAAGTCATATTTGCCTTGTACAACTCGCTAGTGCGCCACCTTCTCGAGTATTGTGTGCATATCTGATCTCGGACTGAGAAACAGACCATATGAGGAACGCCTTGAAGAACTAAAACTATTTAGCCTAACGAAACGCAGATTAAGAGGTGGCCTTGTTTAAGTTTTCAAGAATCATGAAGGGATAGGACATCTTAGACATGAATAAATATTTTGAAACAGACCGGTCAAGTCAAAATAGGAGTACTGGCTGCAAAATTATGGGAAAGCTTTTCCAGTCCCATGAAGCAAAATACTTCTTCAGTAGAGTCGTAAATATCGGGAACAGATTACCCTCAGATATTCTATCGGGAACGGTCTCTCAGTTAAGACATTTATAAACGAAATAAACAAGTACTTGCACGAGTGTCCTCAGCTGATTCTGCTTCTGTCTGAATAACTTACTTGTACATACCCCAGCTGCGCCTAAGTTCATTCCCCTCCTGTCTACAAGACACTCCGTAAACTTACTAAACATACCCATGCATAGTGTCGTGTCATATCAATATATATTTATCAATTAATTAAATGCAAATAAAGAAGTATAAGCACAGACTATGATCTGCACAGATAGCCCATAGTTAACGGTCACTGCTCTTACTTTCGACCTGTGATTGGCTGTGGATCACTGAGGGTCCCAGTTAGTTAAGTGACCACCATCGGTATTTTTTTTTTTTTAATTGTACTAGGGGTCACTGCTTCAGGAGGTAACTTGTGTATTTGTCCTGCGTGGGAAAGTTCCTTGTCTCAGTGGAGTGAAAAGCTCTGGGGCTTGATTGACTCCAGCCTACCTTAAAAGCGCCAGGCAAGGCTGCCTCACAACCCCTGACCATCCACACTGTGCATTTTCCACACTGTGTCTACAGGTGCTCGGTTAACTCATCGTACGGTACATACTGTCGTGCCTTATATATTTATTTATTTGATTATTCATCTTACTTTTTTACAATCACTTTCAGGTAGCTTACAGATAAAGTATTATAGAATGTAACTTTTCCTTGTCAAGTCTTTGCTATGAAATCTCCATGTCAGTTTTTCCATGCTGCATGGTGGTCTTTCTCACTTTTTCCTGCCAGTTTTAACTGGGGGGTTTGGAAGCGGAGGGAGCCTTCTTGCTTTACTACCCTTATCCTTCATCATGTAGAATTAGACCTCGTAGTCATAGCCTACTCTGTAACAAGCAGCCCCGAATGGACCATAAGGTCTGTTGCCGTTTGCTTTCCTTTATATTTCTTTGTATTGTTCCTTCCCTCCGTTCCCCTTTCACATACTTTCTCCTTCTCCGTTCTTCCCTCACTTTCCTTTCCTCGCCTCAACTTCTTTTTCCCTCTACTCTCCCCCTCTCCCTCCCCCTCCCTCTCTCACTTTTATTACTGGTTTAGTGTTTGTTCTCTCTTTTCTCTCTCTCTCCTTTCTTCTCCGTTGCTCCTGTTGCTTTCCCATTTTTTTTTTCCACAGCCATCCCTCCCTCCACCCTTCCTCTCCCTCTCACTGCGGTTTCCAATTTGTTTTTCTTCCCTTTTCTCTCTTTTCCTCCTCGCCCTCTCTTTTCCCTTCCCCTCCCTCCCTCTTCTCTCTACCTTCCCTCCCTCTTCATCACGTCTCCCCAACTACCTCATCCTAAGTTATCTCCCCCTTTCTTTCTCTCCTACATGTTCCATCTCCACTTCCCTCCACCCCAATACTCTCACTAAAGATGCACCTAGATTTTGGAATGATCGACTGCGCCTTCCGATATTTTTTAAAAGCGATGTAGGGAATATGAAGCTTTATAAAAGTCGTTCATGTTGTTTCTCTTGATAATCAAACGGATTTCGATAAAATTCATTGCCAAAGACCCTAGACACGAAAGCATCATTGTGTCAGTGGCAGTTGGCTCAAGTGGATCAAGTACTGTAAACAGCAGTAATAGACGGAAAAGAATCTGACTGGAAATGCTTTGGAAATTGGGTGCCACAATTTCTTTTTCTGCTTCAGTTGTGAGTAAATACTGTTGACGAAGACTTGTGATTCAAAGCATGTATATCTGCCTATGAGAGGAACTGGTAGCCTATCGATGCATCATTACAAAGGCATGTGATTAAACGATATCTTTATAAATCTTTAAGTCTGCCCACAAATGCAAAAGTTACTGAAATGGGGGAAAAAAAAAAAGGAAGAAAAAGAATAGTAACCTGGCAACAGTTTTATTAAATCTGAATCCAGTAATATAAACTATTGATAAAAGTATTCAGGTTTTAATATGATTCAAAGCCAAACCAGCAATGAAGAGAACTTGTTAAGCAAGCCAAAAGTTTATTTGGTTCGCAGGACATCGCTGAATGCAAATCTTAAAATACCATCACCTTGTGTGGTTATTTAATATGCCTGCACAACTTATTTTATCGAGTTCTTGTCACAGTATGGCCTGGAGAACCTTGAGAACATAGTAATTTGTGACAAAAAATTATAATAGTGAGAAACAAGCTATACCAGATAACTTTATAAGAACTGACTGTGTTTACCATCACCAAGTGTAAAGTATAGTGGCGTTAAATTCAAGTACAGTACTGACTTTTTTTTTTAATGACATAATAATTTGGCTACCGATAACTGTCTCACAGTAGACCATGGTGCACCGTGATATAGTGCTACCAGTTTAAAAGTTGCCTGAGTATTTTGCTTTTAATTCAAAGCAATATATGATCAATCCTTTCTTATACATTTCTGAAGTAAATTACATTTCTAAAGGCAAAGCACAAAGCACACACCAGCATAACAGCATCTCTATACTGTTTACTTAATGATTTTATACTTAATTTTTCTTTACAGGTTACAGTAACTTAGAGTATTATGTCCGTTAATCCTTTCCAGTGAAAATACTATATTATTATTATTATTATTATTATTATTATTTTTATTATTATTATTATTGTTGTTGTTGTTGGTGGTGGTGGTGGTGGTGGTGGTGGTGGTGGTGGTATTTTATTATTATTATTATTATTATCATTATTATTATTATTATTATTATTATTTTTTTTTTTATTATTGTTGTTGTTATTATTACTACTACTATTATCATTATTATTATTACTATCATTGTTACTCACCACACCAGATACTACGCGAGGTATTAGAAGTACAGTTGACTGCCAGATAATGCTGATTTCATGTGTGCGGTGTGTCGGGGAGAGCAGGTGGAGATTGTCAGGCATGAGAGGATTGAACTTGCTGGCGAGTTTCTTGAATGTGTGGAAGAGTTTTGTTATTTGGGAGACATGTTATGTGCTGGAGGCAAGGCTGGAGCAAACTCTGTGGTTAGAGCGAGGAGTGGTTTGAAGTAGTTCAGGGAACTGTTGCCTCTCCTGTCATTCAGAGGGCTCTCCCTCCGTGCTAAGGGCTCTTTGTATGCAGCATGTGTTAGGAGTGTAATGCTGTATGGTGGTGAGACTTGGGCAGTGAAGGAAGAGGATATTCGTAGGCTCAGACGTACAAAAATGACAATGATTAGGTAGATGTGCAGTGCGTCCCTGACTCTGAGGCCTTGGGCGGCTAGATTTACAGTTGAAGAGCTGAGGGGTAGAATGAGACTGGAGTGGTTTGGTGTTGTGATGAGGAGAGGTAGATTGAGATCTTTTGGGCATGTAATGAGGATGGGTGATGATAACTGGGTGCAGAAAGTGAGAGGTGTTAAAGTTAGGGGTAGGGTTCCGAGAGACAGACCGAAGACATGGGACTAGGTCACTGAGTGTGACCTCAGAGATAAGGGACTGAATAGGGAAGCTGCCAGAAATCGTGCAGCATGGAAAGCCGCCATTAGGTGAACAAGGCCGATGCATGCAAGCATGTTGGAGCCTTCAAAAACGAACGAACGAGTGAATCACACCAGTGGTGAGTTGTATTGTTCTTTCGGCATTATTTTTCATATTATTATTTCGAACGAAGAAGTAAATTGCTCGTATTCGCTCAGCTTCAGAGCTACGGCCATCATACTTGGCCATCTGAGTCCCCCAGCTGGCGGCTTCAGGGGACCCAGTATCATCGAGTTCCCAGCACTGGTTTTCCAGTCACAGACAAAAACCTATAAAAGTAGTCTATTCGCGGATTCTCGGAAAGTGCCAAAGGTACAGCCTTGATATTTTTGTGGGACATAGCCAAACTCGGGGAGTAGGTTTGAAATGACTATGGGGCCATTTAGACCAGTAGTTACTGAGATCGTCCATGGTTCACTGGAAAGTAGTATGGGATCCTCAGTGCGCAGTTTAAAAAACCAAGATAGAATTGAGCTACAGTTACCAAACTAGGAACATTTATAGTACTTGACATGCTATGTATACCTACCAAGTATGAATGACCTTGACCCAAAACACAAGGTTACGGTCTGTTTGACACTCTTCTAGGGAGTACATACTACTTTCACTTCGAAGGGAACATTATGTGAAGCTCGATAAAATCACCAGCTCTAGAGATAGGTACTGGGGAATAATTCGGCCCCTGCAGTTGAACTGAGGAAAAAATTGGATGACCTTCTCATTTGGTAAGTTACTGAAATTGCTAATGGCAATTTCTGTTTTCTAGTTAGTCTCCACCTACGTAACACTAGTATTATCATTATTCTCTCCTAAGTCTAGGAACGATTCCAGGAGAACCAGAAACTGCATAAAGAATTTGAAAGGCCCAGGTTTTGTGTCCTGGCATGGGACATTTTTGACAGAAAAAAAAAAATCCAAATCTCCCCAATGAGGTCAAGGTCAGTGTAAGATACAGTAGCAGTTACTTGCATTCTACAACACCTTTGTCTTCAGATCCCTTTTTGATATTACACAAGAAGTTACCTTAGGGTCATCAGATCTTGTTTATATTACACATACCTTACCACACGCTGAACACTCACACCACTAAGCCAGCACGGAGACAGGACGTGTGTGCTGGGCAATCCCCAGGTCCTGTCCTCCCCTCTTACTGTTTTTTAATCAGCCATATCCCACTGACCGGGCTAATGTATGGCCCGGCATGCACTGTAGGTGCAGGGAATCTTTAAACAACAACAACAACACGCTGAAGCTACCCAATCATGGCCACAGAATAAGAGTACATAACTAATTATTATTAGTCCGGCCTCAGAGACACGCGACGATTCCAGGAGAACCAGATACTGTTCAAGGAATATGAAGGTCTCAGGTTATGTGATTTGTCATGGACCATTGCTGATTTAAAAAAAAATCCAAATCTTCCTAGTGGGGTCAAGGTCACTCAGAAACAGTAGGTGGAGACTAGTGATTGTCCGAAAAAAACAGTGTCAGAGTTCTAGTTTTTAATATTATTATTTCTTCCTTATGAACAAGTTAATTACTTGTAGTTGCTCCAGCTCAAAGATACGACCGTCATACTTGGCCATGTGAGTCCTTCCGCTGGTGGCTTCATATGACCCACTATCATCCAGTTCCCAGCACTTGTTCTCCTGTTACATCCAAGAGCATATAAAAATAGTCTATTAGCGAATTTTCAGAGACTCCTACAGGTACAGACCTGAAACTTTTATGGGACATAGCCAAGTTCGGGGAGAAGGTCTGAAATGACAATGGGCCCATTTGGGCCAGTAGTTTCTGAGATCACTCGGTCAATTGAAAGTAGTTTGGGCTCCACCATTTTTGCTTTTGTTGCTTTCACCTTTGCCTAACATGTTTGACACTACTTCAGCGGGGGCCCTACTACACCAGCTCTTCACTTCGAAGTGCTCAGTATATGAAGGGCATTGGAATCACCGGATCCAACGATAGCTTGTCATGTGATGTTACCGATATTGCTAATGGCAATTTCCGTTTTCTAGCTATTATTAGTATTAGTTTCCACCTACAGTACATAAGTGGTGGATACTATTATTTTCGCTGGTACTATTTTTAGTCTCCAACGACTACGTAGGTAGAGACTACCGTTTTTTGCTATTATTATTATTATTATTATTATTCTCGCCTCTGAGTCTCACAACGATTCCAGGACAACCATATGCTGCACAAGGAATCTCAAGTGCCCAGATTGTGTCCTGGCAAAAAAAAAAAAAAAAAAAAATCACCAGTGGGGTGATCACTGTAAGAAACAGTAGCAGATAGGCCTACATACGTTCTTCGACACCTTTGTCAGATCCTCTCTTGATGTTACACAAGAAGATACTTTAGGATCTTCAGATCTTGTTTATATCACACATACCTTACGACATGGTGAAGTCTCCTTATTGTGGCTACGTAATAAAAATACGTAACTAATTATCAATATTTCTGACTCAGAGTTTCCTGATGATTCCAGGCGAACTGGAGACTTCACAAGAAATCTGAATGACCCAGATTATGTGTCCTGGCATGGACCATTGCTGTTAGAAAAAAAAAAAAATCCATATCTCCCCAATGGGGTCAAGGTCATTAGGAAACAGTAGATGGAGACTACTGACTGTCCATAGGAAAGTTACAGAGTTCTAGTTATTACTCTCACCTCAGAGGCTTGGAACGATTCCAGGAAAACCGGAGACTGCACAAGGAATCTGAAAGGCCCAGGTTATGCATCCTGGGATGGGCCATTGCTAATAGAAAAGAAATCCATATCTCCCCAGTGGGGTCATGGTCGCTATGAAACAGTAGGATCACAATTGTGATTGTCCATGGGACAGTTACCGTGTTGTAGTTGTTATTATTCCTTCCTACAAAGAAGTTGCTCGTATTTACTCAGTTTCAAAACTACAGCCATCGTACTTGACCATCTGAGTCCCCCAGCTGGCGGCTTCATAGGAACCAGCATCATCCAGTTCCCAGTACTGCTTTTCCATTTACACCCAAAAACCTATAAAAATAGTCTATTCTCGGAGTCTCAGAAACCGCTACAGGTACAGACTTAAAATTTTTGTGGGACATAGCCAAGGTCGAGGAGCAGGTCTGAAATGAATATGAGCCCATTTGGGCCAGTAGTTTCTGAGATCATCCAGGAGCCAACGGAAAGTAGTTTGGTGTCATTAAAAAAAAGAAGAAGAAAAAAACAAAGTTAGAAATAGGCTACAATCACCAAACTTGGAACGTTTATAGAACTTGGTATGCTATGCATGGCTACCAAGTATGAATGGCCTTGATCCAAAACTCAAGGTCACAGCCTAGGTCAAATCATATCAGCAGGGCAGGTAGGGCTTATTTATTTGGATCACTTTTTTGTTTTGTTTTAAGTCTTCATAAGTGTATGGTACCTATTTGTTATTATAACTAAGGTAAAGACTAGAAATTTTTGTGGGACATAGCCAAGGTCGGGGACCAGGTCTGAAATGACTATTGGCCCATTTGGGCTAGTAGTTTCTGAGATCACCCAGGATCAATGGAAGGTAGTTTGGGCTCAGTCATATTTGCTCTGCAAGGATTTTGTTGCTTTCACCTTCACCCAATGTGTTTGACACTCTTCTATGGGGACCCTTTTAGACCAGCTCTTCACTTCAAAGTGTTCACTATGTTAAGGGCGTTGAAAACACCAGGTCCAACGATAGCTACAATGCATGGACACTGGAGAATAAATCGGCCCCTGCAGTCGAAATGAGGAAGAAATTGGATGACTTTGATATGTGGTGAGTTTGAAATTGCTAATGGCAATTTACGTTTTCTTCTTCTTCTTCTTATTATTATTATCATTATCATTATTATTATTATTATTATTATTATTATTATTATTATTCAGCAGGGCATACTTTATTTTACCGGCTTGATGAAAGAGACTATAGTCTGATTGACCTGTACAGTGTGTTTGTTAAGCGGCTGCTGATTGGCCACCAATGATGTCATTGAAGTAAATGCAGGCATGTACTGTTGTGCAACATGGAGACGTAAATGTACACCGTGTGTGGATATTAGGGCGCAACACGCGGACGTGGGTGTACACCGCGCTTGGATGTAGTGCGACATGCGGACGTGGATGTACACCGAGGGTGGATAATTTACTGCATACGTCACTCATCGTTTTATGAAACTTTATTAACTTATTTTCTTTGATAACAGTAAACTTCTAAAACTAATTTTGACTTTTTCAGCTTCGGAAATTATTCCATATTTAATCTGGCAGCTTGTACTGAAGGCAGTTTAAGAATATAAATAAAAATGTGTTAAAATAAGAAGAGATGTAGATTTGAATCATCGGCGGTCAGTCAGCAGCCGCGAATCAAACACACCCTACTCGGCCCATGCATCTCAGCTGCACAGGTCAGTCAAATACAGTAGACTATAGTGAATGGGATTATTACTATTATTATTTTTTGTCCAATTTTAGTCTTCGATTCGAATATCAAATGCATTAGTCACAACCTATCATATAAAACCAGTCTCGCATGGACAAGTAGGTCTTTCTCTGTCTGCTTTCTTTCTTACTTTCCTGCATACTCCACTCAGTCCCCTCTTCCCCTTTCACTCTTATCCACTTACCCTCCTACCCTCCCACCGCCCCCCCACCCCTCTCTACCCCCACCCTCTCTCATCCAGGAGTATACGTCTCTCTCATATTTGATCAAAGTCGATGTTCAAGAGTATAGGCAAAAATAATGGGCGAGGAAAAGAAATATTGGATTTTATGAGAGTTTTTGAATAACGAATGTAGGCAGATCCGATTGCTGCGCTCTCTCTCTCTCTCTCTCTCTCTCTCTCTCTCTCTCTCTCTCTCTCTCTCTCGTCATTTCATTTGTTTTCACTCCTCTTGATTTCTTCAATATTTTCCACTATCATGTGTCTTTCATGGTGATCGTTGACGTCCTCTTCCCCAGTCTTCTTCTCCTGTTCCTCATCTTTCTTAATCCCTTCACCCTCGCCTGTACATCTTCCCAGGTTTATTCTCTCTCCTTCACTTCCCCTTTATGGCTGTACTTCAATTCCAACCAACATTCTTCCTCTCTTTATATTCTTTTTCTCTCATACACCTCACTTTTACTTCCATCTGTGTGTGTGTCTCAATCATCCGTTGTCTTACATTTTTGTTAATATTGTTACTCCTCCTGTTACTTCTTCCCCTCCTCCTCCTATTGCTCCTCTTGCTCCAGCTCCGGCTTCTTCTCTTCCTCCTTTTTCCCTTCCACCGATATTCATTCCTGTCCTCTCGTCTCCCTCCCTCCTTTCTTCCCGTTTCCTACCTTCCCCCCACTTCCTACCTCCCCTCCCCTCCCCACCACCACCATAACACTAATAAAGTAGAACGACTGTCGGGATACAGAGGGAGGGGGAGGGGGAGGAAGGATACAGAGAGAGAGAGAGAGAGAGAGAGAGAGAGAGAGAGAGATGGGCTTAGGGAAAAGGAAGGAAATAGATGAAGACAGAAATGAAGCGAGAAGGACGGAGGAAGGGAGAGGAGAAGGACTGGTGAAAAGAGGTGGTAGGGCAAGAAGCAATATGAAGGGAGAGGTACCGTAGTAGTAGTAATATATATATATATATATATATATATATATATATATATATATATATATATATATATATATATATATATATATATATATATATATATTATGGAAGAGGAAAATTGTGGGTGAAGAAGGATTTAATATGCGGTACAGGATGTTAAACAAAAATATTGTTGGCGCAGAGAGAGATA
The DNA here is from genome assembly GCF_032717465.1 of Coenobita brevimanus. Taxonomy (NCBI): domain Eukaryota; kingdom Metazoa; phylum Arthropoda; class Malacostraca; order Decapoda; family Coenobitidae; genus Coenobita; species Coenobita brevimanus. The sequence continues at coordinate 7,382,727 of NC_137049.1, forward strand.
GAGGGAGGGAGAGAGAGAGAGAGAGGAACACAAAGGGTGGGAGAAACAATGTAGGAAAAGAAGAGAGGGGAATAAGGGGGAATAAAGAGAGAACGAATTTGCGTTCTAGGATGTTTTGGAATATTAGGAAAAAGTATTGATGGCGCAGTGTGTGTGTGTGTGTGTGTGTGTGTGTGTGTGTGAGAGAGAGAGAGAGAGAGAGAGAGAGAGAAATTTACAGATATTTTGTTATACAGAATTGCAGTCCACACAGACATAAATTTGCTTTCTAGGTGGTCCGGCATCGTAATTAATAGGAAATCATCTTGCACTACAATGATAAAAGTTAAAGAATCATAGGAGATTAAGAACGGGACATTGTCTAGGGTGTCCCCAACCAACTAGAACCTTCGGCGCTGAGCGATGCTTGAAAATAAATATAGGACTACTTTGCAAGACTGGAATACCTGGAGGAAAATTTTTAGGAAAAGTGAACCGTAGTACCAAAGCCAGTGATACTATTCCTAAGAGAAGAACTTGAAAGAATAAGACATGTTGTTTAAAAGTACCTTTTTTATTTATTTATTAATTTATTTATTTTTTACATACGGATTTAAAGACATTTCTATATACATAAATGGTATATATTTTCAAAACCCAGGAGGAAACTGTCGACTAATCTACTACGTTTTTTTACATATACACATTAATACCCAATTTTGCATTTGGAAAAGGTAACACTTTAAGCTTAGGAGTAACGTATCAACTTACCTACTGAACGAAGAGAAAAGATCCACACAGCTTACAGTACATCAGTAATACTCAATTGTCTGATCCAGGACATAATTGCTCATGAAAGCGTAATACATTTAAACCAGGCAGGCAAAGAAGGCTATCGGTATTCCCATTTGTAGCTCTTAAGGCCAGTATTCTTTACGGGTAAGGAAGCTCCCTAACACCTTTTCCTAAGCGACTTATTTTGCTTATTACGCCTAACTCTGCATCTCTGTTACCTAAATTATTCTAAAATCATCCTACTCTGCATAGATAAAGTGCAAAAAAATATTAACCAGCCATATCCAAGAATAGATCGCTATGGGAGAGGTGCTAGGGAGCTTCTTTCACCGATGAGAAAACGGGCCAAGCATTTTAGAGACAGATAATGCCTGATACAGACATATATATTTGTCGAATTATTTTTAACTTTCACTCCAATTACTCGTGTTTCCTTTTTTTTTTTTTTTTTTTTTCAATCATCCTAGAAGAACCCCCTGGTAATGATGGGATTAGAAAAAGCTTGAGTCTAATCCTATCTGTTTTGAAAAGTTTATCCTAATATTAAAATTCTCTCTCTCTCTCTCTCTCTCTCTCTCTCTCTGCCTCCTCTTTTTTATCTTCCCGCCTCCCTTCTCAATTACCATATATGTAAAATTTCTGATATCCAGTAACACTACCCAATGTATGTAATAAATTTGGTTAGAGTAAGGCGTGGGGAGGTGAGGTGTGAGGAGAGAGGAGAGAGGAGAGGGAGAGAGAGGAACGGGAAGAGAGAGAGAGAAGTATGGGCGAGGGGAAGAGGGAAGGGAAGACTTTAAGACAGGGGTAGGGCAAAGACTGGAGGTGAGAGAGAGAGAGAGAGAGATAGATAGATAGATAGATAGATAGAGAGAGAGAGAGAGAGAGAGAGAGAGAGAGAGAGAGAGAGAGAGAGAGAGAGAGCGGGGGGTGGGTATGTAAAATCCAGGAAAGTTAAGAGCTACCCTTTAATTTAAAAATAAACTGGTAAGGAAGAGGTGTTAGGGGCCTCTTTGGCATACAAGAGTAAGGATTTAGGACAGGGGAGAGGAGAATGAAGAAGAAAGGAAAGGAATGGAGAAAAGAGAGGAAGTGTGAGGGAAAAGAAAAGGAGAGAGTAGAGAAAAAAGTGGAAGAGCGAAGGAGAAGGAGAGGAAGGAGGTGGAGAAAAGAGAGGAAGAGTGAAGAAGAAAGGAGAGAGTAGAGAAAAGAGAGGAAGAGTGAAGAGGGAAAGGAAGGAAACGGAGAAGAGAGAAAGAATGAAGGAGAAGGAAAGGGAGAAAAGGGAGAAAGGGTGAAGATGGAAAGGAAGGAAGCGAAGAAGAGAGAGGAAGAGTGAAGGAGAAGGAAATGAAGGAAACGCAGAAAAAGGGAGATAATGAAAAGGAAGGGAGATGTATAACGAAATGCTAGATATATACATAGGGCCGTACTATAAAAACTAAACGCCAGTATTGCCGAATGTGAACGTCTAACGTTCCCGTGTTTCGTACCTTAAATACATCTGTTTACTCCAGATTTTCGTCTACTTGATGCAGCATAAAATAGTATTGGCATGTGACAGGAGGATAAACGCCACAAGAGACACCCCTTTCGTGTAACAAACTTAAATATATACAAATATGATAGTTTTTTTTTTTTTTTTAAATCATAAACACTGCATGATTCGTGAATAAAATCTTCCTTGGCAGGCTAAATTATATGAGATATTCAGAGGTGTTCAGAAAATTTTACAAGACCAAGTGTTTCCGTTGCGAATACAAGTAAACAAAACTTGCCCTATGGTGGGGTGGCAACATGGTGCACAGTTAACGGAGTTAATAAATTGTGCACTGAAGTTAATTTCAGAGTACATGTGGAATTTCTCAACAGACTTTTTTTTTTTTTTTTTTTTTTTTTACGACAGCAATATAGGAGTTTGTGCGTTATCCAGCTGTGTGCTGCAGTCATCCCATTTGAGGGGGAGCCTATAAGTTTTTGCCTCAGCCTAGTCGAATGTGTGACACTTGGCACTGGAAAGTTTTTCATTCATTCATTCATTGCCAAACGCCATGTATCCCAAACGGGGTGACCAAGGGCCCAGAGTTAATTGTTTTACAGGGAGAGGCACCAATCCTCCACCAACCCCACTTGACACGTGGGGAGAACGAGCCAACAGCATCTGGTGTTCCCAGACGGTCACCCATCCAAGTACTAAGCAGACCCAACGTTGCTTAACTTCGCTGATCGGACGGGAAGCGGTGTACTCAACGTGGTATGGCCGTTTTTTCTGATAGTGGCGTGCTTCTTGAATTATATCACATGGAATTTAAGTGTATACAGTAGTTGATTCATGCAGCAGCTGCAGTGGTTGCTAATATACTGTATTGTCACAGTACAGTACTTGGCTGAGTACAGTACAACTTTTCCCCCCATATTTGAGGCTAAATAATTATATAACTTATAAACAGGCTATATATACAATATTATGTAGTGCCACAAATTTAATATTCATGTATGTGTTTAGAGGTACTGTAATTTTTAAGTTAGATAGGGTGTAACCTGAATATTAGTCTATAAATTCCTATCCTAAGTAGTAATTCATATGTTAATAATTAATGTAGGGCTGACTTTTTTATATGTATGTATCTCTGTGTCTATGCATTGGGTGATGTAATTGTGGATGTTGAGCTATGGGAATTCCTCTGTCTGGTCGAGTAATGAATAACAGATGTGCGCAGCTTTTCTTGTCGTTATTGGGCGCCGAGTTTAAACCTTAAACAGAATCATGATGAATATACAATTCTTTCCGTAACCTAGTTGTGAAATATTTACTAATGAAGCTGCTAGAACCCAAATATGTAAGATAACAGTCAAAAAAAGGCCTAAATAATGTCATTTGTGAGGACTTAAATGTCCCATTTATCTTAGCCGTCACTAGATGGCATAAGCTGCCCCAAAATTCAAAGCGAGATAGTGATAGAATCAGTATCTAAATTAAGTAAGGATTAAATCCCAAATTTTCCCCAATTCAATCAAAAGTCCTGGCGTCATGGGTACACTGCTAAATAAATTGTAAAGAGAATTGAAACCCACCATATTTAAAAAACACCACCTCATTTGACTTAGCAATGACGTCGCTAGCGTACCCAAGAAGCCCACTCGAGGCCCAGACGTCGTATGTAATGGACGTTCGTTCAGGCGAGCTGTCCACATTTCTCCTTCCCCCCCCCTCTTTTTCTTTGTTTAATCCTTACTTGTCATGGACTATATGAAGTAATATTGTTGAAAGTTTAACGTAGACACTCGAGGCCCAGACGTCGTATATAATGGAAGTTCGTTCAGTCCCCAGACACCGGCAACGTCAGTGTTAGCCCGAGGCCTCTTCGTGGTATTGTCCCTAGACGAGAACATACACACTTACACTACCCATGAATTATTTTATAAACCAAATGTAATTGTAATAGTGTTATTGATGTATCAAGTGAATTTTTTTTTGTAAATAAGAAATAGAAATATAAAAGTGATGAAATCTGGTAACGGAAGGGCGAAATTCAAAACCGTTAACCGTTTTCTTTCTTACATTAAGGTTAGGAAATTAGGAGCGTAAAAGGGAACTTAGTGATTGTGAGCAATGATGTAATTTTGAAATGAACCTCGAGGCTAAACAAGCCCGAGTGATTATGTATTCTTGGTGATTATACAGTGGCTGAATTATACCTCGAGGCTAAACAAGGCCGAGTGATTACGAATTCTTGGTGATTAAACTATTTTTGAATTGTACCTCGAGGCTACACAAGTCCGAGTGATTATGCATTTTTGGTGATTATGTAGTAATGATGATTATGAACTATAAATAATCCTGAACTGATAGTAGATTATAGAGAATTACATGAGAGTATATTATATGGACGAAAATGAACACGAGTAATAATTCTTATTGGTTCGAGGCTATGCCAGCCCGAAAAGATAACTCATGCTCGTGGAAGGGTCCCTGTCTTGAGGCTATTGTCGAGCCCAAGAGTAACTGACAAAAAGAAAGTAAAGTACAATGACCTCATAAATCGTTTGTATGTATCAAATTGTTTTCGCCTGGTGGCAGTGTTGTAAGAATGATCATCCAAACCCTGGTTTTAATGTACAATCTTCTTTCATACTACAAAGAGTCATGTAATTAAAAAATTTTTTTTGTGAAAACCAGCATAAAGTTATTAAAGTAGAGTAAAGTATCTATCATTTTTCTTTCTTGGTGTACCTAATCAAAGGAATTAAGTTCTCATGCCTAATTCACTCCCCTTCCAATTCAAGATTCCTTCGCTGAGGGAACGACGACCACCTGTGGTACTGACTAAATCTAGGCTCGGCCAAAAACTACAAACGCTACCAAAATTTTCTTAAATATCATCTACTATACCAAGTCGAGTACCACATGTATTATCCATGGGTAAGTTGACCAGTACCAACAACCGGTAAGATTATAAATATCCGTCATTACACTGATTGAAGAATACCGGTGGGATAAAATTTCCGGGTATTACAATTATATTACATGGCAAAAACTACAGATAACAGAGTTAGGTCAGGGTTGGTAAATGGTTAGGTGGGGGTGTATTTTTCAACAGCTTTAGTGTTCTTTTTCACTGTTAGAGAAAGGGAAAAAATAAATAATATTAATTTTTCATTAATATTAACAGACAAATGGAATCACGTTAGTTCTTTGTTGAAATATGTACTTTGTTTTTGCACCAAAATAATAAGTTGATTCAACATAAAGTTAGGTAAAGTTACCAGATAAGAGTGAATTAGTTGGTTAGGATGATGACTGAAATATTTACCTACTTCAATCAAACACTCAGTTTTGAGCATAGGTCTTTTGACCGTAATAAAAAATTTGTTAATAAAACTATCTATCTATCTATCTATTGTCAGACGCCATAATCCCATAAGGGGTGGCCATTTGACTTTGAGTTATTTGTTTTACAGGGAGGGGCACTAACTCTCCACCAACTCACTTGCTGACACGTAGGAAGCACAGACGCCATAATCCCATAAGGGGTGGCCATTTGACTTTATTTGTTTTACAGGGAGGGGCACTAACTCTCCACCAACTCACTTGCTGACACGTAGGAAGCACGTATGGTTTGGTTATATGGTTACCACCCAGCGTTGTAAATGGTTTCTTGACTTACAGGAAACCATTTGGCTTGTCACACAATGTAAAGCCACCAGTAAAGGTAAGAAAATAAGAAGGGACAGGAAAGGTGGGAGAAATAGGAAGAGAGGAGGGCAAGCACAGAAAAAAAATGATAAAGGCTAAGGACGAAGTAGGCAGCACTACATCAGAGGAGTGGATGATGGTCGCCACCACCTACCACTAGTTACAACGCAGATTATTTCAAATCCTGAGACATCTTTATCCCAAGAGAGTTTCTTACTTGCAAATAGCTTCAAGCCCCAGGAAATGGCCTGTACCATGCATATGAAGTACAAAAAATAGTTTTAGATGGAAGTGACAGTTATTGTAATGGAGCAGATGGGTGTAGGAAAGTTAGGGAATATTGGTTTGGGTGGAAGGGTTACATTAAGGCACGAAGATGCAGTTAAGCAGTGCCTGTGACAAAAATGAAATGAGATAAATATTTAGTGAAGGAGAGCAACTGCAAGAATGTGAACAGTTGAGGAAAAAGCTAGGAAAACAGAACTGTAAGCAGTCTGAAAATATATAAAAAAAGACCTGGATGTATAGAAGTGGAATGATTTCTGGGAAAACAGGTAAGATTTATCTAGCAGACTGGAATAGAAAAAGAAAACTGTACTGTACCAAGTAACTGAAATCACAGCACACTGTTTGAAGGGAAAGGATATAAGACTGTGAATACTAGAGGAGTATAAAATTGAACAAGAATGGAAATTTACTTGTAATAACCAAAACAGGGAAGGTGGCAATAGTATGGGGAAGAAACTATAACCAAATACATAGAAGCTGAATGAACAACTGTGACAGTTCAAACATCTGATAAGCTATATTTTCCAACATGTTTTAATGGTTATTGCTGAATGACAGGTGTGGAAAGAAATTGCTAGATAAAAATGAAGGAGTGTTTGTGCATCCCTAATGTGTTGGTGCTGCAATGAATGTCACCATTCAACCTGCTTGTACAGAAGCAAAGCAGCCTGCATGCAAAAAATAATTCTGTAATAGCTATATATTTACATCTTTCAATACAAATTTAGAAACATATAATGTACTGCCACATGAGAAGAGGTGCACATATCTGCAGTGTAGTACCTGACTGGTGAGCCGGCAGGAAACACATCATGGTAGTCTGTGAAGTATGCAATAATTCATTCACTTTGCTTGGATAAATACTTGGATAAAGTCTAATCTAGATATCTGTAATAACCATTTCCTGCAAATAATGGCAAAGGAGGGTAAATTTAAATACATGCTCAGCCTACACAGGATACTTGAACTGTAACTTGCTCATAAAAGCGTTCTTTTTATGCATTCTACCGTAATTTTTGTTTTACCAATTCTAGCGCATAAATACATAATTCCTACATAAAAACAACAGCTTAGAATGGGTTTACAAAGTGTCTGGTATGTTAAACAGAAGAAACATTTAAAATTTGTGTGCTGTTAGTGCTCATGCAGCGCATTCTCGCCCAATCTAGCGACTGTCGCGGCATTCAAACTCCTGAACAAGGTTTCGCCAAGACGGACGGTCCAGATTTTTGTAGTAAGGATGACTGACGCTTAGGAACCTCGGACGACTAAATGTCGCCGATGGACAGTCTAAACTCTTGAGTTTTTATATTACGGCCCATAGTAGTAAGGATAGGCGAGAGAAATGGAAATGAGGAGAGATTTGAGGTGAGGGAAGACAAAAGCGTGAGATCAGGTAGGTGTGAGTGGGAGGTGAGGGGAAGGAAGGGCATTAGGAAGGGGAGGAGGAGGGGAGGAAAGGAGGAGAAGGACAGAGGAGAGAAGGGAGGAAGAAGAGGGGAAAGGAAAAGGAGGAAGGCAGGTAAGAAGGAGAGGGATAGAGGAGAGAAGGGAAGAGAAGGAGGGGAGGAATGAAGAAGAGGGACAAGGAAAAAAGATCATGACAGGAGGGGAAAAGGGAAAGGGACAGAAAATTGAAGAAGAGGACGTTAGGTAGAAGAGTAGTGGAACTGTGGGAGGAAGGAATGAAAGGAAAGAGGGAAAGGAGAGAGGCATACGAGAAGTGGAGGAAAACGAATGAAGGAAGAACCGTTATGGGAAAAGAAGTTTAATATAATGGCCCTGTCAATCAGTCCCACCCTAAGGGTTTTCACACGCAAGTTATTTCACTATTTTAGCTTCATATGGGGCTTCACTGGTATGTCTGTATTTGTCATTGATTTGTTTTCTGTATTTCTCTTTATTTACTGTTCTTTTTTCTCCTTTCCTTGACCCTTTTCTTTTCCGGTTCCCTTCCTTCCTACTTTTATAACCTTCTTTCCCCTATTTTTTGTCTTTCTCTGACTTAGCCTATCTGTCTTCATTCCTATTTCTTCTTATTTGATTTTTTCCTTTTTTTGTTCTCTTTGTTTTTCCATTTCTCTAGTACTTTTCCTTCTTTTTTTATCGTTTTTTTTCTTCTCACTTATACATTCTCTTCTTTCTTTTTTGTTCCTCCTCCATTTATATCACTCTCCCTTGTCGTCTTATTATTCAATCTTTTTTATTTTCCCCTCTCTCTCTCTCTCTGATTCCCTTTCTCCTCCATTTTCATTCCTCTTCCTACTCTTCTTTTTTTCTTCCCGCTTTTGTGATCCACTTCATGTCTTCTCTTTTCTTCTTACTATTTCTGACTCTCTCCTTTCTCGCGTTTTCCTGTTTTTTCTGATATGACCAACTCTATTCTCTTTTTACCTCTCCATGACTCAACCCCGCTCTGTTTTTTCCCTCTATGCTTGCATGATTCTTGTCTTTCTCTTCTTGTTTCCTTTCCTCGTTCCCTGACTTTACTTCATATTTTATTTTTTCCCTTTTCTGATAATTTTCCTTCTCCTTGATTCTCTTTTCTATTCTGTTCAAGGTTCTGTTCTTTCTGACCCCTCCCTTCTTTATTTTTCTCCTCCTTATTTTTCTAAACCTCTCCCTTCTCTCTGTCTATTCTTTCCCATTTTTAGGCTGAATCTCATCCTCCTCTTCTCTCTTTTTTTTTTAAATTTTTTCATTGTCTTCCCTCTTTTTCTTTTCCCCAGCTTTCTTCCTCATCTTCTTTCTTGTCATCTCCTCGCATTTTCACCTTTCTCTCTTTTCTTTCTTCTTCGTCTGGCTGTCCTTCCATTTTTTTTTCTCTTTCTCACACTCACTCTTTTCACCACTTTTTTCATCTCTCTCCCTCTAAGCCTCTTCCACCTTTCTCATCCTTCCTCATTATCTTCCATTTCTTACAAATTTCTTATCTTCTACTGTTCTATATCCATCGTTCTCAGGCCCTTATCTCCTCTTCCTCATCCTCATCATCATAATCATCATCATCATCCTCAGTCTCGTCTCGTTTTATTATATATAAATAATTAAATAAATATATATATATATATATATATATATATATATATATATATATATATATATATATATACTGTATGTGTGTATATTCTATTCCTCGTTCTTCTAAATTTTCTCCTTCCTCTTTTTCAGCGCTTATCTTCTGTCCATTTTTTTCTGACTGTTCTCTCCTGTTCTTATTTTCTCTTCTTTTTTTCTCTTCTTCATTCTTCCCTTCTCTGGCTGTTCTGTTCTGTCTTGTCCCACTTCACCTCTGACTCTGTCCCTTCTCTACACCACTTTTCTCCTTTTTTCTTCCTCCCTTTTCACTACCCTCTTTTTTTCTTTTCGACTCTTACTTTTCTTCTTAATTTCTTCAGCTTTTGTTCCCACAGTCTCACTCCCCCTTTCATTGTTCTTCTTTCTCCTCCTTCCTCTCCAAACTCTTCGGTTTCTTCTCTCCTTCCCCATGTCTCAACTTCTCTTCATTTGCTACTCATTTTTCCTCTTTTCTCCCATCCTTTCTTATTTTATTTTTAACTTTGGGCTCGTTTCTCGCCTCATCATATTCGTTTTCTCACATTTAACCTACTCTTTCCACTTTTTTCCCCTTTTTCTTTTCCCCTTTTTCTTTTCCCCTTCTTCTAAACCTCCCTCTTCTTCGTCTCTGTTCTGCCCTTCCATCTTTTCCTCCTCCTCCTCCTCTCTGTTCTCCCCTTCCTCTGTTTTCTCCTCTTCCTTCTCTTCAGTTCTCCCCTTCCTCCTATGACCCTCTTCGTCCTCCTCTTCTCTCCTTATCGTGTTCATTTATATTCCCCTTGTATCCCTCTCCCTCTCACTCCTTGCCTCCGTCTCTCTCTCCTTGCCTCCGGTCTTCCCTCACCCTTCTCTTTACCACTACATTCAATCCTTCTCCACCCTTTCGCTCACCCTTCTCTACTTTCTTCTCCTACCCTGTCTCTATCCCTCCTTCTCCACCTTCTAAATCTCCTTCACTCTATCCTTCTTTCATTTTCTTTCCCTCTTTGTCTGTTAGGACTCCATATTATAAATACAATTAATTATAGAAAACATGATAGATAGATAGATAGATAAATAGACAGAGAGACAGATAGAAGCAGCAAGTCAGAGGTAGTGTGTTTGCGAGAATCGAGCAATGCTAAACATGCTTACACACTCTAACTCAAGGAATGCTTTATAGGCACACGACAGCGCCTAGTGACCATACACACACATACACACATACTCACACACAGGTTTCTAGAACATTCCAACCACAGTGTAACACACGTGACACGACCTCTGCTACACCAGAATTTAGGAAGCAGAGCTCAGAAGGAGGTTAGCTATAGAACCGACGGGTAGTAGGGAGAAGGAGCCTAGCAACATGGGCGAGAGGGTGGAAGAGAGAGAGAGAGAGAGCGAGACAGGGAGGTTAGCTCGCGGGACTCTATACTTCACTCGTGCGTGAGAGACTTTGTTAATATTTCCAAGACAAATAAAAATAGTCCCATACTCATCTTTACCTCTCCTGTCATTGCATGACAAAAGGGAATTAAGATTATCTACTTACAAAACTACTCAAGTATAGCAACCGCTCGTCCACGAGTCTAATATATGTATAACTGATCTACAAAACTTCACTACAACAAACTACAAAGTTATTGTAAGATATCTATCTATCTATCATGTTTTCAATAATTAATTGTATTTATAATATGGAGTCCTAACATGTCCCCTCAGTTCATTTAAAGAAGATATGATAACTAGTCTCATTACAATTAGTGAAAGACGTGTACGACTTCCAAATAGTAGTATCCAGGTCAGTAAAACACCCGGGTGACCTATATCAATATCTTTGTGTATTAAGTAAAGAAAGATATTGCCATCTTCCAAACTTTCAGCTTATCACTAACAAGTAGCAAGGTAACAGGTAACACGGGAGTGGAAGATAGCAAACGCGAATCTATCTGTGTCTTGCCAGACGCCTTAATCCCGTCAGGGGTGGCCACAAACAAATCGCCTCCTTATCGCCCTGTTTCCCGCCATTTCGCTGCCCTTTCCCCAGTTCACACACCCCTCTCTCATAGAAAAAGTACCCTAGTATAAAGAAAAGTAACATCAGAGCCAGCAACTTACCGTCTACTTAACACTGTATCATCGTTATCAGATTATTAGATACTTTTATCAGAGACAGGCTTTCCATCCCTTAAAAAAAGAAATAAATAAAAACAATATTGTTTCACAGAAACACATTGTGGTCGGATATTTTGGTCATACTTTACGAAACTCTTTGATTTTCCAACGGTATATCGAAAATGTTAGACGGAACTATATCCACTGGTACTGCCATCTCTATTTTCAAAGGCATTTGTTGAGGTTCCCTACGAAACATTTGTTAAAAAAAAAAATCAGGAACATTGTTTTTGTGTCCAGAAGCTCAGGTGAATTGGCAATATGAGTAACCCCCCCCCAAAAAAAAAAATGTAATAAATTAAACAGAAACACATTACAAGTGGAATGTTGAAATGTTCAGTGTTGGGCCGTACTTTTTAACCTTAAAAACAAATTTACCTCAGGAAAAGAAATACAGAAGTTGATATTTGGTGTGCCAAAGAACACAGGTGCTGTAAATATAAACACCTGTTTATTTATGTTATATTGTTAATAAGACAACATTGTTTACGGGTATAGGTGTATTAGGATACTTCACACACACACACACACACACACACACACACACACACACACACAATGATCATGAGAGAGCAGTATCATATGTCCCCACAATAGGGTCCAATACTACCTCGTACTCTCTGCCCATAATGAAATGAGCGAAAGGATCCCATGTAGGGTAACTGCACATGTTGTGTAGTGCATGTGCAATTTTCTGTAGTGTCTGTAGGTGTGGATGACACTCGAACATTGTGATCCAGCTTGTCCCAAAGGTGTTACCGGATTTACATCAGATCACAAATTTCACGGTTGGATTTGTTCGTTGTGGCTTTGTTGGAACGTTGCCGTTAGATGTACCTAATGAAACATGGTATTGTCTCAGTGAAAAATGGGTTCATCATGCTTCTTACTGGGATGAACGGTAGGCCAAAACATGTCACAGTAGTACTAAGTCGTTAGGTTGCCCTGCAAAACACACCAGTTCTGGTCTGTCAGTGTCGGAAATTGCCACCCACATCATAACGCTGCCACCACCAAATCCGTCGACCTCCATTAAGCAGATAGCCAGAAAATGTTCGTGGCGATGTCTGTACATCTGATAATGGTTTAAAGTAACAAAAAAACGTAGGTTAGTCGAAGTAATAAGTATATAATGGTTGCAACCATTTCTAGTCAAATGAAACTAATTTTTTATACTGTACGTGAACAGAGTTGTAAACATATTGAACGAATTGCCCTCTGATGTTGTCATTCGTGATACAGTTCTAACTTTTCATAATCGCATGGAGAAATATCTGACTTTTAATTCCAAGTTAAAGATCACTTTTGAGCAATACGTTTCTGATGTGTAGTATTATGCACAGCACAGGACACAGAGGACACAGCTACGGCACAGCTACGGAACAGCATTGTGATGTATTTAATGATTATGTTGCTCTCCATTGTACGTTGGTAGGGAAGAATGTGATTTTCTATCGCCAGTTTCTACCCAATTTCATTACATCTTTTTTATACGGCATGGTAGTCCTTCTAACCATTTCCTGTTGGCTTTGGCTGCTAGACTGGTGAACTGAACTAATCTTCCTACTTATCAACCCTTGCCTTTGACGCGCTGAGGAGATACTGAGTTATAACTCACCTTAGCACAGGCAAACTGGAAAGGAACAATAAGACTCGCTCTTTGCTTCTCATGAGTATTCCTCTTCCATTTCCACATCCCATCTGCTTTTTCCCTTCCTCCTCCTCATCTTCCCTCCTCTTATTCTTTGCACTCCCCCTTCCTGTCCTCCTTCACCTGTTCATCTGTCTCTTCTCCTTTGGCTAATCCTCTTCTGTCACTTTTTCCTCCTCCTCCTCCTCCTCCTTCTCCTCCTCCTCCTGCTTCTCCTCGCTTGCAGGAATCAGCAACGTGACATAAAGCTAAATTACATCCCTCACAGCATACGCCACGTATATGATTGCACTTCACTTGCAGACACCGATTAACTCCTTTACTCTTTTTACTTTAACTTCTAAAATTATCATCTCTCCATTTTGATTGCTGAGTTGTAACGATATATTAACACTAGAATATAATGCTAAGTCACGAAAAAGTGCAGTGGAAAGGATGTAGTGTCGTTGTATTGTCATGTTTCTGTCACTAATCTACGTGAACAAATCCTCATAAGGACGAAAATTTGAGCCAGGTTGAGGTGAAGAGACTATAGTCCGAAAAGGCAGTTCTTACCAAGAATCAGGCTCGTTACAAAATACCTCAACTTTTCCTTGCAATTGGTATGTTTAATTGAGGGAAAAATAGCAAAGCGACTCTACTTGAATAGGAAGTTATTCTTGAAGTGTGGCAGGACATGAGGAAGTTGGAGAGATAAGCGAATGCCTAAATATGGGAGCTGATATAAATGAATGTCCCAAAATGAGAGAGAATATAAGTGAATGCCTAAATATGGGAGCTGATATAAATGAATGCCCCAAAATGAGAGAGAATATAAGTGAATGCCTAAACATGAGAGACACTAGAAGTAATTGCCAAAATATGAGTGGCATGGATGATGACGAAGCAAAGAAAAAAGAATAATAATAAAATAGATAACGAATGACAGAAAGGAACATATGATACAATATAGCCTACGGTATACTTGCCATTTTCAGCTTGGCACCCGAAGGAATAGTGTCTGAGCCAAGCCATTTATCAAGCATATTTTTGTATTCTTTGCCGTAAGGAGGGGGAGAGGCGTGAAAATTTTAGGGCTTTGAAAAAATAAATGGATATGTTGCCACTTCTTCCCTTACCAGCGTCAAAATCCATCCCACCCCATGTAGTAACCCTCTTTCGTTCCGGACAACTCTAGTATTATGTTCTTTCTCATACCAGACGATTTTATTCAGCTGTGGGTGAAGCGCAAGAGTAAAAGAGCAATTGTGGTGTCAGAATTAGCTCTCTCATGGTAGGAAAACAATATTATTTTATAACATTAATGATCAGACGATTTTACTCAGCTGTCGATAAAGAATGAAAGTGCTCTCTTAGAGAGAGAGAGAGAGAGAGAGAGAGAGAGAGAGAGGCTATAACCTAACCTTTTCTAAATATATTACGAATGGAGGACACCTGCAATCTGGTGGACGGATTGTTATTTATTTATTTGTTTTCCTTCCTCGGTTCATCCTCTGTAAAGAAAACAAAGAAACAGAACAAATCACCTCACTTCAATCATAAGGTTCGTGTGGTCTGTATTTCACTCTAGTTTGTAAATCTTTTCATGAACTCTTACAATGGATATCATAGTCATAGCCTGCCCAGAAAAATGGCTTCCAAAGACCAGTATATCTGTTGCTGGTTCTCTCTCTCTCTCTCTCTCTCCCTCCATTTTTTCCTATTTTTCTCCTCGTCCTCCTCCTCGTCCTCCTCCTCCTCCTCCTCCTCTTCCTCTTTCTTTCTCTTTGTTCTATATATTTTTCTCCTTTTTCTCCTCCCCCTCCTCCTCCTCAATTTTCTTTTTTTTCCTGCTCCTGCTCCTCTTCCTAGCACAGACTAGGATGTGCACAGGTAGCCCTGAGTTAATGGTCACTACTCTCACTTTCGACCTGTGATGGGCTGTGAATCACTGAGAGTCCCCGTTAGTTAAGTGACCACCATCGAGATTTTTTTTTTTTATTGTACAAGGGGTCACTGCTTCAGGAGGTAACTTGTGTCTTTGTACCATTTGGGAAAGTTCCTTGTCTCAGTGGAGTGAAAGGATCTGGGACCTGATTGATTGCTGCCTACCTTAATAACGCCAGGCACCACCCCTGAACATCTACACTGTGCACTGTGCAATTTCCACACTTCGTCTACAGACGCCCCGTTAACTCAACGTACCCGTACATAACGTCAAGAAATATTTATTAGATTATTCATTTTGCTTCGTTACTTTCTCTTTCATGTAATTCAAACTGGCAGCTTACAGATAAAGTATTATCCTATAGAACGTAACTTTTCCTTTTCAGTCTTTCATATGTAATTTCCATGTCAGTTTTTCCATGCTGATTGATGATCCTTCTCACTTAGGGTTTGGAGGCGGGGGGAGCCTTCAGGCTTTACTATCCTTATCCTTCAGTATGTAGAATTAGATCTCTGTCATAGTTTACTCTGTAACAAACAGCCTCGAAAGGAGCATAAGGTCTGTTGCTTGTTAATTTACTTTGTATTCCTTTGTATTCTCTTTCTCTTCCTCTTCCTCTTCATTTTCCTCATCGGTTTCTACTCCTCCTCCTCCTCCTCCTATCTCTTACTCTCCTTTTCCTCTTCCACCACCTCCTCCTCCTCTTCCTCTTCCTCTTCCTCTTCCTCACCCTCTTTTTCCTTCTCCTCCTCCTCCTCCTCCTTCCCCTCCGAGAGCCATTAGTTCATGATGCATTGCACCAAAGAGGTTACCTAAGGAGGGAGGAGGAGGAGAAGAGAAATGAGAAGATCAAGATAGGAGGAGGGAAGGTAGGAATGAGGAAGTAAGAATTGGAGAGAGAGAGAGAGAGAGAGAGAGAGAGAGAGAGAGAGAGAGAGAGAGAGAGACGGTGATGAAAACGCAGAACATAGACTGAAACGAGACAGAATAAAGATGAGTAAGCTGGGAAATGAGATGAACATGAAAGGAAAGGCAGGATTACAGAGATCGCTGATGAAATGCGAAATTGGATTGCATGGAATATAAGACAAAAATTGGGTAAAATACAGAAAAGAGGATGAAACAGAGCGAAGGAACATGCGAGAAATTAAAACAGTTCTTTGCAGAAATTGATGACGGAAAATTTTAAGACAGAAGACGGAGTAAAGAGAAGTATTGTAGAGAGGAAGAGATATTAAGGACAGGAAGATGATCGTTGAAAGCAAGAGTGGAGAAAATTAAGAAAAGGAGGGGAGTGGTGAAACAGGGAATGAAGTGGGGTAGGGATGGTGGGATTGATTCGAAGAAAGACGAAAGGGTACAGTGTGGAGAACTTATAGACAGAAAGAGAGGTGGATATACGGAGAGGGAAGGAAAGTATTAAGAAAAAAAGATGAAAAGTGAATTTGAAAATGAAGGAAGGGAGAAGGGAGTGAGTGGTAGGAAGTGGATAGAGAAGGAAGTGGACAAAAGAGAATATAAGAGGTGATAAAAAGATTAGATATACCAGGATAGGAAAGAAAAAAATAGTGCGAGGGAAAGACATCTTGGAACAGAAAACCTAAGGAGAATGAAGGAAGAAGGAGGGGAAGGAGTAGTGAGAAGAGAATGAGAGGGAAATAAAGGAGAAAACCTAAGGAGAATGCAGGAAGAAGGAGGGGAAGGAGTAGTGAGAAGAGAATGAGAGGGAAGTAAAGGAGAGAAAAGATGATCATGATTGGTTAAAAAAAGAGGAAGAGATATCATGATAGGGAGGTAAGTGGGAAGCTAAGGAGAGGAGTTAAAATAATTATATAAAAAGGCAAGGAGGAAGTGTCACAGGATGCAGCACTCCACCCTTCTACAACTGAACTAAGGGCCAGATTTTTTCACTTTGCCCTGTGACGTGGCATTTACCAGAATTACTTATTATTTTTTTTTTTATTCTTTACCCTAAATACTTTCTCCAAGTTTGATCCAAATCGGATGAAAACTGTTTGACTTGACTGTGTCGTATGACCTTGGCCTTTAACTTCTTTTAAAAACTGAAAATAATAAACCCTCACCAACCCTCAACCCATCCGTCAAGTTTGGTCAAAAACATATACAAAACACTAAGTTATAGAGGCAAACCTTTGATCTTGCTATGTGACCTAAACCCTTGATTGTTCTCAAACTCTCTCATTCATACACTACCTTCAACCACTCCAAAAAATTTGGTTTCAGTATGATTAAAACTGTTTGAAATGGCCTTGTCTGTTGACTTTAACTTTCGACCTGCTGCACTCAAAAATGAAAGAAAAGCATTCCGCGGCCGAATGCTAATCATCCTCAGAAATATATTGTTGGCACACACACACACACACACACACACACACACACACACACACACACACACACACACACACACACGCACACGCGCACACACGCACACGCGCACACACGCACACGCGCGCACACACACACACACACACACACACACACACACACACACACACACACACACACACACACACACACACACACACACACACACACACACCTGCCACTCACTTTCCATTGCTGGCAAACAAGTGTATGATGGACGAGGCTTGTGCTTCTCTATCGATAGATGATTTTCTGATTTTATGCATCAGTTAGGAAAAGTAACGCACAAGCCGCGGGTGTGACATATACTTGCTACCCTAACTTGGCATAAAACTGCCATCTCACAGCCTTGATTCCCATAGATTAACACAAGAATATGATGCTGATCACGAAGAAGTGCTATGGAAATGATAGAGAGCCGCAGTATTGTCTTTTTCTGCTACTGAGCTACGTGAAATAAGCTGTAAAAGGACGACAACCTAGACCAAGTTAAGGTAAAAGTAGTATAATTGGAGAAATTTTATCCCGTAGTTTACCTGCGATGTTAAGTGATGGTCAGATGTTTAAATACCTTCAGGTGTGTCGTGTCCTCTACTTCCCCTCGTGTATTAGTGTCCTCGCTACAATCTCCTTGCCCTTGTCTCTCTCTCTATCTCACCTCCCCCCTTCTTCCCACCCTTCCTATTCCTCCCTGCTCCCTTCCCGTCTCGCTCTTTCCCTACATCTTCCTTGATTTTCTCTTTCTCTCCCCTTCCTCTCCAACTCCTCCACTTTTCTTCCTGTTCTCCCTCCTCTTGGTTCTTTTTTTTTCACTCCCTTCCTTCCTGTCCCTACTTGCTATCTGTTCTCTCTCCCCTTTCCCACATCTCCCCTTCGTTCCCTCCCTTTTTCTCATTCTTCCTTCTTTCTCCTTCCTTGCCTCTTCTCCTCCACGACTTCCCCTCTACCTTTCCTTTCTCTCACTACCTCTTTTCATATCCTCCGTTCCCCTCCTTCTCTTCACTTCCTTCCCCTTTCTTTTTAATCTTCTCGTTTTCCTATTTTCCCCTCCCACACAGCCCTCTCTCCCCCTCCCCTTCCCTTCCCTTTCCGCCTATCGCCCCTCGTCACCCCCTCCTCCTGACCGCTCTCCCCTTTTCTCTCTTAACTTCCACCCTTCTGACACTTTCCCCTCTGCTATCACCACTATGCACTGACTTTCTCCCTTCTCCCCTTCCACCTCCTACGCGATCTTCCCCCTCTCAGGCAATCCCCTCCCCCCCTCCTCCCGGCTCCTCTCTCTCTCTCTCTCTCTCTCTCTCTCTCTCTCATTAAGGCTGTTGGATTGTATACCTAGGCACATTTCTATAGTGCTTAACTCATTACCTTAGCAATGGGAAGTACCACAGAATTAGCAACAAGGCAATGTAATTTCAATGTTGAATTAGTGATGCAAGAAACTAGCCAGGGTCTACAACTATTCTCCCATTTGTCTTAACTGTTTTCTAGGATATGATTTCGCTGATCAAACTTAACAAACTAATCAACGGCAGCCAGCTAATTGAGAAAGGTAGAAATTATGCCTAGTTATTTTCCTGTCTTGTAAACATTTGCAAAGGGTATGAGAAGACGTGATTTACTCATGTTTTCAAAAAGTTAGTCTCTAAAGCTTCATTGTATCAGCTGATTCCTGATACCTGTTATGAATTCTATGAAAGACTGAGAAATAAACAGAAAAACTGTTGCTTCAAAAGTACCATGTATCGCAAGGGGCACTGGTTGGCTGCGAATCAACCTTTTTAGTGCTGTGACCCATTTTTCATTGTTCTCAGACTACATGAAGCTGTTTTCCTCAGATTAATAAGGACTATAATATTCATCTCATCCCAAAGCTACGCAAAAAAATCATTGGTTACAAGAATAAACTACAGAAGACGTCCCCAGACTCAGTGCGTGAAGGCGAATCCTGCCAGACTTTAACAATCTTAGATCTAATTCAGCTGTTAATATGAGTGGACTACGTAGTCACAAGTGAGTGGGACAGACTCAGCCTACAAAGAGACCACAGTAAGATTGCTTAATGGTAGGAGAGAAATGTACCACTTGAGGGAAGGGGAGGCCGAGGATGGGGTGGAGGGATGAAGTGGAGAGGTTTATGATAAGTAGGGTGTGAGCTGGGAGCAAGACAATGAAGAGACATTGGACAGGGAGACATGGAGGCGATTTGTTTGTGGCCACTCATTGTGGGATTTAGGCGTCTGGCAAAACAGATGCATACAGACGTCTGAATTTTTAAATAGGGAGATTCAGTGAATAATGCATATATGAAGAGAGACTGTAGTATATTAAATGAAGCCTTTGCACTTAGTATGAGGCAGCTACTCTTGATATAATGGAGAAGGTGTAGTATATGACGCCACTGCACTTAATACGAGACAGGTACAATTACTGTTATGAAAAGATAGTGAAGTACAGTAAATGAATCCCCTCTACTAAGTATGAGACAGCCTCACTTCATATTTCCCCGCCATTACAAAGCAGCCAAGAAATAAGTACTCGGAATAATTAAAGTCAACAAACTACACTACTACAAAACAGATGCCTAATCTGACCTAACCATGAATATCCTGTGCAGTTCTGAGATGGCCACTTGACCATGGATATTATTTGATTCTGTGCAACGAAGAGATACAAAACTACTCTCCTTTCTCGAGCAAACTAGCAATTGGCTTTAGGTATGAATTGTGTTATATATAAAAACGGGGTAGTGATATTAAGTGAGGGAAAAACGTATTAATGTAATCCGTCTGTTTTTGTTATTAATTCTGAGGCTCATTCGACTAACTGTCAGCTGAGCAAAACAGTCTGAAATAAATACGAGCTATCCTGGCTTGCGGGAATTGTGGGGCAGTTTTAACACACCCAAGCTCTTCTACTCACTCCACTCTAAACACAACAGAATCATCTAACTTAAGCTTTAATAGAATACAAGTGCTGTCCGTATAATGAAAGGGCTATAAACTTGGGTAAGTGGTGGGTCGAGCTACGTAACTATAGCCAAGTCGATCCCATCTGAGAAGAGAATAGCCTTAAGCTTTTGAAAGCTGGCAGTTGATTTGGTTGTCCGAGTGCATTCATTAGTAACGATGCATTAAAAAAATTGTAAGTGTTACAGTATCCTCTTCTGACAATAAGATTACTCAAGTAAAAAATATATAGTTATTTGCATAGATAAAAAAAAAAAATTCCTTACATAGTCTATCAGAGGGCCTAGATACGTGTGAAATTTTCAATTCTGCCAAGTCAGCATAATGCTTTAATGATGTACCATTTACATTAAAATGGTATAAAGAAGGGAAGTCATAAAACTTTGTTTAAAAGTGTTGCTTTGACACAACTGAAAATCTCACACATATCTGGGCCACCTAAAAAGACTTTGTAAGGCCTCACTTTGTAACTGAATTATGCAAATGTCCATATATATATATATATATATATATATATATATATATATATATATATATATATATATATATAAACAATCTTATCGTCAGAAACGGTAAGTTTAACACTTTTAATAAAAAAAAAAAAAATCTTTACTAATGAATGCACACAGACAACCAGTCAGCTGCCAGCTTTCAAAAGTTTACGGCTCTTCTCTTCTCAGATGAAATCGATTAGACCATAATAAATTCTCTCCAAACCATGTGAAAGAAAACAAAAAATGTCAACTAATTCTCCCCAGCAAAGCGTCGACTCAGTGACGGTAAAGTCATGTAACTAATTTCTTCTCATCAGACCAAAATATGTGAAAGAAAACTGGAAATCTCAGCTATTTCTCCTGAGCAAAGTTTCGACTCATGGGCAGATTAACAGTCGGTGCACGAAAACACTTAAAGAATTTGGAAACCCCGATATATTGCAGAAAAGTTGCCTACTTTTGCACCAGCATCTCACAGTAAAGGCATTGGACTTACGAGGCCACACAGCAAATCTATGGCACTACCAAGTATTTCTCTACAAATAACATTCTGTATATATGGAACAAACAACCATGATTTGCTGTAAAAAACACTGCTAAAAATACGTACATCTTTAATCCATTACTGCTAAGGGTTCCTGAGTGTAGAAGTTTGTTAAAAGGGTGCATAGCATACCGCCCTCCACCTATCAGATCTTGAAAGAGCCCAATTCCGTCCATTTCAAAGGACCTGATGCACTACTTGGTTAAGCTACTCGAGCACCTGGAAGCAACAGAGTTAACTTAGTTCTTATCTAAAAAAAATAAATAAGTAAATAAAAACTCACGATGATTGTTCACGGGATGAATGTTTCATTTGTCCCTCATACTGATGTTAATATATAACACATACAGTACATACTATATTTCTTTTAAGTTAACTTGTCCTGGATTTTCGTCCTTTTTTAGGTTATTTCACGTAGTTCAGTTGCAGCATTAGACAGTACTATAGCTCTACATCCTTGCCACAGCACGTGTTGATTAGATCTATTTTCTTATCTTAATCGCTTGTTACAGCCAGGCATTCAGTATAGGGAGAGGGTAATTTTAAGTTAGACTGAAGTAAAAAGTTTATAGTATCGCTTTAAACGTTTCTAACTAAGGTTCGTATGGTAAACGGATGTGTGGATTTTCTGACTTCCCTTCCTTCGCGATCTGCACAGTTCACCTCAGTGTCTTCATGTATTTTAATGATGCAAACCTTATCAATAATAAAACGATATAAATCACATACGTGAGGATGTGGTGTAACATACAGATTTAACCGCAGAAGTAGTACCAAGCCTCCTCTGCCATTGAGAATACGAGCTCAACCCTCAATGAGTAACATTTCTAAAGAATTATCAAGCAGTTCTTTTATGTTTTTTTCGCACCGAAACAGAGGTGGAAAATTGCTGACATCAGTCCTGAACAAGCATCTCATCCAGAGGATAACCTTTGATGAATGTGTAACTTGTTAAGCCAGTGGAGAAGAAAATCTGTATTAACAATGTGTTCCACACGTTTTGATTTTTCTTTTATGTAAAATTCTCCTCGTCTCCTTTCAGTAACTAACACACACACACACACACACACACACACACACACACACACACGATTGTGATAGGTTAATTTAAGTTGTATTTCAGTATTACTCCGGGAGGTCGAGACCAAACTGAATATAGAAGGTGACTATCCCGTGCATATCTTCCTGTGCTTTCAGTGTTTTCCTTTGTTTTTAATGTGAAAAGTTGGGAGGCAAATAAAAAAGGACACATTTATTAAAGCAAAAAAGAATAAATAAATAAATCTAAACTAAAAGTATGGCGGAAAAAAAAAAAAAAAACTAGCACATATCATTTTAAGCGCGTCCACACCAAATGCGAGTGGATGCTGGAGGAGGGGGGTGGGAGGCAGTTTGCATCTCCCACGCCTCTACAAAATGGCCCTGCTGGACGTGGACGGATGCAGGTGAGAAAGCAATCCGATTCTGTTTCAGGATGGAAGAGCTGGCATTGAACTTTACTTCCTTGAGTCTCGCGAACAGTGGTTTGAGATGATACTGAGGCTTCACTCCTGTGTTTCACTCTCGCTCTCTGTTTGGAATGCAAATTATACCAGGAGGATGGCAGCATTTTTTACACCGCAGTGGAAGTGGAGTATCTTGTAAGAGTTCATTATCCTGTTGTCTTGTCTATATAATAAATGGATATAACCAAATAATTTCCCTCGTAATTAAAACTATAATTCATGCACTTAAACCTGGACCAAAATTTCATCCAGTTGCAGCTGATTTCACGTAGTTAAGAGGCAGAAAAAGACAATAAAGTGGTTCTACATCCTTCTTGTAGCACTTCTTCCTGAGTAGCATCATATTCTAGCGTTAATCTATTGCTATAACTCACCATCAAGGTGGAGGGATGGAATTTTAGCCCATGGTAGTGTGAACTGAGTATAGTACAATGACGTCTTTTAGTTTATTCTCGCCGTGTCTTGACTCTTTTTCTCTGTATAGCTTGGAAGGAGTTTTCTAACAAGAGGGATTGGATTTTATTCATTACATACTTAATATGTAGTATACTGTATATTACAAATATATTGCATGTAAATGAGGGGTTGGATTAAGACTCCATCAACCACTCCAGAGGTCTTTTTTAAGCTGAATACAATTGACTAGAGACAGCAGGAATAAACTCAAAGGTGAATGTACTGAGGGGAATTTGAACGTAATACAGTGCTTGCAGTATTTCAACACCTTCGTTCACAGTGAGTGTTAGTGTATTATATTTGCGTTGCTTGGTGCTGCTTTTTCAAGTAACTGGGCAAATATAATTAGTGATTAATTGTACACGTGGGCGATTATCTTGGCCAAATATATCTAGTGATGAGTTTTGCCCATTGATGAATATCTTGTTAAAAACATAATTATACAGCAATGTATTTTTTTTTCATACTGTACTGCGTCTGCTTGTAATTGGC
Organism: Coenobita brevimanus; assembly: GCF_032717465.1. Lineage (NCBI taxonomy): Eukaryota > Metazoa > Arthropoda > Malacostraca > Decapoda > Coenobitidae > Coenobita > Coenobita brevimanus. The sequence goes on from NC_137049.1 coordinate 7,406,620, forward strand.
CAACTGTATTTAGTAAAGAACAATGTTCATAGACGAATATCTGTTTAAAAATGTGAATTATAATGTGGTAATAGTATATATTGTGAGACAGTTCATACATTTTGCTGGCGACTGTCGAGGTTACTAATTTTCAGTAGGGAAATTCAACACGCCAGCCGACCATAACTTCGCCCGCCTGCAATTGCGCGTTTTACAGTAGCTGTGGATTATACTTAAATCTCCTCTTCTCGACTGACTTAAAATGCTATACAATGATCAGCGGTTATTCCCCACAAAAGTACTTGTGCGGGGATGTAAGAGCTTTACGCCTTTACCCCTGAGTGATGGAGCACAAATGGGTTGTTACGGCAGCCCGAAGTAGTTCTAGCTCTTTAAAAACCATAATGATTTTTTTTTTTTGCTTGATTTATGAAGCAAAGATGATAAACAGGACAAACGATACATAAGAGTCATCATAAAAGCATGACATTTAGAGAAACTGTATATATTTTATTGTCTGATAATTAGTACACGTAAAAAAAAAAAAAAATCCCTTGTAGTTCATAAGTTTTATGCTCACACGAAATCTGCGAAAGTCTAGGAATGATCTGGTTTTTAGGGGAGAAAGCCTCCTGTTTTACCATCATAAATTATGGTAGTGCAACCAGAGACAAAGTTTTTCTAGTAATAACTGGCACGACCGTGAAGTTTGTCCCCAGTCCTCCCATCAGAGATTACTCTTTCCCTCCCACGCTTCTTTCTCCCAACCCTCTTTCCTCCAACGCTATGCCCACCCCCCTCCCACTCTAACCACTCCCTTTCTCATCCACTTCCCTCAGTTCTGTTTCTCTCTCTCCCCTCTTCCCTCTCCCTTCTTTCTCTCCACTCCCCTCTCATCCCTGGCCTGTTCCTCTCACTTACAGAGACAGTAAATCGCCCCCTACTGTGATGGAGACTGCCCTTGAGGTCTTGCGTGTACGTGCGTGTGTGTGTGTGTGTGTGTGTGTGTGTGTGTGTGTGTGTGTGTGTGTGTGTATGAGCGAGCATGTGGTGCCATGGGTGGATAGATTAAGAGGTGAATAGATTAAGGCGGGTATGAAAAAAGAGATGACAAATGTGTGACTAGTGTGGATACATGTCGAGTGTGTGTGTGTGTGTGTGTGTGGAGATGTGGGGTGATGTGGACAGGTGTGGTGAGCCGTGTGACAGGTGTGCGGAGGGCTGACGGCCGGCAATAAACGGGCCAACAATGATTTATTCCCTTGACAAAACTACACTTGTTTATTTATTTTTTTGGTCTTGTGTATTTCGCTATGTGCAATTCTCTGGCAGTTTTTGTAGTGTGTGTGTGTGTGTGTGTGTGTGTGTGTGTGTGTGTGTGTGTGTGTTCTTCATTTTCTGTCTCTGGAAACACTGCATTAAACATAGCCTTCATTATACGAGTCTTCCTCACTTGCAAGTTATAGTTTTGTCTGCTCTCTCTCTCTCTCTCTCTCTTTCACACACACACACACACACACACACACACACACACACACACACACACACACACACACATTCTTTCTCTCCCCTTTTTTTCCCTCCCCTTCTCTTTCTCCCTCACACTCCCTCCTCAAGACCCACTTCTCTCAACTTCCCTTCCCAAATTCCCCTCATGTCTCCCCTCCCTTCCTCAGTGCCCTAAATTACCTTCTCCTCCTCTATTACCACACCCCCTCCTCTCCCTCTCTCTCTCTCTCTCTCTCTCTCTCTTTCTGTCTGTCTGTCTGTCTGTCTGTCTGTCTGTCTCTGTCTGTCTGTCTGTCTGTCTGTCTCTCTCTCTCTCTCTCTCTCTCTCTCTCTCTCTCTCTCTCTCTCTCTCTCTCTCTCTCTCTCTCTCTCTCTCTCTCTCTCCCATCCAATAATCCCATACACTACCCACCCTCTTCCCCTCCTCCGTTACCTCCCATTACGCCTCTCCTACATCTCCTCCTCCCTTTCCCTCTCATTACATTCCCTCCTTCCCTCCCTCCTTCTCTCCCTCTCCTTCCCTCCCTCCATCTCTTATTACCTCCAGCGCCTCTCCCCGTCGCTTCCCCCGGCCATTACCCTTGGAATTAACACGCGTATGGTCCGTGTAATTGATGGTGTAGTGTTGTTACAGGCGGGGGAAGGAAGGAGGGCTGGAGGGAAGGAGACGGAGAGGGAAGGGAGGGAAGGAGTGGGAGAGAGGGAAGGAAAGGGAGAGGATAGGAAGCTGAGAGGGAAGGAAGTCGACTGAGAGGGAAGGAAGCTGAGAGGGAAGGAAGGAGTGGGAGAGAGGAAAGAAGAAGGAGAGGATAGGAAGCTGAGACGGAAGGAGATTGAGAGGGTAGAAAAATGAAAGGGAAGGAGACAGAGAGGGAAGGACGCTGAGAGAGAGGGAAGCTAAGAGAGAAGGAAGATGAGAAGAAAAGTAGCTGAGAGGGAAGTAAGGTGAGAGGAAAGGAGGCTGAGAGGAAACGAAGCTGAGAAGAAATGAGGCTGAGAGGAAACGAAGATGAGAGGGAAGGAATCTGAGAGGGAGAGGGACTGAGAGGGAAGGGGAATGAGAGGGAATAAAACTTAGGAAACTGAGAGAGAAGGAAATAGAAGGACGTAAGCTGAGAGAGAAGGAAGTTGAGAGGCAAGGAAGCTGATAGGGAAGGAAGCTGGGAGGAAAGGAAGCTGAGAGAGAGAGAGAGAGAGAGAGAGAGAGAGAGAGAGAGAGAGAGAGAGAGAGAGAGAGTGGGAGGAAAGGAGGTAGAGAGGGAAGGAAGCTCAGTGGGAAGGAGGGAAGGAGGGAGAGAGACCCAGAGGGAGACATACTGAGAGGGAAGGAGAGAGAGAGACCCAGAAGGAGAAAGACTGAAAGGGAAGGAGGGAGAGAGACCCAGAGGGAGAAAGACTGAGAGGGAAGGAGAAGAGTGTAAAGGAGACTGAGAAGGAAAGATGCAGAGAGGCAAGTGAGCTGAGGGGGAAGGAAGCAGAGAGGGAAGGGGGCAGAGAAAGAAGGAGACAGAGAGGGAATGAGGCAGATAAGTAATAGAATAATGAGTGGGGAGAAGGCAAAGAAGAAAGATAACTGAGAGGGAAGGAAACTGAAAGCGAAGGAAGCATAGAGGGAAGGAGCTGGTAGGGAGGGAGACAGGAGGAGGAAGGAGACAGTGATGGAACGAGGCAAAGAAGGAAGAAGATTGAAAGGGAAGGAGGCAGAGAGGGAAGGAGGCTGAGAGAGAAGGAGGCAGTGAGGGAAAGGAAACAGGGAAGGACGAAGACTGAGAGGGAAGGAAGCCGAGAGGGAAAAGGACAGTGAGGGAAGAAGACAGAGAGGGAAGACGGCAGTGGGAAGGAAGCTGAAAGGGAAAGGAGCTGAAAGGGAATGAGGCAAAGAGAGGAGCCAGAGAGATGAGGAAGGCAGGGAGGAGAGTAGAAAGTTCCAAAATGGAAATCAAACAGCAACACAGCAATTGGTCCTTTCAAATGTGTTGCTGTAGAATTGGAATTGAACCATGCTGTCTATTCTGTGAGGTGAAGATAATGACAGCACAGCCAGAGGGATCCCTTCTTCCACCACACTCCCCAACGGAATCCGGCAGTAAAAGGTGAGAAGGATTACTGTACAACATACCTGTTTTGAATTCTTCAGAATCACATTAATGTTTTGTTTTAGGTAACCAGAAACGTTAGCTATTTTTTCATAACCATAACATCAAGTATAAGTTAGTTGATTTATTATGAAGTATTTTTTAGCATATTATCATGCCCTTTGATAATTTTGTATATTAAGATTTAGTTCTCTCATCGTCTGTGCTTTGTTAAGGTACACAGATTCAGCTCGTGGGTTTCTCATGTGATTTGATTCTCAGTTTGTGGATCATTATTGTCATCTTTTGCTGTAGTCTCTTGCGAGTTTTGTCTTACTTTTTTTTTCTTTTTTGCCAGCTAATTCTGCCCTTTTTGTTAGTTGCGTTTTCTTCCTTGGTTTCTTTGGCCAGCTCCATGTTGCCCTTAATATTATCTTGTATACTTGTGGCAGGCACCTCTACCCTTCAGAATTAACCGATTCCGACCAAACTTGGACACAATGACCAGCCTATGACCTAGTTGTGTCTGCAAGGTTTTGGTTGATAGGCAACCACTCATTGCCTAGCAACGACCGAAAAACCGCTTTTTTCATGCGTTTCACATCTTAAGCCTAAGAAGCAATACTAATAGGCGTAGAAAGCTATGACTTCTTCAGGCATAATCGTCATTCTGTATCGGAAGTGTGCCATCATTTTCCTCCCTCCTCTAGTTTTCGAGTGGCAACACTGAGAAGATTGGCCTCAGCGTCCCCAGCATCTAGTATCTATTTTCAAAAAGGCTCCGCAAGTTCCCCAATGGTTCGATGGAATTGAATGAAACTTTGCATGCTTATAGACAATTACAGAAACTTTCTATTGTACACCTATGTGCTACATTGGCCAGGTCAGGGGTCAAAGTTCAAATGTAAAAACGGTGAAAATAGCTAAAATCACGAGTATGCTCCCGCAAAATGGTAAAGCTCCAAAGATTATTAAGCCAGGGCCATGATTCTTGGGTGGAATGTTGCACTGGAATACCTCCATATAAATCTGGCATTTAGTGTCGAAACTCACTTCCAGTCGTTGGCAGCGCCACCTAGACATCATGCTGTACCTCTGGTGGGCCATTCTGCGAATTTCAAGTTCCCTAGCTCCACAGTGGGTGGATGGAATCGAATGAAACTATGTATGCTTATAGACGTTAATGAGTACTACAAGTGTGCTTTGTACCTGCATGACCTCTATCAGCCAGGTCAGGGGCCAAAGGTTTTCAAGTGCAGAAAATATTAAAAGTACAAAAATTACGAACTTGTTCACGCAAAATGCTAAGTCTTCGAAGATTATTAAGCCAGGGCCACGATTCTTGGGTGGGATGTTGCCATGCAGGAATGACTTTTCCTACTGAAACTCACGTCCAGTCGCTAACAAAGCTTGGTCCGCTTACAGCTGGCCATCGTAGTCTACCGGCCGTTTTTTCAAAAAGGTGACCAGAACTTGACGCAATACTCCAAGTGTTAGGGAGGAGGGTAAGACGAAGAGATGGAAGGAGAAAGAGGGATGCAGGAATGGAGAGAAGGATGTAAAAGAAGCTGGGAGAAGAAGGGAATTTGAGAATGGAAGGAAGGATAAGAGTTACAGAAGAAAGAAGAGAAGATGGAGGGAAGAAAGAAGCGTGGGGCATGCAGGAGGTGTGAAGAAGAGGCAGGGGAGAGAAATATAACGGGAGAAGCGAAAAGGAAGGGAGGGTGATGCTAGTGAGACTGGATGGGTCGTGTATTAGATGGGGGCAAGAGGGAAATGGGAATGAGGAGAGGGAGAAAGAAGAATGTGTGTGTGTGTGTGTGTGTGTGTGAGAGAGAGAGAGAGAGAGAGAGAGAGAGAGAGAGAGAGAGAGAGATTAATTTACTCCGGTACTAAAATTAGATTAAGCGCTCCACGAAGTCTTAAAATAGTAATGATCATGACACTACTCTGCGACAGAGAGAGAGAGAGAGAGAGAGAGAGAGAGAGAGAGAGAAAGAGAGAGAGAGAGAGAGAAAGAGAGAGAGAGAGAGAGAGAGAGAGAGAGAGAGAGAGAGTAATGGGAGAGGAGTTCATCAAGGGAATGGTAAGGAGAGAGGTGAAGCTAGATGGTTAATGGGGTGGGTTACTGAAGGGAGGAGGGTGAGGTGGGCAAGAGAGACGAGTGGATTAAGAAGGGCATGGATGGACAGGAATGACGTGGAGTAGATAGGAAGGGAGTGGAGTATATAGAAATGACATTTAGTGGATAGGTATGGCGTGGTGTAAATAAGAATGGCGTGGGTGGGAATAGCGAGGAGTGGGTAGGAATGGCGTGAAGTGGATTGAAATGGCGTGGAGTGGATAGGGATGGCGTGAAGTGGGTAGGAGTGGCGTAGAGTAGGAATGGACAGGGGAAGGGTTGTATGAGGGGACTGAGAGGAAAAGGGGTGACAGTTTAGTAGAGAGGATAGGGTGAGTAGGGAGAGTAGGGAAGGGGATGAAAGAGGGTGGCGTGAGTGGGAGAGAGGACCCGAGGAGTGGGCAGGAGAGGGGTGAGAGGGTGGATAGGGAAGGACTTAAGCTGGGGCCGTGAGAAGGAAACGGGTGGAAAAGGACAGTAGAAAATAATGTCTGAATAAGGAAAGGAATCATTAAGGGCAGGGAATGATAGGTGGATGGAGTGAGTTGGAGAGAGGGGTTAGGGAGTGAAAAGGAAAAGGAATGGATGAATAGGTGGATAGGATAGGCGTGGTGGATTGGGTACATTTGCCTCCCCGACCCAACTTTTTCATGATGGTGAGCGGGCAGTGAGGTAATGGACATCACGTGTACCTGACACACTAATGACCACTATTGATAAAATGCACTGCACTCTCAAAGAAAATATTAATACACCGGAATATATAGCGACGGCAATATGAGAAATGAATTTCCAGTGAATTTGGGAGATAAATATATCCGATGAACATGTGGAATCAATTTTAAGTGGACATTTGTTATATACATTGAGTAAGTTTATGTATACAGTACGCTGGAATAGGATTTGAATAAAGTATATCGCAAAACACTTCAAACAAACACTAATTACACTTCAAAATATATTCCACTGTATATAATAACATTCTAATAAGTTCTAAAAAAAAATATTTAAATGTAACAGAATGTACAGTATAAAATAATGACACATATATAATATTGCGACGTACGGTGTAATGTATTGAGAAAAAAATGTATTGCAACATATACTTCGAAGGGAAAATACGTAGAGCACACTGGCACAAATTGTGAAGTAAAGTGCATAATGTAATGAAAAAATAGAATTAGACTTCGTTATATATTACAATGGAATCAATTATAACCCTACGCTACAATGTACATTAATGAATACAGATGTGAATAAACCGTGGATGGGAATATATGATTAACTGATGTACATAATTTCGGTTCCATGATGGGTAATGCAATGACCTAAATCACAACATTATAATATGCGTGTATAAATCGCAATGCTGAATTATTTGTGAGAGTAAAATAATCTATAAACGGGTGCTGGCCAATCCGGTAATGTTTTGCCCGGATACTCATAAAAAGAGGGGGGAAATTCTGAATTGGCACGGATAACATTTTTAATATCGTCACCCTGATAATTCTGAATAATTCACGTCGCTTTTCTAGAGCTTTTGGAAGTATGGATCCACAAATTTCAGCGCCGGGCGAGGGTGGGACCTGTTGCCAGATTGCAAAATAACACAGATTTAGAAGAAAGAATTTTACCTGTGTATGAAAATTCTTATATATTCAGAATATGCAATAATTTTTGCCTGAAACAGTTCTATCTTCTCGCGTGTAATATCCCGATCTGAACAAGTCATTGCTATGTGATATCAAAACACTGTACAAATTTAAGCATAATTGCTGTAACTTGCCTTCCTGTGTAATAAAGACCCAATAAAGCACACTTACAAGGTGTTTTTATGTCTCTAGAAGCGTGGCTTTGTGCCGGCGCTGCGTTCCACCTTCCTTTGGGAGGACCTCTCGGAGCGACTAGTCAAAGTCTCCAGTTTCCCTCGGTCTACTGAGTTCAAAACGAGATGAACCTGTGGTTGCAACAACTACAGCAACAACAACAAGCTGTTATCACAATCTTCATGTAGATAGATCAGTATACCGTGTTGGATGACATTTCCCGATCTCAAGAAATGTGGTGGACAAACATTTCTGAAGGTGGGTGGCATGCGCCTAAAAGAAGTGGGGTGCTGTCTCTCCATCTCTTGGTGCGCCGTGAAAACAAAGGACTGTTGGGCCTCAGGCAGCGTACTCAGGGGCCTGTGTCCTCTCGATTGGATGCATATTGTTACTGTACCCCGACAGTCCATTATATCGAGATCCACTGCAGAACTGGACCTTCTCCGCAAAGGGCGAGTATCAGCTGAAATTACCGGGCAAAAATCGGACGGGAAAAAGGTGTTTGTGTTGATAGTGATGCATCTCAAAGCTGAGATGTTGGACTGTGCTGGGCTGGCTAGATCTGTGTGTGTAACAGCCTGTGCTGTATATGTCATCTGTGTGAACCGACACGGTGCAAACATGTGCAGGCGTTTGTAAGGATATGCTACCAGCTCCCACTACAATATTCCACCACGACTGGAGGTTCTAACCCTTGACCCGAGGTAGATGCACACAGAAAGGAAGATAAACACAGAACGGGCAATAAACACACAACGGGAGATAAACACAGAACGAGAGATAAACACAGAACGGGAGATAAACCAGAACGGGAGATAAACACAACGAAAGATAAAAACAGAACGGGAGATAAACCAGAACGGGAGATAAACACAACGAAAGATAAAAACAGAACGGGAGAAAAACGGAACGGGAGATGAAAACAGAATGGGAGATAAACACAAAGGGAGATCAACATAGAACGAGAGATAAACACAGAACGGGAAATAACCACGGAACGGGAGAAAAACATAAAACTGAAATAAACACACTACCATAGCACACTGTAGCTCCGGCGATACAAGAAGAGAGCAAATAAAAACAAATGCTCGGACGACCAACCCACACGCAAAAAAATCGGTATATAAATATTTCGTAATACGTTTGGGTAAAAAGAGGAAAGTTGGTAAAATTAGAAAAAACAAAAATTCGGCCATTATGTAACTCCCACAAAGGCAGCTCAGTTGAGTTAGTTGTAGCTTCGAGTTTTATCTTGTCTTATACCTTAAACTAATTTCATTACATGAAGAGAGAGAGAGAGAGAGAGAGAGAGAGAGAGAGAGAGAGAGAGAGAGAGAGAGGGAGGGAGGGAGAGAGAGAGAGAGAATAATTTTATTACATGGAGAGAGTGAGAGAGAGAGAGAGAGAGGGGGGGGGGGAATTAATTGCTTACATGATTCATTGACATATTGTTGTCAAGCTTACTGTATTGATCTTTCTCATGAGTAGTCGACATATACATACTTTCTTTATAAACTTGCAACATCTAACCTGCGTTCGAATAAATATACTACTTACTTCTACCACATCCAGATCCCACTCAGCCACTACCACCATCACCCAATTATTTATGGGGTGTCAGAGATCAAAAAATTAAAACAAGAAAGATAAAAAAACGGCAGGTGAAGTATCAAATTTCCATTGTCCATCATACTATCCAACCAACCTCACCCAATCCTCATCTATCCTACAGTCACTCTTTATTCATCCATCAACTTTCCAGACCTTGCAAGCATTCTCTTCAGTCAGCCCCGACTATCTTTCAATCATCCAGCCATGCTCCAACAATCCTTCAACCATCCTGCCATCTCAAACCATATTTCCATCCACGATCCAGGTCCACCCAGTCCAAGTATCACATAACTATCCATCCTTCAATTATCCGTCAACCATTTTCAGGCTTCCAAATAATCCCAGTTAGACGAAAGCATTCACTGTAATAATCCCCTTAGCCATCCAACCATCCCTCAGCCATCTAACCATCCTTCAATCATCCTTCAGTCATACATCAATTTTTCGTTCATCCATACCACCTACTCTACATCCGAGCTACTCCTTGCAATTATCCTACAACTCTCCCACCTATCTGACCATCCTTCAACCAACTTTAACCATCCAGGCTTCCGAGCTAGACACTCCATGCAACCATTCTACAATTTACAATTCATCACCTATTCAGTGTCAGTTCTCCTTCAGCCCTCCTTCAATTTTCCATCAACAATCCTCCTCCTTCACTCATCCTTCTCTCATCTAGGCATCCATCAACCATCCATCAGCTATTCTCCTGCAACCATCCATCATCTAACCACCCCACAACCATCCATCATCCATCCAGGACTGTAAACCAACAGCCCCGCATCCGAGCCACCCCATCCAACCTCCATTTCGGCCCGACAGTCCCCATTCCCAGTCTGGCTTTGTTTATCTTGGGGCCAGTGATTGCAAACTGCCGACAGCCGCTCCTTCCTTTCCTTCCTTCCTTCCTTTCTTCATTTATTTCCTGCTTTGTTCATTCATTCATTCACTCCCTTTCCTTCCTTTCATCTTTCTACTTTTTTCCTTCTATGATTGCAAGCTGCCTACTGCCCCTCCTTCCTTTCCTCCCTCCTCCTTTTTCTTTTTCTCTTTCTTCCTTCCTATATTTTCCTTCGTTCTTTCAATCATATTTTTACTTTTTTTTATCGACGGCTCTCCTTCTTTCCCTCAATTGTTTCTCCTTATTTCCCTCCTTCCTTCCTTCCATCATGAACTCATTCATTTTCTTCCTGCTTTCTTCCTTAAGTAATCTTTCCATCCTTTCGTCTTTATTCTTCCTTCTTTCATACCCCTTCTTTTCTTCCTTATTTCCTTCCCTTCTTTCTTTCTTTCTTTTTTCTTTATTCCCTCTTTCTTTCCTTCTCATGCTCTTCTTCCATCCTGCAGCCCTTCCTACATTCTTTCCTTCTCTCCTTCATTTTCTTTCTTCCTACCTTCCTTCTTTCCTTCATTCCCTCCTGCCTTAGCATCAAAGATTTCTTTCTTTCTTCCTTCCTTCATTCATTCATTCATTCATTCAGTCAGTCAGTCAGTCATATCATTCTTTCATTCCTTCGTTCTTTCAATGAGTATAACCATGTCTAGAGGCCACTGATCCTTTCCTGCGTATCTTTCTTTCATTCCATTCTTCCCTCTATCGCATTCTTCCTAGTTTCTTCCTTCATGTCTTCATTTGTTTCCTTCTTCCTCTCTCTCTTTCTTCCTCCTTCATTTGCTCTGTTATTTCTTCCAGTATTCATTTTCCTTCTTCTTCCTTCATTTATTCTTTAAAGCATCCCTCCTTTCCTTCCTCTGTTGCATTTTTCCTCTATTCAGTTTTCCTTTTCTTTCGTTCCCTCCTTCATTCTTCCCGTCCTTCTTATCATCCTTTCCTCTCTCCTTCCGTCTGTTCGTTCGTCTGTCCGCCCGTCTGCCCAACCTTTCCTTCTTTCCTTCCTTCCTTCCCTCCTGTCTTTCTGTTCGTTCCTTATCTCTCTCCAACTCATATTTCTGTCTCCCTTACTTTCCTTTTACTTCCTTTTCCCCCTTCATCTTCCTTCTTCTCTTCTCTTCTCCCCTCCCCCTCTTCCTACCTTCATTTCTTCATTCTTTTCCCCTTTCCTTTCTCGCTCTCCTCATTATTCTCCTCCTTCCTCTGTACTTCGTCTTTCCTTCCATTCTTTCTCCTTTCTTTCTTTTATTTCTCGGTTTCCTTTTCCATACTCATTCCTTACTCGTTTTAAATCCTACTCTTGTCCCTTCTTCTTTTTTTAGTTTTTTCTTCTCTTTCTCTCTCTTTCCTTCGGTCGTTACTTTCTTTTATTTTTTATTTTTTAATCTCCCTGTAACCATACTGACTCTTCTTACGATATCTCTTTACTCCCCCTCCTCCCTCACTCCTCCTCCTCCTCCTCATCTCCATTACATCCGTCATGTCCCTTTTGCTGTGTCCTCTCTTTCTCCATTCTTATTTCCTCCTCTTCTTCCTCCTTTCTCTATCTGTCTTTGCAGTAATTGTCTCCTTTATATCTTCATATATTCTTTCACATTATTTCCTAGTCTCTCTGTCCTTCTTTCTTGCTTAATCCTCTTCCTGTTTCTTTCCTTCTCTCCCCCTTTGTCCCCCTCCCTCTCCCACCTCTATCTCACTTCCCTCCAATCTTCTCGATCCTCCCTCATCTCTCTCTCTCTCTCTCTCTCTCCTCTTCTCAGCCTTTTTTCTCTCCTCTCCTCTTCTCAGCCTTTTTTCTCTCCTCTCCTCTCTTCTCGTCTCATCCCTCTTCTCCGTGGCTCCTCCCCTTCCTTGTCTCTCTAGCTGATCTTCTCATTTCTCTCTCTTTTAACAACTCTCCCTCGCCGCCCCTCTCCTCACCTCTCTTTTCTATCCTTTCTCTTTTTTCTCTCATTTCCATCTGTGGTTTTCGTTTCATCGCCTCTTCTCTTTTCCTCTCTCTTTTTCTTTCTCTCTCTCCTCCTTCATTCCTTTTTTCCTTTTTTTTTTTGCATTTTTTCTTCTTCCCTTCTTCCTCGCCTTCTTCTCGTCACCTCATTTATTTTCTTTTTTCATCTTCTCTTCTCCTCCCTCCTTCTCTTCTCACTTTCACTCTTCTCTCTTCTCTTGTTTTTATTTCTCTTCTCTTCCCTTCTTCTCACTTCTGTTCTCTTCTTCTCTTCATTTCACTTCTCTTCATCTCTTCTCTTTTCTCTCTCCTCGTCTATCGTTTTCATTTCTTACATGGACCTTGTTTTTCTTTCGCCTCTCCCTCCTGACTTCCTTGCTACGACACAATATTTATATGTCTGTGTCTTCCATTTCTCACCACCAACTATTTTTCTTTTTCTCTCTTTTTTTTTTTTTTTGCCATGCTATTTTTGTCCCTCTCCTCTCTTCCATCTTCAAATCTTCACGCATTCCCTCTCACCCCCTCTCTTCTCTCTCTCTCTTTCTCTCTCTCTCTCTCTCTCTCTCTCTCTCTCTCTCTCTCTCTCTCTCACTCTCTCTCTCTCTCTCTCTCTCTCTCCCCTACTCTTTACGCTCCATCTCTTCTTTCATTTTCCCTTTCCCTGTTCCTTCTCTCTCTTCTCATGTAACTTCTTCTCTCCTTCTCGCCTTCTCATCCTCTCATTTTCCTTCCCTCCTTTGTCCACCCTTCCTTCTCCTTTGCTTTATTTACCTTTTTTTCTTCTTTTTCCCCACTCTCCTCTACAGTTCTTTTGACCTACTTTCTCTTCACTCTCCTCCCGCTCTTCTTCCATTAATTTCTCCTTCCCTCCCCTTCTCCTCCATTTTCTCTTCTCCATTCTTTCTCTCATTTTTTTCCTCTTCCCTTTTCTCCAATCTTTTCCTTAGCAATCTTTACCTTGCCCCCCCCCCTCTCCTTGTCTCCTTCCTCGTTATCTTTTCTCCTCTCTCATCCTTTCCTTTGCTTTTCTCGTCTCTTTTCCTTAGTTCTGTTTTCCTTATCTCCCTCAGCTTCTCTCCTCTCCTCCTCTCTTCTTTCTTTACCTTGCCGTGTGTCTCCTCCCATCCCTTTCTCAATTAATTTCTCCTGTCTTCTCCACTCTCTTCGTATATTCTCCCCTCCTTTCTCTTTCTCTCCTCCTATCCACTCCTCTCACTCCTCTCTGCCTCAGTTCTTTTCTCTTGCTCTATCTTCTCCTCTCCCTGTCTCCTAAGTTGCGGTTTTTCCTCCCTCAGTCTTCACGTCCCTCTCTCTGTTTTGACATTTATCTTATTTACTATGTCCCTGGTTTCTGTATTTCCTCATTGTCTCGCTATTTCTCCGTCTTTTCTTCTTTCTTTACTTTTCCTCTTTATTTATGAGGCTTTACTTCTTCCTGGGCCTCTTATTTTTGAATTTCATTTTTCTTTCGTCTTTATTATTTTCAGTGTTACCTAGTCATAGTTTGCTTTCACTTTCCACGTTTTTTTAGGGGTTATCTTTGATTCCAGCAGTTCATTTTTTTTAAATGCATTTTTTTATATATGCAGTAGATATCGGTGGACTTAGCAGTGAGATTAGGACTTGAGCTGGAGGAAAAAATGAAAGAGGATGGTGATTAGTGGTAAATGATAGAGTATTTCACTTCTCATATATGCAGACAATATTGTAGATAAGTGTACTGTTTTGTGAATGCCTGTGAATGTCGTGGTTTGAAAGTAAATTTAGAAATGAGTAATGTCGCTGTTGATAAAAGAGGTCTCTCATAGTGTCACATGATGTTAAATGGACAAACCCTTTTAACTAGTGAATGAGTGTAAATAATTTTGCGAATAGCTGAAAAGAGAGGCATACGTACAAAGGAAGTTTAGAGGAGAGTGGCTTTAGGAAGAAAAGCGGCAGGTGCAATGTAGGTCCTGATATCAACGAAACCAAAGTCTTCTGTGTATAAAGGTTGCAAGAGGATTGTATGAAGATGTGTAAATCCCTGAACTGGATCTTGTCCTTGGAAAGAGATTGATATTCAGAAAGAACCTTTAGCTGTGCTGACGAATTTCAAGTGGGGAAGTGGTGTCTATAGGAAAAGTGATGTATGTGAAAGATGACGTGTTGTGATGGCTGTGTGTGTGTGTGTGTGTGTGTGTGTGTGTGTGTGTTAGTCAGTATAGGCTGTCATATGGTAGACGCGACTAGGTGTGATGTATGCCAGCATAATTAAAGGACATAACCAACTACCAGCACCCATTTTGATTGTCAAGAGAGACTTGATTCGACCCCTGACTCAGTGCATACGGTAATAGTAGTGAACAAATCACCGTAGCTCCAATTTTGTATGGTGTGTGTAAAAAGTTTGGAGTGAAAACAGTGCGAATAGGACTGACGAGGGATGCGTGTGGACTGCGGCAGTATGACGGGGCAAGCAACAATGTGATTAGCAAAAGACGTAGAATTTATAAGTCGGTTGATAATAAGGACAACGGTTTGCCAGAATGGCATGGTCATGTAAAGAGAGTGGACGAAGAAGGGGTGGCAAAATAAGGATATGTGAATGAATTTGAAGATGGAGTGATCCGTAGTAGGCCAAAATGAAGGTGAATGGATATGGTGTATGACTATGTAAGAGAGACAGGTATGGAAGTAAAGAAGGCAATCAGCACACTAAATGAGGTATGTAGGAATGTACAGAAAAATAGATGGCAAAGTCTGAGATCCCTTATTTAATGTGATAGCCAACGGGTTGATACTGGCTGACAGGTTAATGTGAATGTGGTTCTCTAAAGAAAGTATTTTATATTTGGATATGTTTAGCCTGTGAGATGGGTCCAGGATTATAGGGGACTAAAAGCTGTTAAGGTAAGTGTGTGGCCCATTTCACTGTGCATGCTATTGATAGTCCACCCTCTTTGCTCATTATCTTTATTTCTGAATCAAACTCACCCAATATTTTGATCGAAAAAGTGTCTGAATGATATGATGGTTCTCTCTCTCTCTCTCTCTCTCTCTCTCTCTCTCTCTCTCTCTTTCTGTCTGATACTTGATTTCTCACCTTCTTACTGTTTTTTTTTTTTCGTTTCTGTGTTTCCAATACTTTCGTTCACTGTTGCTCGCATTTATTTTCCGTTTTCTTGTTCGTCTTGGTGTGGTTTATATTTTACTTTATATTATTTTAGTTTATTTCTCATTTTTCCGTTACTCTCATTTTTTTCTTTACCATTATTTTCGCCGCTTTCTTTTTTTCGATGGTGGTTTTCCGGTTATCGTTATTTTTTTATTTTTTATTTGTAAATTCTGTAATTTTTATTTCCGTTTTTTCTTGGTTTTCATGATTATTTTCTTTCCTCGCCGTTCATATTTTCTCTCTTTCCTAATTTATTTTTTCTTTTTTCTTTTTCTTCGTAATTTTTTTTTTCTTTGTCCTGTGGCTAACATTTGCTTTTTTCTTTTGTCTTTGGTTGTTATTCAATGCTTTGTCATTTTTTTTCAATTCCCTTTTGATTTCTCTAAATTTGTATTGACCTTTTCACTTCTCATCCTTTTTTCGTTTCCATGTGTCTTTTTATATTTCATTTCTCTCCCCGTTTTTTACATCCCCTTCCTCCTTCTAACTCATATTGCTATTTATTCCTTCTTAACATTTCCTTCTCCTCTTCCATCACTCCTTCCTTCCTCTTTAACCCCTTTAATCCAAGGACCTTTTTTTTTTTTAAACCTATATCAGGCCCCCTATAACGATTTTATTCAGCTAAAGGATGATTTATTCCAGTGAAGATTTTGTCGAAGTAAAACCAATATTCAACCCCACCAGTTCCAAAAGTCTAACCTAAGATGAAGAAAATCTTCTGAAGGTACGAGAAATATTACGAAAATGCTTCAGGGGTTTGAAGTGGTTAACACTCTGGCTCCTATGACTCACTTGAAAAATATCTTCCTTCCTTAGCAGTTTGTGTTGCCGTATTGGACATTGACATTCTCTTCTAGGCGATCACTTGTATTCAGTCGATATTAACTTTTGGGAATTCATAAGGTTTCACTGTGAAGAGGAAAGTCGTGAGGAGTTGGGCAGAGAGAGAGAGAAAAGAAGTCCCTTACCTCACCACCACCACCACTCCTCCTCCCTCTCCTCCTCCCCCAACCTCACCCCCACCCCACCTCTACCCCCAGTAAATGTTAAGGATCAGCTCCGTACCCCCTCACTGCGATGACTTATTTCTTCATTCCTGACCCTCCTGACTATTGTATTCATGAAAGAAGAGCCGCCCTAGAAGTGAAAGAGTTATTGTATAACCTCTACCTGTCTTTAATGCAGAATATAATCGTGTAAAACGTAGCAAAAGCAAAATGAAGATTACAACAACAGGGTGACGTGGTTAAATCCTGTCACGTGATTTATATTTATGATTTACTCTTTATTTACTCATTATACACTTTTATTAATTTATTCTTGTTCCTGGTAGACCCTATATTCACACAAGGGGAGACGTCTTGTAGTATAGCAGTTAGACAAATATCTTAATTTGACTAAGATTTTCATCCCGCTGCAGCTTTATTTCATGCATCTGAGTGGGCGAAGAGGACAGCGGTAAGGCTCCACATCCTTTCCATACCACTTCTTCGTGACTAGCATCATATTGTCGTGTCAGTCAAGTGTCACAAGTCAAATTTAGGACCTAGAGATGGCAATTTTAGGCCAAGAGAAGAATAAAGTTCCAGTGAAGGTTGTATCTAGACCCTTCAGGTAAGAATGTCTATCTCAAGGTGTCTAAAATTGTCTAGAGATTACACCAAAAATACTCGTCACGGAATTCACGGGGTTAAGTCCAGGTAATTCATTAACCATCAGACACTGGAGCCCTCATTCACGTCACATAAGGAAGCACCGTAACACCTTTCCCTAAGCGATCTATTTTCCTGATTATATATTGCTGTTGTCTTTTGTGTTGCGTGAATCATTCCAATTGAGGTGCACAATGATAGAAACCAGCAGGATCCAAAAAGCAAATAACTGAGGAAAGGGTGCTAGGAAGCCTTTGACGAGAACGTGGACCCTGGTGGATTCCCATTAGTAAGTAAAATTGTTTGACATTAGGAAGATTACAGGAGAGAAGCCAGTGAGAAATAAAGATTAGGTCTACACTACCATGGCGTACATACCCTTACACTACGATCAGAGAATTTATTCATTAGACTTAGAAAGGGGCTTGATTAGTGAGGGGATTGACGAAGGCTGATTCTAACCTCTCCAGTTTAAAAATTCCTACACTGAATAAGATATTTTGGAGGCAGGGGGAATAAATTATAAAGTATGTCACTGAAGAAAAGGGGACATTACTCTCTCTCTCTCTTTCTCTCTCTCTCTTGCCATCTATCTATGTATCTATAACGCCGGACACCGAGCTGCTACAGACGAGTCGTCTCCATGTCACCCTGTCCCCCGCCAACAAGCTGTCCTCTCCAGTACCACCCTCTCTCATATGGCTCTCCACCCTATCCTTTAATTCACGAATAGTAATGCTTAACATGCAAAATAATTCGCTAAATAAGAGGTGATAAGGAGCCCTTTGAGCCGACAAAATGTACAACCTTGAATCTGTATAATATATAAATATATATATGGTAGAGTTGAGCAGAGGGTGTTGCGATGGTTTGGGCATATGGAGAGAATGGATAATGAGCGATTGATGAAAAAGGTAACTAGATCTGATGTGAGCGGTGTAAGGCTGAGAGGAAGACCACGAATAGGATGGATGGACAGTGTGAAGAGAGCGCTGGATGCGAGAGGGATGTCTGTTGAGCAAGGAAGAGTGGCTGTGCGTGACAGAAATAAATGGAGAGAAATTGTGAATAAGTGATGACGCAGCCCTGAGGGGATATTCTCCCGCATTTGGTCTGATCAGCTAGTCAGGTCAGGTGCGGGTAAGGGGATGGGTCTGTTATGATGTGGCAGGGGTAAACCAGTTCTGCTGTCGGGCCCTGCTGCGGATGTCACTGATTGCATTGCGCAGTTGACCCTTGTGCGGTGTGGTGCGGTGAGGATCTGTCCGTTCTCCCCTTTGGGGCTAAGATGCGAATGAATGTGTTTGAATGGATGAGTAAATGGAGAGTGTGTCGTCCTGTCTCAGCTACCTCCCTTTCCTTGGGGGAAGCAGCCGAGGTATATATATATATATATATATATATATCTATATATATATATATATATATATATATATATATATATATATATGTATATATATATATATATATATATATATATATATATATATATATATATATATATATATATATATATATATATGTATATATATATATATATATATATATATATATATATATATATATATATATATATATATATATATCTGTCTATCTATCTATCTATCTATATATATATAAAGTGTTCTTATTTTATACTGCATAAATGAACGACCACCGGCATTTTCCCGTGGGTGGTGTGTATGTGTAGCCAGACGGCCCTGTGGTGCACTATGTCGTCCCTGAAACTGTCGTGAAATTAAACATGATGTTCTTCTACCGGCACCGTCGTTATTCTTCATTAGGAGACACTCTTCCCCAAGGTTACACACACACACACACACACACTCTCTCTCTCTCTCTCTCTCTCTCTCTCTTATACACACACACACACACACACACACACACACACACACACATATATGGGAAGCCAGATGATGGAAAGATGGCTGGTGACGAAATTCCAATAGTTATATATATAATCAGAATGCATAGAGCCTTTGCCTCCGAAAAGACAGTCTGGTCTTGATAATTAGCCTATAATAATTTCACATATGTAACAGAAAACAAAAAAATTTTAAGAAGACTCTCCCTGCCATCCAAATCCATTCTGAATTTCCATGCATGAAACAGAAATAGTTATTGCTGAAAAAAGAAAGGATTTTTTTTTTTTTTTTTTCTTTTTAAGGAATGGCTGAAAGAGGATGTAGGAATGAAGTTTGCGGTAATGGAAATTTAATCAGTGAAAGTTTATTCTTATTTACTGGCTTCTTATTTATTTGCTTATGATTATCTTAAAAACTGATTGCATGCATAATTACAAGGGAATTCCTTTGCCACATTTGATCCTGTGTTTTGTGTGAGGCGGGGTGGGGATGTGCGTGCATTGTGTGTTGGGTGTTGCGTGTAGCGCGGTGTATGTATGAGTGTGTTTATGTATACCGGCATGTTGTATTTGTTTAAGACTTGTGTTCATGTATTTTTTTTTTAATGCTAGGAACAAGGACCCAAAGGCCACTGGCCCGCAGTAACTGTTCCATCCAAGAGAAAAACAAATATATGAGAGAGCCAAAAATCAAGATTCGATCAATTCGAGATGCCTGGACATATTGCGTTTGAAGGACTGGAGATCATAGTTAGCAGGAAATACAGACAGAGGGGGACAGTTCCAAAGTTGACCTGCTGCAAATGAAGGACTGGGAGTAACAGTTAACTCTTGCATTAGAGAGTTGGTCAGAAAAGGGATGAGAGTTTGTTGCTAGACGGGTGCCACGCGCCCGTCGTAGAAGTGGAGGGATGCAAGCAGACAGTTCAGAGGAGCAGTGACCATTGAAGTAGCGATAGAAAAGAGATAAAGATGCAGAAGTGCTGCGAAGAGACAGAGGTTAAAGGGAGTCAGTAAGAGGAGGAGAGTTAATGAGACGAAAAGTCTTTGACTCCATCCTATTGAGAAGAGCTGCATGTAGGGAGCCTCCCCATTCATAGGAATTGTACTCTACACAGGGGAGGGTAAAACCCGTGTATAGAGTCAACAATTGTGCAGGGGTAAGGAAGGACCAGAGTCGGCTTAGCACACCTAATCTCTTGGAAGCAGATTTTTCCAGAGATGTAATATGATCTTTCCAAGATAAGTTCCGAGTAAATGAAACCCCAAACATGTTCAAGGATGATGCAGGGTTCAGCTGAATATTATTAAACATCAGTGGGTACATCTGTAGAGATTTCTTCGGGTTGATAGGTGTAAGAACTGAGTCTTTGATGCATTAAAAACAAGATTATTTTTACCCCAGTCAGAGATACGAGCCAAGTCAGAGATTAGGTGTGACATAATCTCATCCCTTGTTTATTGAAGTAACTGCTGAGATGGATGTTGTTGGAACCGGATGGAAAGGTGAAAGGTGGAGTCATCAGCGTACGAGTGGATAGGGTTAGATGTACAGCTAAGAAGGTCATTGATAAAGTAAAGGAAGAGAGTTGGTGATAGGACAGAGCCCTGAGGAACACCACTGTTCATTGATCTAGGAGAAGAACGATGGTCGTCTACAACAGCGGCTATAGAACGACCAGCAAGGAAGCTATAGATGAAGGCACAGATAGAAGGATAGAAACTGTAATAGGGCAGTTTGGAAATTAAAGAATTATGCAAGACTCGATCGAAAGCCTTTGAGATGTCAAGTGCAATGGCAAAGCTTTCGCCAAAGTCCCGAAAGGAGGATGATCAGGAGTCTGAAAGGTAGGTGAGAAGATCGCCAGTGGAGCATCCCTGACGGAACCCATATTGACGATCAGAAAGAAGGTTGTTATAGGAAAGATGCCTTAAAGTTTTTCTAATAAGAATTGACTCAAAAACTTTTGAGATACAGGATGTTAAAGCAATTGGACGATAGTTGGAGGGTTGGGAATGGTCACCCTTCTTTGGGACTGGCTGAATGAGAGCAAACTTCCAGGAAGAAGAAAGGTACAAGTTGATAGACAAAGACGAAAGAGTTTACCTAGGCAGGGTGTAAGCACAGAAGCACATTTCATGAGAACAACAGGAGGGACTCCATCAGGCCCATACCTTGTTAGTATTGAGGCCTGTGATGGCAGAAAATACATCTGCTGAAGAAATTTTAATGTCAGCCATGAGGAAGGCAGAGGGGGGAAGTGAGGAAGGAACAGCACCGGAACTGTCTAAAGTGGAATTGGAGGAGAAAGTCTGAGTGAAACGATCTGCATTATCAGTAGGAGAAATAGCTACAGAACCATCAGAGTAGAAAAGAGGAAGGAAAGATGGTAAGGTAAAGTTGTGAGAGGTTTTTGGCAAGGTGCCAGAAGGAGCGGGAAGAATTCGAGTTGGAGAGTTGAGAGTATTTAGTACGGATGAAATTATTTTTAGCAGAGCGAAGAACAGACTTACCACAATTCTGGGCAGAAACGTAAAAAAGATATAATTCAGGGGTGGGTTGGCACCTGTACCTTTTATAGGGCCTCTCCTTGTTGCAGACAGCATTAGAACAAGCGTGATTAACCCCTTAACTGCGGGGCATCACTTTCGTGACGCTCGGCCACAATGGATCATACCGCGGTGCGTCACTTTTGTGATTCTGTGTTATTTTGAATTATCCCGGGCTCTCAAGTGGTGGCTTGTATCATCTATCAGTACTGCCAATGTCCAACACTAGTCAGCACTCCAAATATCATCTGTACTCCCATCCTTTGTTGACATTTTAGCGATTTTACCCCCTTCCTGACTCCCCTCCCTACCTGCCCTCCATTACCCTTCCCTCTCACCTCCCACGCCGCGCTGCGTAAAGCAAATTTCCCCCGGATTTTTCCACAGATTTCATCCATTGAAATAAGCCTGATGCCCTATACTTATACAAAATAATATATACCAAAAAAAAAATAAGGTAAGTGATAGTGTTATACACCAGGAATTGGCTAATTATCACCTGAC
Source organism: Coenobita brevimanus (assembly GCF_032717465.1). Taxonomy (NCBI): domain Eukaryota; kingdom Metazoa; phylum Arthropoda; class Malacostraca; order Decapoda; family Coenobitidae; genus Coenobita; species Coenobita brevimanus. The sequence continues at coordinate 7,428,318 of NC_137049.1, forward strand.
AACACCTCACGTGCATTCATTCGCTACATTACCATGGTAATTTCCCCTTTGAACTATGCCTTGTAATCGATGTCTGTAATAAAAATATATATCAGAAAGGAAGCGAGAAGCCTAAGTGACATTTACATTCACCTGGAACTACCTATTTCTTTATGTATTGCCGAGATTTTCTACCTATAAAAAATTAGCATGTAAGTTAGCAGTGTCATAAAATGACTAAATGTCATAAAAGACTTTGTGGTTCCTTTGTGGTTGAGTTATATATATATTAGACTTATGGACGAGCGGTTTTTATATCTTGGAGTAGCTTCCCATTTGTCATGCAGTGACAGGAGAGGTAAAGAATAGTATGGGACTATTTTTATTTGTCTTGGAAATATTAACAAGTCTCTCACACAGAGCGAAGTATAGAGTCCCGCTAGCTATCTCTCTGTCTCGCACTGGCTCCCTCTCTCTCTCTCTCAAGTTGCTAAGCCCTTCCTTTTTCTGACCTGCCTGTTCTAAGGCTTGTCTCCTTCTCCTCCTGCCTGTTCTGTGGCTAACCTCCTTCTGAGCTCTCTTTCCTAAATTTTGGTGTAGCAGGGGTGTGTCACGTGTGTTCCTTGTGAGTGGAAAGTTCTAGAAGCCTGTGTGTGAGTATGTGTGTGTATGGTCACTAGGCGCTGTCATGTGCCTATAAAGCATTCCTTGAATTAAGAGTGTGTAAGCATGTTTAGCATTGCTCGATTCTTGCAGACACAATACCTTCTCATCATCTGACTCCCTGCTTCTATCTGTCTCTCTATCTATCTGTTTATCTATCTATCTATTATGATTTGTAATTATAATATGGAGTCCTAACACATTGCTCGGCCGCGCGAAAATGGCGTACCATCGACAGTTAATAGTCATAACATATTAATACATATTATATACACATTATAATGAACTTATAAGCTAATTAAGTGAAATACATAATATTGTAAAAGTAACATAATTGTATGAATATTGTATATATTTATAGTAAATAGTGATTATTTAGTAATATTACATTTTAAACAAGTTGTATACATATTTGAATAAATGCATTAAAAGTAAATTATTTAACTGAAATACAGTATGTACTTGGGTTATTATAGTGAAATGCATAATTGTGTTGGCCTTATAACTGTAGTTACATTTTGTTAATGCAACTATTACATAAGTGTCTTTGCCTTATAATTGTAGTTAAAGTTACATAAAAGTTACATCTTGTTAATGCAACTGTTAATTGGCAAAGTGTAACATAATGCAATCGTTTGTCGTTACATAATTGTTACATATCGTTTGTAGTTACATAATTGTTACATATCGTTTGTAGTTACATAATTGTAGTTAAAGTTACATAAAAGTTACATCTTGTTAATGCAACTGTCACAGAAATGGTACATATTGTTTGTAGTATTGTTTGTAGTTACATAATTGTAATAAGTGTAACATAATGCAATCGTTTGTCGTTACATAATTATAATATGGAGTTACATAATTGTATTAATTGCAGTCCTAACATATGCTGCGGTCGATGATAGTGATGATGTGTCATGCCACTTGCTTGTGGAGACAACAATTTTCTTTTTTGTTTGTAGTTTATGTGGTATTTTGGCATATGTAGTAACACTTACACTTATTTTCATTTGTTTGTTATGTGATCTTACTCTGTTTCTCATTTTTCTTTCTTACTTTTCTTTCTTTCTTTCTTTTTTTTTTTTTTTTTTGTATGTATTGATTTTTCATAGTTTGTTTTACTTCGCTTGTGTATGCTTTTTCTATGTTGTTCATGGTTGCATAATTACTGGCTAATTTCCTTGGGATACTTTTTTAAAGTTTAGTTTATATTGCACAGGTATTACTGAAAATGATATTATATAGTCCCATATTTTGTTATTTTATATAAAAAAATATATATACACTATATACAATATTAACTATATACTGTACACTGACTTGTTGTTCACTTGTACCTATCGTGGGTAATATGTGTGTCAGCACTGTGTGGAAATCATTGTCTTCACGATTGTGTTGAAGATGTTCACTCTTGCTAACGTCATTTGTGTTGGCCATTTTCTAGTTTACCTTGTAACTTAATTTATATGTTTCCACTAGGTAGCTTTAATTAATAAATGTTTAATACAGTTCTTTTAATCGCTCACTGAGTAACTGTGATGGTATATTTTCTTTATCACTTGTAGATGTAATAATGTATAGCTGTATGTATGAAACACGTATTTTATGTAGGTATAAATGGTAACACTCGTTGGTAGTAAATAAATGTTATAATAAATGAATGAATATATACAGTGTAGAATATTTATTGTTGGTGATTATTTAGTGTTTGAGTTATGTAGATAACTGAAGTAAGTATGTGTATTTAAGCTGTAACTATACAGCACGTTTTATATGTTTGTGCAGAAGCTTATTGTCTATCACTGTGTATTGTATAAATGAAGTAACTATGTAACTCACTAATTTTTACCGTGGAGGAAATGGTGTGAGTGGTGTTGCACGTGGTGATAGCGTTGTCCTTCGCGGGTTGATTAACGTGTTGTCGTCTCAGCACATGGTGACGTCGGCTTCCCACACTGGTAGCTGTGGTGAATACTGAGTAGCGATGCTTAAGCTGGGTGAAGAAAGGTAAGTAAGTCGTGTTATAAATGTGGCTCTGGTGTTTTGCTGCGTGTCTTGACCTCTGCGTCAGGCGTAGGCGGGAGAGAGTGGTGGGGGATTGTGTGCTTGCTGCTTTGGTCTTTCTTCTTCTTTACTTGCTTTGTTTTATATTCTTCTTGTTGCTGCTTGAAGTTACGTGAAGATTATAGAGTTGTTTTGTAGACTTGTAGGCTATTTGCATTGTAGGCTGTATTTTGTAGGGATTCACTGTAGAACTGAAGCTAATCTTGTAGAGTCTCGCCTGCTTTTGTAGAAATTTGCTTTTGATTCGGAGACGATGTCCGTAGATTCGCTGCTACCAAATGTCATAAATGACTTTGTAGTTACTTGTAGTGGGGTTTTCTATATATTTGACTTGTGGACGAGCGGTTTTTATATCTTGGAGTAGCTTCCCATTTGTCATGTAGTGACAGGAGAGGTAAAGAATAGTATGGGACTATTTTTATTTGTCTTGGAAATATTAACAAGTCTCTCACACAGAGCGAAGTATAGAGTCCCGCTAGCTATCTCTCTCTCTCCCGCTCTGGCTCCCTCTCTCTCTCTCTCAAGTTGCTAAGCCCTTTCTTTTTCTGACCGGCCTGTTCTAAGGCTTGTCTCCTTCTCCTCCTGCCTGTTCTGTGGCTAACCTCCTTCTGAGCTCTCTTTCCTAAATTCTGGTGTGGCAGGGGTGTGTCACGTGTGTTCCTTGTGAGTGGAAAGTTCTAGAAGCTTGTGTGTGAGTATGTGTGTATGTGTGTGTATGGTCACTAGGCACTGTCGTGTGCCTATAAAGCATTCCTTGAATTAAGAGTGTGTAAGCATGTTTAGCATTGCTCGATTCTCGCAGACACAATACCCTTTCATCATCTGACTCCCTGCTTCTATCTGTCTCTCTATCTATCTATTTATCTATCTATCTATTATGATTTGTAATTATAATATGGAGTCCTAACACAGCAGCAGTCAGCCTCAGTGTCATTGTCAACCCTTGCCTTCTCAGATAAGCTGCTGCATTTAGTTCCTTGTCCTCCGCTGTGGTCAAACCATGTCGCACTTCCGCCCTGCCATTTCTGCCGCTTCTGCTCCCATTGCAAAAGGCCCCGTGACCTCTACCCCCATAAAAAGTCGTGAGGGAAGCAGGAAAGGACTTAGTGACTCTGCAGTGGCACGTGAACTAGCAGAATTGTCCATGGTGATGACGGATAGTGATTTTGATGATTCGGGTGAATCGTGTGATGAGCCAGGCGAGGTAATCGTGCCAGAAAGTGCTAGTACAAGTGCTTCAGTGTCGGAGGTTATCCCTAGCTCCAAGAGAAAGGAGCCGTTAGTGCAGCAAGGTGAGGAATTTGGGAAGGGAGTGAAAAGGCGGCGTGTTAGCCCCAGAACAATGCCCCCGCGTGACCCAGCCCGCCATGAGTCCTGAGTTGATTCACCTCCCTGTTCCCCAAGCCCCACTTCACTCATTTCTTCCTCATCATCGGCTGAGTTATCTCTGGAGTCTTCGTCGTCGGAGTCACCACCAGCATCAACAGTGAAGGCAGTCCGTAGAGGAAGAGGTAAATCCCGGACTTGTAAAAGTAGAGTTGGTAGTAGGGTAAGGGCTGCTAATGCTGTACGGCAACCCAGGGTCAGTGCGAGTGACCTTGAACGGGGTAAATCTTCCTCACAGCCACTCACCACCACCACCCACCCTACACCGCCACGACAGGGAATCCTGGACGCCTTCGTGTGGACGGAAGGGTCAGATTTTGTGCCTGAACATTTAGTGTTTGATGAGAGCTCCTCAGGAGTTCAGCCTGCCTTCACTATTGACGATAATGCTGAGTGTGTGGACTACCTTTTGGCCTTCCTAGATGATGAAGTCATGCAGCACATATGTGATGAGACCAACAGGTATGAATCACAACGTGCTGCAAGTGGTACAGGTGCAGCCAAGATGCAACAGTGGTCCATGCTGGGAGTGCAGGAGCTGTATGTGTTCTTTGCCCTCGTGCTTCTCATGCCACACTCCAAGAAGCATGAGTTGGAAGAATACTGGTCCATGGACCCCTTACTACCCTCACCCACCTTCAATAAGTACATGGCCAGAGATTGCTTCCGGAACATCATGGGAAACCTGCACTTTGCCGACAACGCTGTACCTTCCCAAACCGACCCACTCTGGAAGATCCGGGAGATTCTGAGCAGAATGAAGGATAAGTTTATGTCATTCTTCCACCCCTTTCAGAAGGTTGTCATTGACGAATCCTTGGTTTTGTTCAGAGGACGTCTTCGGTTTGTTCAGTACATTCCAAGCAAATGACATCGCTTTGGAATTAAGTTCTTTGTACTGTGCGACTGTAAGACGGGGTACATCCTTGACTTCGTCATTTATTCAGCCAGCACTGTCGATCTGGATAAAACACACCCCCTTGGCTTCTCAGGCTGTGTATTGAAAGTGCTCCTTGAAAAGTATTTTGGTGGGAATCATGTGCTGTATACAGACAACTACTATACAGCACCAAAACTTGCCAAATACCTTTCTGAGCACGGCATTGGCTCCTGCGGCACTGTCAAAAGTAATCGTGCCCACTTCCCTAAATTCACAGAGGCAGGAACCTCACAGCGAGGAGACGTGCACCTATGCAAGTCTGAGAAGATGCTGGCAATACGGTGGCATGACAAGAGGGTCGTGCACATGCTCACCACCGTACATAAGGGGGAGATGACAGACAGTGGGAAGGTCGACCGTAGGACAGGCGAACCTGTGATGAAACCTGATGCTGTGTTGGACTACAATATCAACATGCGGCTGGTGGACAAGTCCGACATGATGATTGGTGAGATCGACTGCCTCAGGAAGAATACTAGGTGGTATAGGAAAGTTTCTCTGCATCTCATAGATATGATGATGCTGAACGCCTTCATCCTGTACAAGATGAAGGTCAAGCCACCCAAGTCCTTCTCCCTGAGGTTGTTCGCCAGGACTTGTGTCCAGCAGCTGCTGGAAAGATATGGTAGGGTGACAGCAGCAACTCCAAGGCGCCATCCAGTAACACTTCCCGACCGACTTGAGCAGAGGGCGTATATGGATCGGCACAGACTGGAGCTAATGCCTGCCACAGGGAAAAGGAAGGCTGCGATCCGCAGGTGTCAGGTGTGTGCACATACCACCTGCCGCACACCTGAGCACAAACGCACCTCTTGGCAGTGCACTGAGTGCCAGGTTCCCCTCTGTGTTACCTGCTTCTTTGATTACCACAGCCAGAAGCAGTTCTAACAGTGCAAGTGGGAAAGGAGAATAATGTGGAAATAATGTGTAAATAATGTGTAAATAGCAAGTGAAAGCAATGGATGTTCAGTACATATGATTGAACAGTGTATTATAGTTTTATCTTACTGAAAGTGACAGTGAATAACATAGTGTAAGTAAAATAGAAGGGTAAATATTGAAAATAGAATAGAAAATGTAAATAGTAATGTAAGTAATTAGTAATATAAGAATATGAGTACAAATACTTTATGTTATAACAGTGAAAGTGAATCCGTGGCTCTCTACGTATTTTACTGAATGAAAAATTGAATGACTTCAGTGACAATAAACTAATACTACTGAAGGAAACTTATGGAGAAAGACTCCAGATATATATAAGTGTGATATAGTAATAGAAATATAAAGTGTGAAGGGTTTTATGAATAATAAATGACAGAGTACCAAGAGCGAACTAGCGCAAGTGCGACGGTCAGACGCGCTTGTAATTTCCATTGCTTTCACAGTGTGTGTTTTTTTTTTATGGATCCCAAATTACTTGAAAATCATAGAGTAGTGTTTATAGTGTTAGTATCTGGCTGTGGTAATCATATTACAGGTTGTTGGGAAGTGTAAAGTGGAGACTTCGTTACCCAAATTCAGAGGTCTCCACAAGTCCTACGGTAACCGACGAAGGCTCAACAAACCATCCAGGAGAAAGCTGAAGGTATGTGCCATAAGCATATTTAATTTTAATATTCTAGGACTAATAACTGATTTTTGGCAAATATTTTTTGAGAGTCTGTCAGAGCCCGAATAACCCCGCGGGACACGCAAAACATTGGTAAACATGCCCGCGGTGTAGGGGTTAACCCAAGGCTTTCTTGCATTAGTCAAAGGATATGCCCGAGAGAATAACCTCCATAATGCGCAAGGCACAATCAGATAGCTCTCGGCCACGGAAGCAATAATCATTGTATGGAAAATCAAAGAAGTACTGCCTGAGGGCCTCCCAATCTGCAGCTCCAAAGTGCCACAGTCGATGTTTCTTTGGAGGGTCCATAGGCCGCACCGGAGCGATAGAACAGGTTAAGGTAATAAGGTTGTGATCAGAGAAGCCCAACGGAGAGAAAAGGTTGACAGTGTAAGCAGAAGGATTAGTTGTAAGGAAAAGGTTAAGTATGTTGGAGCTCTCTCCAAGGCGGTCAGGGATACGGGTAGGATGCTGTACAAGCTGCTCTAGCTCATTAAGGTTAGAAAAGATGTAGGCTTGTTCACCAGGTGGATCATTGAAAGGAGAGGAGAGCCAAAGGTGGTGGTGAACATTTAAATCTCCTAGAATGGAGATTTCAGAGAGAGGAGAAATGGATAGAATATGTTCTATCATAGAAGTAAGATAGTCGAAGATTATTTGATAGTCAGTAGAATTAGGGGATAAGTAAACAGCACAAATATATTTAGCCAGAGAATGACAGGAAAGCCGAAGCCAGAGTGTAGAGAATTCAGAAGAATCGAGTTCAAGAACACGAGAGCAAGATAAGTCATTGCGTATATATACATAACAGCCACCTTTGGCTTTGAAATGAGAATAGAGAAAGTAGAAGGATACAGAATAGGGTTTGCTGTCAGTTGCCTCAGGCAACTGACAGCCCCCTCCCCCCCCGGGACTCCGAGGCTATGAATTGTGACGCCATAATTTGTTAGAAATTTTTAAAAGGAAGTAGAGTGTGTACCGTGGATGTAATTTGGTGTTGAGAGTTAGAGATACTTGTACTGGAGAGCATGCTGGCCTACTCTCTGTGTTACTGAGACACTGAAAAAGTTCAGCAAAGGGGGATGGCCAGGAACTAGTCCCGAGGGCTGATGAAATGGGAGCTCGAGCTCTCCCTGTCATCAGCATTCCATCCACGTTGGGAGTATTGCCCTGCTCGACTGGTGCTGCAGTCTACTCCTGCTGTATGTGTATGCATTTATTTTTCTTTATTTGCGGTATGTACGTAGGAGAAATTTATGTTTTTTTCTGGGTATGTCCATTTGTGTTTAATATATGCATGTGTGTACGTATGTGTGTAATGTAGTTATGTATGGTGGGGCTCTGTCTTTGTATATGTGAAAAATAGACGAGCAGATACACAGGGAATTAGATTTGAATATATAGATAGAGGAATAGATAGATAGGCAGATAGAGATGAGTAATTTTAGCTGATATAGTAGGTCGATATACATACATACATTTTTGGTAAATAACAGAACAGAGGAAGGAAAAACAATTGATTAAAAAAAGAATCACCAGGTTACTGGAATCCGCCATTCAAAAAATATCTGTAACATTTGGACTTAAACAGCTGTAGGATGATGTTTGGGGGGAAACAACTCTGGGGAAGCGAGTTCCAGAGAGATGCAGTTCGGGGAATAAAAGAATTCTGATAGGCAGAAGTTCTGCAATGTGGCTGTGTAACATTCCAGTCATGAGCGCTACCAGATGCCCGTGTAGCACAAGGGAAGGGATGAAGAGGTGGCACAATGGACCCAGCTTTGAGCATTTGCCATAAAAGAATCTGTAAAATAATGCAAGGGAGGCAATATTTCTTCTTACTTGTAGGGAAGGTAGTTTATTTATAATAACATGTTTATTAATACTTCCAACAGCTTTTTCCTGAATTCTGTCTAGTTGTTTTAGTGCAACCCCTCCACGTCCATTCCACAAGGGTGAGCAATATTCAAGCTGAGAGCACACATACATATATACACACATCCATCTATCTATATATCTGTCTAATCTATCTATCTTTACACAGATATATACATGCATATACACACATACAGAGCATTGGAGTGATAGATAATCACCCTGACAGATGGAAAGGATTGGGGAGATTACGCCAGATAGAACCGAGCTAGATAGATGCACAAACACACACAGGGTTTAAAAAGATCAGTGAAACATTTGATTGGTCAGAGATAAAGTTAGACCAAAGCAATTAGGCAAATAGACACGCGAGGTAATAGATGAGAGCAATAGACTGTTAACCCGGCCAGCAGATTAATGACCAATTATAAGCACAGTTAGACAGACAGACATATGGAGATTAAATAGACAGGGAGATTGCCGTGGTGGACAGGCGGACAGATACAGTTGATGCAGCTTGGGTACTGTGGTAGATAGATGGGTGGATAGATGGATAGATAGAAAGATAGAAAGATATGTTGCTCCAGTGATAGTTGATAACTAGAATGATAGATATAGGTCGATAGACAGAAAGACAGATAAGTTGATATAGATAAAGAGCTTAATTGATTTGAAAGCTAAAGGCATAGATGGAGTTATAAAGATACACAGACCATACAGAGCGTCTGATTTCTTGAAGATGGTGAGCCCTTAATATTAAATAACATTCTATCTAATTAAAGAGATTTTTGCATAGCCAGCAAAGCAGAAGGCTGTCCTTTCCCTCTAAACGATCTTTCAGAGTCATTGTTCTTTAGAAAATGAAACTGACGCTGCATCTTTTGCCTTTTTGTTATTTTCTTTTATTGTTATGCTTTTATCTGTTGCGTGTATGTAATTTATTACCATTGTGAAGTTAAAAAAAATGTTGTGAAACTGAAGCAAACTAGGGAAGAGTGACCTAAGCTTGAGGAATTTTTGATGCCGTATATATGTAAAAGAAAAGATACATGTTTCAGATGTTGTGCCATCTTTCACTTGATATGCCTTCTTTCTATTTACAGATATCGACTGAGATACAAAAAACTGAAGAATAGTTACACAGGCGTACTAATGGACAGATGATCAGAGGTTAGCGGATGTTTATAAATGAATTTGGGGTGGTTGATAGATTTGGGAGCCACGGTGACTCGGTGATAGTGTATTCGTGTTCTCATCAGCGTGTGGTACGAGTCTAGCGTTCAGAGCTTGAAGCGTCTTGAATATTCAGTCCCTCTAATTTGATTACTTTTCTTTTATTGCTGCTACACCCAGCCAGAATTAAGAAGAGGGAGAGATCTGCCGAATTGTGAAGGTGCTACATCCTTTCTCAGTCCCCTTACTAATACAATGTTCTCCTAGTCTGAATATTTGGTAGCCAAAAAGACAAACTACAAGAGACACAACCAGACGGAAGAGGTTAAGTAGGAAGGTAGTAGTACGCCCTTTCGTGTATTTTCATATTTTTCCTCTAAGATGGTTCATACGGATGGCATAAATATAATCTTACCAAGAACAAATATAGCCACTGCAACTCTAACTTTCCCATACATCACTTTCACTACAGAATATGGGTGGACGAGTAGATAGAGTGACAGACATAGAGACGGATAGATAGATTGATAGATATAGATAAATGGGTAGAGGCGGTGGCTCAATCGGTAGAGAGGTGGCCTGCAGTCCTTACGGACCCAGGTTCGAATCCCGGCTGGGGCAGGGAACAGTTTAAGGATTTGAATTTCATTAAATCAGGCTTTACCGATCTGCCAGAAGACCCGCCGACATGTCGTAAAAATACCCCCGCTAATACCAATACACCAGTCCTGTATGAGACAGCCCTAGCATGTATTCAATATGGACGGTGGGTGTTAGCGCCGAAGTGGTGACATGTAGGGGTGTATGGTATGTAGGAGGACCGCTGGGCCTTGATAGCAGGCTGTGAAACCTATGCCCAGAGTCGGACACATAAAAAAAAAAAAAAAAAAAAAAGATAGACAGAGAGCAATAAATGATCTAGAGAAGAGAATGCAAGACTGGCCGTATCTAGATCAATAAATAGATACAGGTAACTAAACACATACATATTGACAGACTGAGTACAAGTCAGAAATCTTAACACAGCCAGATAAACGAGAAGAAATACATGTAACAGATTCTCCCCCAAAAGATCAATGCCTATTTAGAAACACAAATGACGCTATTCGAGAGTGAGAGAGCCATGAGACAGGGAACAGAAGCTGGTATTAAGTCCCTAAGGCGTGTTACTCAACTTGCAACACAAGCTCAAGTGCTGTAGGAATGAGCAAACTTCATAGGAGAACTACATTGAGTATTCTGAACACATTGGACACTGAAGGCCTGTTAGAGAGAGAGAGAGAGAGAGAGAGAGAGAGAGAGAGAGAGAGAGACAGAGAAAAAGAAAGACGCAGATAGACAGACAGAGAAAAAGAAAGACGCAGATAGACAGACAGAAAAGCACAGACAGGCATGTTACTATAAACCTTGCACACACACACACACACACACACACACACACACACACACACACACACACACACACACACACACACACACACCACCGTTTCTGATGCAAATGCTCTTCCTCCTCCCCAACAGAAGATATTTTACCAACTTTCCAAAAATAACATCAAAATGCAACTCTCCTCTTTGAAATTCAGAAAAGAATTATATATATAAAAAAAAAAAAGTTTCCAATGCAGCTCTTCCCGTTTTTGTTTCAAGTTTTTGTGAAAGAACTGTTTTAATATCCCCCCGCTCTCTCTCTCTCACTCTGTGTGTGTGTGTGTGTGTGTGTGTGTGTGTGTGTGTGTGTGTGTGTGTGTGTGTCTGTCTCTGTCTCTGTCTGTCTGTCTGTCTGTCTGTCTGTCTCTCTCTCTCTCTCTCTCTCTCTCTCTCTCTCTCTCTCCCACAGTAAAACTCAACACAGACCGTAATAATTAATCAAGCCAAATCTCCTTTTACCTTTTTCTCTATGGCTAATTAACTCCTTCGGTCCCGGAAGTCCTCATTCATCTGATGAAAACTCTTTGATGGAAGGAGGAATATATATATGTAGTTTATTAGTTTTATTTGTATTATCCTTACTTTGACTCATTTTTACTATCAAATGTCTCTACTAATTTCAGTTTAATTTTATGGCAGTGTCTTTAAAAGTCAATAAATAAATAAAAAAGAAAACAAAAAAATGACTCGTTGTCACTGGAGACATTAGTGATTTTTTCCACTCAATGTTCCGCTACTCGGGTAAAAAACTATGATCGTCGTGAGTAGCCAAGGGTAATGTAGGCAAGACGTCCCTATTCCGCAGGTGACTAGCTGCCTGTTTTTGTTTCATTTCCTATACTTTTGTCTTAAAAAATTACCTGCGGATTGGCTGGAAAGGTGTATATGCAGCTTTGAGTATGAGTGGTGATTCCATATTATAAAATGATTTATTAACTGATATCGAATTTTCAAAAATAAGTAAAAACGGTATCGGATTAGATTTTAATATTCAAAACTTAAATGCAAATTAATTGACAACCATTTTAATCTTCTTTCAAGTAAAAAATATATAATGACACAAAATAAAATGGGTTTCGGTTGCAGTGTATGACTGATTGACTGTACTCCAGAATTGAGTATCCAGTTATTTTATATGTAGTTGGATTTACAGTTTTCACGCCAGTGAGTGCTGAGTTAATATAAAACTTGCATAGTCCATTCAAGAGTGGCGTAGCAGGACTCATAGAAAAGGAGTGCACTCGTAATGTCACATCCTCAGGCTCCTCCCATTCTATAACCAGCCAGTGGGAAGCACCACCTCACTTCCTAGAGCTCCATCAGCAGGATGACTCATCAGGTTTGTGTACACACACACACACACACACACACACACACACACACACACACACACACACACACACACACACACACACACACACACACACACACACACACACACACACACACACACACACACACACACACACACACACACACACACACACACACACAGAGCAGGTTCAGTAGTACAGCTTGAGGTCAGTGTGGTCTGGAAAAGCCACTAAGGGCGCACGCCCAAGTCATATTATGATTATCAATAGTCCATTCGTTCTAACCTGAAGGAACTAGCAACCGTATTCTTAAACATTTCCTTGTAAAAGAAGGGGAAGGAAATCCTTAGTTGAACTGGCCGTCTTAAAAGATTCCCTCTCTTCGTGAGGCGCTGGATAGGACTGAATTTTCCTTCGGGCAGCAAAAATTAATGGAACTTGAAGAAATTATTTGACCCGTCGCTTCAAAAAATCCTCTTGCAATTTTTCTGTGTTCTGGTACTGTTCATTATATTAGATATATTTCGAAAATTGAAGGAAACCACTATAATTTTAGTAATAAAATTTATAACGCTATAATATTGTACGCTGTCTGAATCCCTTTAAAAGTGCTACCCAAGTTGGCCGAGATGTTTCCGGAAAGGGAAAATCTGCCATCATGGTCACACGAGTGGTTTGGCTTGTGTCATCCAGCTGGAAAAAACTAGTGAACGCCGCCACGCGTGTATATGAGACGGATGATAAAGAAGTGATCCTTATAATCAAGATAACAAGACTGAAGTTATTGATATTCCTCTGGTATTATTTATTATCAAAATATTATGCCTTGAGGAGTGAACACGACTGTGGTGTTGGCTAGAATGACATTTATGGTTGAATACGAACCAACAGTATGGACGTAGTGGCGACCTCCCACATCTCACAATAATTTTGTCGTGGTTTCATTTATCCAGCACGAGAGATACATGCATTAAAGCATAAGTTTATAAATCTAACGCTCCACCATATAAAATATCAGTATGCTGTTTTTTTTTTTTTTTATAGCTAAACAGGACTACCAACCTGAGCATTTTTCCTTGCCTTCAAGGAAATCTTTAAGCATACCGAAGGGAACGAAAAATCCTTTGAGAGGAAGGAAAATTTAGGAAAGGATTTTTTTTTTTTTTTTTTTTTTTTTTTTTTGAGGATTCGGCCGTAGGATACTTCTACAACAAATTACCCTCACCGTTGTTTTCAGCCTTTTTAAGTGCTGTAGCAGATTCCTGGATATATGTATATGTGCCAGAGTCGCGATTGGTATGGTTAAAGTTGAATAAGTTTTTGTGACGGAGAACTTAAATTTTAATCCTGAGTGGATCTAGACTGGTGATTAATGTGTTTAAAGTGGAGTATGATATATTGGTGGCTAGGATTCAGTGTGCATCGTTTCTAGATTGGTATTTGGTATGTTTAAAGTATGAGGCTTTTCTCATCTGCCAAACATTTAGATGGGGTCATTGAAGATCTGAGTTTTAACATGCTTGTGATTGTTGACTGAATTTTTTAAAGTGATTTGTGTTTCCGATTGGTGATTTGAAATTAATGAGGCGTCAGTACTTCATGATTGGCTTAATAATATGGAGTGTGTGTAGATTAGTGATTATTAAGTTTAAAGTATTGTTGACTTGGTTGGTATGCTGAAAGTGAAGTGTCCGAGTGGTGATTCGTGTGTTTAAAGTAGACTGCACGTATAGCGTCGTTTGGATTATGTTCATTGTGTCAGATGGGTGATTGGAACAGCTGAAGTTGAGTGTGTTTTGCGATTATTGACTGGAAGTTTGTGTTTCTCATATAGAATACAAATGTGGAGAGTATCTAGGCTGGTGAATAATATACAGCATACACAGTAAAGGGTCAGATTGGTAACTATAAATTTATGTTAATTGATTGTCTTTGGTTACTGAAATTTTAAAGTAAGGAACAGATTATTGAAATTTAATGCGTAGATTATGTCTCAGCAAACTAAAAGTTTAAAGTGGAGTGTGTTTTATTGGTGATCCTCAGTTAATGTGATTAGTGATCGGAAACAGTGAGGCAAACTGTTTGACGAAAGTGGACGTTATTCGATGGGGTACTGTCATGTGTAAAGTGAAATGTTTGTTGCTGGAATGGCTCTAAATGGGGGACTACTCGTGGTGGCGCTGTGCACCTCAGGCGAGGAGGAGCAACTGCGACTTCGATCCAGGAAGTGAACTATCCTACTTTGCCATGTGTCCTAGGAGAACCTCGGTCAGCCTGGCAGGGTGCCGTTTCCTGCTTGAGGGCACCTGTTCGCTAGGTCTTTGTGTGTGTGTGTGTTCTTACCTTACCTAATTGTTCTTACCTAATTGTATCTTTACAGGAATGAGTCAAGCTCGTACTGTCCCGTGTCTTAAACCATATTTATCGTACATATCCTTAAATTTGTGAATTGTTTTGGCACACACTATTTAATTCGGTAGTGCATTCCATTGATCAATTGCTCTGTTTGGGAAACTGAATTTCCTTACGTCTTTATCACCTCTCTTCTTATGCAATTTTTTGCAGTGTCCTCTTGCTGATGCTTCTCCATATGTTAAGTAATCATTTATGTCTATTTTCTCCTTCCCTGATATGCACTTATATAGCATTATCATGTCACCTCTTTTCCTTCTCTCCTGTAGTGTTGGTAGATTCGGTTTATTTAGTCTTTCTTCGTAGCTTAGGTCCCTTAAGCTTGGTATCCATCTTGTAGCGGCCCTTTGAACTTTTTCAATCTTGTCTATGTGCTTTTTGAGATGAGGACTCAAGACTACTGATGCATATTCCAGGGTTGGTCTAATGAATGATGTTATTATCCTTCTTAAGATGTCTTCATTTATGTATGTGAATGCTACTCTCATATTTGCAAGCAGTGTATACATGTTCCGTACCTTCTCGCTGATGTGGTCAGCTGGAGATAGTCTGTTATTGATAATCACACCTAGGTCTTTCTCTCTTTCTGATGTGTATAGGGTTTTATTTCCTAACTTATAATCCCAATCAGGTCTTTTTCCACTTTTACCAAACTTGATTACATGACACTTGTCCACATTGAATTCCATTTGCCATGTACTACTCCATTCATGAAGTTTATTTAATTCTTCTTGTAGCTCTTTACAAGAGTCTGTGTTAGTAATTCTCCTTTGTATTTTTGCATCATCTGCAAACATATTCAGATAGCTCTCATTTCCAGTGTTACTGTTTATATCATTTATATACACTAAAAACATGATTGGTGCCAGCACCGAACCCTGTGGTACTCCACTAGTCACTTCTTTCCATAGGATACAAAAACCCACACTGGCAGACGAAAAAAGATGTATTCCAAACAGTTTCGGCGACAGCTGTCGCCCTCTTCAGTGGATCTACAGACCACTCTTGGTCTGTAGATCCACATAAGAGGGCGACAGCTGTCGCCGAAACTGTTTGGAATACATCTTTTTTCGTCTGCCAGTGTGGGTTTTTGTATCCTATTTCATTGTCACGATAGTGTGACTCTTCAGACTTCTTCCCATGATGAGTAGTTTCCTCTTAGTACTGTCCTCATTTCTCTTTATATGAGAAAGTCTTGCATCCAACAAAACAGTTTGCTTCGAATTCCTCCTTGATGGTACAGTTTCCATAAAAGTCTTTGGTGTGGTACTGTGTCAAAAGCTTTCTTGAAATCTAAATAGATACTGTCCACCCATCCTTCCCTTTCCTGTATTGTGTTTGTTACTCTGTCATAGTAGCTCAACAGATTAGTAACACATGATTTTCCTTTTCTGAAACCAAACTGCCTTTCTGTTATCATACTGTGTTCTTCTAGATGATTTACCCAAGCTTTTCTTATAAGCTTTTCTATTACCTTGCTTACAACACTGGTCAGTGATACTGGTCGGTAGTTGAGTGGATTTTGTCTATTTCCTTTCTTGAATAAGGGGACAATAATTGCTTTTTTCCAAATATCAGGTAGTTTGCCTTGACTCAAGGATTTCTTGAAAATTAAAAATAATGGTTTACTTAACTCCTTTGCACATTCTCTTAATACCCAACATGAAATTTCATCAGGACCACTTGCTTTTCCTCTGTCTAATCTACTTAACTCATCCTGTATTACTTTTTCTGCTATTTGTATATCTGGTAGTATGTGTGGATATGCGTGTTCCACATAGTCCCTCTCAAAATTTTTTTCTTCTGTAAAAACTAATTGGAAATTCTTATTTAGTGCTTCACAGATATCTTTCTCTTGTGTATAAGTGATTCCCTCGTCCGTAATGGATTGTATTATATCTTTTACTTTGGTTTTGCTTCTGATATAGCTGTAAAACAGCTTTGGTTGATCACTACTTTTATTTATTATATCCTCCTCAAACTGTTTTTGGGCTTCCCTCCTTATTCTTCTCTAGTCGTTTCTTGCCTGTTTGTAATTATTATACGCCCCTTCACTATTGTGTCTTCTGTATCTATTCCACAACAAATCTCTTCTTTCTTTTGATTTTTTACATTCTCTATTGAACCATTTCTGTATTTTCTTATCTGCTTCTTTGTGCTGTGGGATATACTTCTGGACTCCTATTTCATAAAATTCACAGAATTTTTTATATACATCATTTAAATCTTGTCCTCTAAGCTCATTTTCCCAATCAACTTCTAAGAAATACTTTTTCGGTCTTGATAATTTCCCTTTTTATAGTTTAGGCTCTTTTTGTAACTGTCATTCCTGTTTACTATGTCATATGCTATCCTGAAGTTATAATTTAGTACTGCATGATCGCTTTTGCCGAGTGGAGGGTGATATATTAAACTGTCAATATCATTTTCTTGCCTAGTAAATATTAGATCTAGCACTGAAGGTACATCAAGTCCTCTTTTTCTGGTGGTTTCCCTCACGTGTTGCGTTAGGAAAAACTCTTCTACGAGATCCAGGAGCTTTTGGTCCCAACAGCTTTCTTGGCTAATTATATCTAGAGTATTCCAATTTATATTTGTATTGAAATCCCCAGTTAGTATAATTCTTTCCAATTTCTCTTCCATTTTATGTAGTAATGATCTTATACTCTGAATTGTACTCTCTGCCAGGTCCTCATATTCGTCTCTTTCCCATGTGTTTGATCTGGGTGGCATGTACAAATTGGCTACAATTACTTTACCTTCAGATGTGTTGATCTCTAGTGCAATCAGTTCTACTTGTGATGGTATATCTAGTTTTATTTCCTTGACTTTTAGATTTTTCTTAGTCAATATTACAATTCCTCCTCCCTTTTTTAAATTTCTGTCTCTTCTCCATATATTGTATTCCTCTAAGTTTAGTATGTCATTAGATATCCTTGGTGTTAATTTTGTTTCAGTTAGGCATATTATTTGTGGTTCATTTTCTCTGACATAATCATTCATCTCTAGTAATTTAGATACCATTCCATCCACATTTGAGTACATCAACTTTATCATCTTGTTTATATACTTGTCATGACATGGTTCTACTACCTTCCTCCTTTTTCATCCATCCTGTTTGTGTACCACTTTCGTACCTGCAATCCTATTACTTTGTAAAAAAATTTCTTCTTCTCCTCTTCTGATCTTCCCTCATTTTTTGTTTTTGCTTCCTCCCTTTTCTCTTTCATTAATTCCAGTTCCTCTTGTGTTAGGCATCTTTTTATCCATACATTTTTGAACTCCTCTCTCCATAAGATTCTTTGCATTTTTTAGTATCTCTTCCACAGTGTTTACACTCTGGGAAGTCACCTTTAGAGGTCTTCTCTTGCTTTTCTCGTATTTCCCTAACCTTTTGTGTTCCTCTACGTCTTTACTACAGATACTTCTTTCAGTAAGCTCATTACATTTGCCATCTCCCTTTTGTCTCTTGTGATCTTGTTTTTTATTTCTTCCTCTTCTATACCAGTGATTATTATAGATTTGTTTATCTCTACTAAATCTGTGACTAATTTTGGATTGTTTTGGATTATTCTTTTCACTTCCTTTTTAATGCTTTTTTCCTCCACCCTTGTTTCTAAGTCTTTCTTTACTTTCACCATTTCAGCATACGTGGTTTCTACATCATTTTTGTAGCTTTGCACAGCTTCATTCACCTGTGTTATCTTCTCCTCAATATCACTGCTCTGGTCCATAAGACTGCTTGCTTGCCTAATTGTTTCTGTGTCATTTTTGAATTCTTCCATAACACTCTCGTGATTGACTACTGTACTTGCCACTTCACTCACTTTCTTCGTAAGCGTACTCAATTCCACTGTTAGTTCACTGATGGTTGTGTCTTTCTTATTGGCCTCCCTTCCTAGTTTTTCTATCTCTTCCTTTTGCAAGTGCATTTGCTTCTTTATTTCATCAATTTCATTTTTGAAAGCCATTTCTAGTTTGTGTACACGTCAACCAGTCTATTGTGAGTCTCCACTTCAACCAGTTCTTGGTAGAAATCATCATTTTGCTTTTTACTTTTATCCCTTTTCTTTTCCAAATTTGTTTTACTAAAGTATGTATCCATTTTGCAATACTAAAAGAACAGAGTATGTACTTACAGAGTATGTACACTTTCCCCGTGTTGCTGTAGTCTAAACAAACCCAGCTGACTCAGCGCATTTTTAACTCTTGGTTCTTCTTTCTTTTGTTTGAACAAGTCTTGTTTAAACTTATTATTTTTTTCCTTTTAATAATGAAAAATCATTTAGTCTAACCTGATACAGAGCTTGACTCATACAAAGATACTAATTTAGGTAATGCCACTGGCCGTGTTGGTTCGGTATGGAGCGCCGATGTCGGACGTCTGCCTTGGATGACTCCCTCTGTGTGTGTGTGTGTGTGCGCTTCGCGTGCTTGCTAGTTGATACCGATTATCTCTCTGAAATGAGTGAAAATTTTTGTCAACATAAATGATTCCAGTATCATTATTAGTCGCATAAAAATTCCTGTCATTCCGATATGAATCAGAAATTATATCAACCGTGAGTTAAACAAGTCATCGAATAATTTTACTCTGAGTCACCTAATTATTCCAGTGTGAACTTAGTATTAATTTCCCTCTAAACATATAACTCCAGTGTCAACTAATCAACGCAGCCTCAGGCTAATGATAAGAGCCGGTCGTATAAGAAGTTTGCCAACATATATGATGCAACCAGACCGGAACAGGAAGGCAGTCAGCGCTTTTATATGAGTCACCTCTTTCAACCCAGTGACCTATTTTATTAAAGCCTTATTCTCGCTGCCTCCAGACGATTTTCTTAGCCCCTTCACGACAATGGCCTGCTTATAATTGTTTTTTTAGTGTTCACAGATAACTGATGGCTGTTCAAATTACCGGAGAATATTTAACGTGGGGTGGGGGATTAGACTGGAGCCTACATTGTTACTTTCGCAGCCAGAGACTCTTCTTACCCCAACAAAATCGCCTAGAGAGAGCAAGAATAAAATAAAAATCTCGCCAATGAACTGAATGGGTTAAACTTCATAAGGATGTCCAGATATGAAAGGTTTAAGGGTGGCTCTATTTAACCTTTCATGTTCATTGTCTCTTCTAAAATCTATCAGTCTGTCTATCTGTCTGTCTATCTATCTATCTATCTCTATCTGTCTGGCTGTTTAAACATCTGTGTATCTGTCTATGTGTGTATGTATATATGTATGTATCCATTGCCAGACGCCTTAACCCAGTACAGGATGGCCACAAAGAAATCGCCTCATCGTCTCTGTCCTCTGCCATTTGCCTGCCCTCCCTCCAGCTCACACAACCCTCTCTCATATATCTCTTCACCCCATCTCCATAATCTTGCGACTCTACATCATTTCCACAGCAATTCTTCGTGACGTGATTGTACATCCTTTACACAGCGCTTCTTCGTGACTAACATTGCATACTAGTGTTAATCTGTTGTTACACTAGAGGATTTAGTTTGGAGAGATGGGAGTCTTAGACCTAGTTAGAGTAAAATTAGTACAGTCATTTATGTCTTACTGAATGGCAAGAGCTGGTGCGTGATTATCGCCCATTTACACCTTACATCACGTAAACCAGTGACGGAAATAGGCAATGGTGTAACTATGCACTCCTTTCATAGCACATACTCGTGACTAGCATCGTATACTAGTACTGGTGTTAATCTCTTACTACACTGCAGAGTTCATTATGTTGAGACAACAGTTTTAGGCCAAATTAGAATAAAATGAACATAGGCTATTAATTCCTGTTTGACCTGATAATAAGAGCAAGTACGTGGTAAGATCGCGAACACACACGATTCAACCAGCCGGGGGACAAGAAAGCAGTCACCTCGCTCTTCATTTTACCTTATGACGTCTCCTCTCGTCTGCTGTCTCTCGCCTCAGCATTTAATTAGTTTCCCGTTTTTAAAAAATGGCACTAATGATTAATATGCAGTCGGGGTTAAGGTCCCTTCTGCCACAGCCCCCCTCCCTGAAACGCTGAAATTGGTTTACTTGATCGCTGTTTGATTTTCCTTTTGGTGCATAATACGCAGAGGGGATTATAGTGGGAATTAATTTATATGATCACTTCTGCCTGAATCACTCTTGAAATGAGGGAGTGTATTGATCTGATATGAATCTGACTATATCTTTTATGCTTTTAAAGTAAATTAATAGAGCGACCTTCTAATCATGGCGCCATATCTATAAACCTGGTTGAGCTTAATTTGTGAATATCTATATCTGTTTCTGTCTGTCTGACCGTCCATCTTTCTATCTGTCTGTCTATCCATCTATCTATCTACATTATCCAGAAAAAATACTCTATTTCGGGCCAAAAGAAAAAAAAATCAAGACCAATGGAGATCCCTTTAGCGTTAAAACTGGTTAAGATCCTTTCTGATTGTTTATTTCACGTTTAGAACTATAGTTTGATAGAGCCTTCGTTAACCCTTTAGCTACTTAAGACCCTCCATAGGTGAGTAAAATCTGGAGATAGCAAGGGAAAGGCAAAAAATTCAGTCTTTGTAGGGGAAGGGTTAATGGTCTTGCGGTAACAGGAGGAAATTAAGATACCCATCGTACTAAGGGTTTAACCTGTATCAATCCAGATAAGGCTGAACTCTGAACATTTGTAGTCGTGAAATGTGTGTTTGTCTGGAGAAAAACCACATTTTCGGCAGAATGCATCCCCATAAACTTATGAACGGAATTGGTGTGTGTGTGTGTGTGTGTGTGTGTGTGTGTGTGTGTGTGTGTGTGTGTGTGTGTGTGTGTGTGTGTGTGTGTGTGTGCGCGTGCGTGCGTGCGTGTGCGTGCGTGAGTGCGTGTGTGTGTGTGTGTGTGTGTGTGTGTGTGTGTGTGTGTGTGTGTGTGTGTGTTTTATGTGAATGATTTTTCGACATAGACATTAATTTCCTCAACTCAAAGCTATTTTCCTTTTTTGCGGACTCTATAATTTTTTACTCACTTTAGGAGACATTTTTGTACTGAAGGATTTGGATACGACCTTCTTTAACTGCATCAGTGCCAGGGTGCCTACTATCTTTTAGTGGACAAGTTGCCTATGCTGGAGTCTCCATGGTATAAGTTTGTCGGTGTACAGAGTACGGGAGAGATGATGTAGGTGGCGTGGGTTGCCTTCAGCCAATAGCAGGGCATGTTGACAACTCTCACAGGCAATCACAAGCAATTCCCTCCACAAAACGTTGAGACGGAGAGGAAGGCGAGCAGCAGTCTTCGTCAAGCAACCGGTGTGGCCAAATGTATGTTAAATTTTCTCGACTTACGGTGCCCGCGCACAATTACCAGTGGAAGTAAGCTATTTATAACACTGCAGTCTATAGTTCAATTAATGTACTTTATGGTGATATGAGTGAAATTAATGTGGTGTTATAAGAAATATCCGAAAGCAATGTTGTCATGTAAGGTGAGGTCCCTGTAGGACTAGTGTCCTATGTACGGGAAACCATGCTTGAGTGGGCTTTGTCGCCCACTATCAGGGAAACCACATACATCCTCTTTGTGGCTTTGTGCACACCATAAACAGTCCAGTTAAATGGCAACAATGTAAACAGTGGTGGACATTTAAAAATTAAAGGGAAAGGTCATTGATTTTCTTAGACATTTAACTTATCTTTTATTATCAACTAAGATTTGGCTCTAGATTTACCTACCAAATCTTCTCTTATCTTTATTTACATATTTGATTTTACCCTACCTTTACTTACCTTACTTGATCTTACCCAGCCACCAATTACCTTGTCTGTACTTACCTTATTTGATTTGACCTTACACTTACTAACCATACTTGACCTTACTTAAACAACTTTTACTTATCTTGTCTGTAGTACTACTCACCATATTTGATTTTATCTTATATTTACCTATCATACTTAATCTTCCCTGACCTTCACTTACGTTACATTTACTTCCCTTATGTTTACTTTTCAGGCAATGTGACTCCAGTGCAGCTCCAGGACGTATCTGAGGAAGAAGAGCAAGAAGAAGAGGAAGAGCAACACAGGCTACCAAAGAAGAGGTCCAAGACTGTTCCTCAGTGCTCCTGGAGGAAGGGATACAGCAGCCATCCACCTCTGTGAGACTACAGTTACGCAGTACCAGATAATAATCTTTTCCATGTTTGAACACTTTGAGGAGATATTCACAATGGACCTCCTGCATCAGATTGTGTACCAAATAAACCTCAATGCCCGGCCCATGCCTGTACCAAAAAGAGATCAGAGGGCCGTGCTTCCAGGAGTGGAGGAATGCTTGGACGATTGCAAGCCCAACCTGCCCACATATGTCAACAGCCGTCAAACCTGCAAGCACAGCCCAAAGAAAGGGAGCATTCATCCGTTACGGTGAATGCGTACAGCGTGTAAGGTCTCTCCCTGTCTGTTGAAAGCCCAAAATTGCTGCCTGGCCGTCCATGAAGCTTCACAGGGTGAGGAAATATATATACTGTATACCTTCTAAGATAAGATGTAGTACATGTGATTTTGCAACTTTCTATAATTATAAATAAGAGTTATATCAGTTCTTCTATTCAAATTACCTCTAGTTTGTAAGAAATATTAATAATAAGGTTTTATTACATTTATTTTGACACTAACATTTCAAAAATTACATATTAACATGAAATATTAATATATATTTCTAAGAAAAATTTTAACCTTAAAAGGGCAAAGAAGCCCGGGAGGGATTAATTTGAGTAAACATGGTTTCTTGTGAAACCAGCAGAGAGCCCGCAATGGTCATTTCTTTGTATGGATTAATGTGGAGATGCAAAAATAGGAAGAGTCACAGGAGTAAATATATTTTAGAAGTGGCTGAATATTAACAATCTAAGTTTTGTTTTTATCTCTACTATTTCTTATCGTGCCTGCTAACTTAAGCTGAATAAAAGAGTCTAGTAACAGCTGGAATAAAATGCAAAAAAGTCCTGTGATTGCCACGGTAAATGGCCTGATTATCCATTTCACACACTATACAGGGGAAGAGGAGTTAGAAAAAACAAAGGCAAAGATTTTTTCGCCTTAATTTGGCAGAGGTTCTCGTCCCTTTGCAGTTAATGTCCCGTCTCACTGGCCGAGGGTGTCAATGTTACTCTCCTACAATCTTTCCATAACACTTTTTTCTGTTCTAATGTTATGTTGTTTTATAATCATGGTACAATTCATCACTGAGGATGGAGGGATGTAAATTTTTGGCCATGGCAGAGTAAAATGAGCGGAACGAATCACCTGTGACAGATTGTTTGCAGTATTCCCTTAGCATCCATCACTACCAGGGATCTCGTTTAGGCTGGATAAAATTGTTTGGCGGTAGGAAGAATATATTCCAAGTCTTCATTGTACTGATGGGATGAAGAGGGAAATGTAAATTATTGGAAAAGAAAAATTCGGCAATACGTCATTCCAAAACCTGGATTTTTTTCATGCTGAAATCAATTTTCTATCCATTACTATGCAACTCCCGTGTCCTCAACCCCTCAGTCCTCCCACTCCCGCCTGTCTCTCGTCTCCCCTCAGTCTCTCAACCCCCACCCAACTCCGACCGCTACTTTTGCTCATGGAGTGAGAGATATTAAACTCGTTCGAATAGCATTCCCCGTTCTCAGACTGAGAAACGGTGCAGAATGGATTTTTTTTTTTTATAACTTACATGGAACCCCATGACATAGACCAGCAAGTCAGCCAGGTAAAACGAAGAATAGAGACCAAACCTCACCATGTCTACCAGCGTATCACTGATATTCCTATCGTTTGGTTCAGACGATTAGTTTTGATGCGGTGTGCGAAGCGCTTGCTTGCGACAGATGACCTCGTCAGCTTATTAAACTCGGCGAACATCCTCTTGGAAAAGGACTATTATTTAAGTTTGCTATCTTCTGCCACCATGTTTCAAAACTGATTTTGTAAATCAGACCTTAAACAACAGCCACTGTTGAGGAGAAAGAGTGAACTTTTTTTTTTTTTTTTTTTTTTATGCGAGGAAGAAGGAACCAAAGGCCTTGAGCCCGCAGTAACAGTTCCCTCCAAGAGAAAAACAAAATACAATAGAGAGCCAAATTCAAGATCCGATCATTTTGAGATGCCTGGACACACTACGTTTGAAAGACTGGAGATCATAGGCAGGAACCTGATAATCAAGACGTATATATTAATGTTTCATGGCTAAATGAGCCTTTGCCTTTTAACAACAATACACAGAAGCAATACAAATCATTGTTAGACTAACATAATCAGTTCCTAGTAGAAGTTATCATTTATGATCTCTGCCCACTACATTCCATTCCCTCCTCCGGCCTTACTTCTCGTTACTCTTACGCTCCCCCTTTTTCTCCCTCCTCAACCCCTCTCCTCCTCTACCTCCCCTCCTCAACTTCCCTCTTGTAGCACCACCCACACCTCTTTCCATCCCCTTCTAACCCTCTTATCTCTCCACTGCAACCTATCACACCATCACCCTCTCCCTACCATCCTCGCCTCTTACCATTACCCCCTTACTCTCCCCGGCTACGACTTCCCCCAACCCCCACCTACTGACTTCCCTCTTTCCCCCTCCCCCCACCATCCTCCCCCGCAGCATTCCTCACGACCCAAACCACCAGTGTAACTCTGCGAATGGAGGCCCAGTGCCTGTGTGACCAGACTAAGACTGTGTGTGTGTGTGTGTGTGTGTGTGTGTGTGTGTGTGTGTGTGTGTGTGTGTGTGTGTGTGTGTGTGTGTGTGCGCGTGCGTTTCTGCAGTTATTTCCTGAATTCTTTGTCCGTGTAGCCTTGATCTCGAACATGCGAATGTTAATGGCGACGGTATTAACACACTCAGCTTCCCATAGCGGACACTCAGCTGAGTAAATTAACCTGGAGTTCGCTGGAATAAAGCACAGGAGACGACACTGGCACGAGGTTAAACAAGAGAACCCAGCCTTTATGGGAATCAGTACCGGAATACACGCGATGACAGTAAGGTGAATCACCTTGTAATGTGGTGCATAAATTAGAAACCTCTTATTTATCAAAAATATATTATGGACTGTCATTTTTCCAGGATTAGACCACGACAGACAGTTATTATTGATGATAAGTAAATGAGCTTTCCACTTATGCTTGACCTTCTGGTACGTACAGTCAAGGAAGCAACTATCTTCGCAATTACGATTGAAGAAAATGTATAGCTGACAAAATACAGTAAAAACCTCTTCTCAATTAATTCTTGTTTCAGATGGTTAGATTTTTCCGCTGTGTATTCGTCAGACTTTGGGAAGATACTTGTGTTTCTCTCTGTACAGTCGTGGCCAGTATTCTGGGTACTCGTTTTAGGTTCTGAATTTTCGATGAGAGAGTCTAACTCCTCCGACTAGCTTGAATGTATGTTAATTAGGCTAGCAAGATCTCCTTAGACACTAGTTTGAAGATTGTTTTGTTTCGGGTAGCAAGATCTCCTTAGACTCTGACATAGTTTCGTTGTGTAAAAGGGCTGCTGACTACGACTATATCTGTCCACCACGCAACCATTACCTCTCTGTCCCACCACAATTCCCTGTCTGCCAAACTACCATTGCCTGCCCAATACACAACCATTTCCAATCACTGCCATTCCTTCACTACCCGTTTGCCGTTTACCCCTTCCATATGAGTGCCTAAACATTTATGTCCATAGCTTCAGGTAACTTCACTTTTAAGCTGTTGCCTTACCTGCCCACCTACTTAAAATATATATCTACTTACCTTCTTACCTATCCGTTTAAAAACCTAGTTACTTACCAGGCTACTTATTACCCACGTTTCATACCTGCCTACTTAGTTGCCTAAGTACTGTACCTACATACTGATGTTTCTTTTTATGTCCATTGGCTGTAAATTTGTGTATCTCTGTCTTTCCTTACTTGTATACCTGCAGTCAATAAGAGTACACATCTGGAACTCCGAATTAATGATTCGAAATCAAACCCTTCTATCCCAAACTTGAACCCAAAATCCAGGTTTTATGAAATACATTGAGGTTGTTATTAATTATTTATTTTTTGGTCGAAATAAGTCTCCATGTCGACTATGCTGCTTTTACTTTAACTTGAGCCAGACTTTCGTCCTTTTGAAAATTAGTTTACATAGCTCAGTGGCAGCAAAAGGTAATAATGTAGCTCTACATCACTTCCACAACACTTCTTCGTGACTAGCCTAATATCCTGGTGTTAATCGATTGCTTCAACTTAATGTTGAACACGGACAGCTGGCAGTTATAAGCCAAGTTAGACTAAAAAGAGCATAGTGACCTTAAGTTTAACCACCCCAGGCCATCACCTGATCTGAAAGGGGTTAGGGATCTTCAACAGGCTAGAACAAATGCGCTATAGATTACCAATACATCGTTGGGTTGCAATGCTGTTTAGAAGTTGTGTAAAGGAAACATTTGTCGCAGCCTTACCTTTCTTCCTACCTACTTACCTACCGACCAATTATCTGGTTAGCAACTTACCGACCCACCTACCCACCCATCAATCTACTTACCCCCATTCTTTGTCACCTCCTCTTTCCCCTCTCTTTTTTTTCGCTGCGCCCACTGTCACCCCTCTGCCTCTGCTTCTTCCACTCTTCCTTACTCACGGTTTCCTTAACCCCCCAATCTTTCTTCACTCCCCCCTTTCATCTTCCAGTCCCCCTCCCTCTCCCCCGGCTTATATATGTTCGTAATTACTTTCTTAAACACACACACACACACACACACACACACACACACACACACACACACACACACACACACACACACACACACACACACACACACACACACACACACATAAACAAACAAACAAATAAACAAACACACACATACATAAAGTACATACATGCATACATACATCTGGCTCTACATGTCACTGCCATTTTTTTCCTACCAGCTTACACGTCTACCCAACACACACACACACACACACACACACACACACACACACACACACACACACACACACACACACACACACACACACACACACACACACACACACACACATTTGTTTTTGCATGTCACTCCCATTTCCTTCCTACCAGCTTACACGTCTACCCCCTGTCAACACAGCCTCTCTCCTTGACTGAGTGCCTACATACATATTTTACCTTCCTGTGTGCCAGGTAAGCTACTTGGCGTCTTTTATTCAAACAAGACTATTTTACGGTCACTTCTTCATTCTCGTCTTTCTACCTGACTAACGCACATCTTCCCCACTTCCCTCCCTCTCTTCTTCGCTTCCTCTCTCTCGTTCCGCTCTTCCTTCCTTCCTCCCTCTCCTTCTTCTCTTCCTTCCTTCCTCCCTCCTTCTTCCCTTCCTCCATTTCTTCCTTTGATCCTTCCAGCCTTTTTTTCTTCTTTTCTTCCTTCTTTCCTATGTTGCTTTCTGTCTGTAATCATATCGAACCTGTTCTCATCTTCCTTGTTTCTTTCCTTCTTTCCTCCTTCCCTTCTCCTCTTGTTCATTACCTCTTTCTTTTTCCTTCCTGCGTTTCATTAGTTCCATCCGTCAATCGTTTCTTCATTACTCCATTCCTTCTTTCACTTTTTCCTTCCAATTTTCCTTCCCCGTTCATTCTTACTGCCCCCCTCTTCCTTCCTCCTCTCCCCTTTCCTCCTTCTCTCCTTCCTTGTCTTACCATTCATCCTTTATTTCTCCCCTCCTCCCTCCCTAACTCCCTCTCTTTCTTTCTCTTTCTTTCTTATTTCTTTCTTTCGTTCTTCTTTCCTTCCTTCCTTCCTTCCTTCCATCCTTCCTTCCTTCCTTTCATCCTTCCTTCCCTTCTCCCTTCCTTCCTTCCTTGCTCCCTTGCTTCCTTCCTTCCTTCCTTGCTCCCCTCCTTCCTTCCTTCCTTCCTTGCTCCCTTCCTTCCTTCCTCTCCTACTCACCATTCACCAACCCCCCTTCCTTAACTATCCTCCGCACCTATCCACACTCTACTTCACCTTATCTTACCTCCTTGCCCTCTCCCTAATACACCTGCCCACCCATCTCCAATCCTTCATATCATATTTACCCTACCCATCCACCTCCAATCATATATAACGTAACCCACCTCCACCTAGCCTACCATCCTTCCTTCCCTTTTTCCCCCTCATCCAATTTACCTGCCGTGTCACACCATTAATTAGCGGCCAGGTAGAAGGAACAGGTGAGTCTAATTAAAACATAGGTTTATGTATGTTCAGTCTTTTATGTCTGGACCCAAAAATGAGCCTTTGAGTTATAGCATCGAATTCCCTGTGGTTTTTGTTAGTTAATTGGGTTTTTATGGTATTTTGTGTCGGTATTTAGTCTAGCCTGTATACCCATGTTTGTTGTTTTCTTGTGTGGGCGGGTGTGGGAGTTGGCAATGGACGTGAGAAAATGTGTTCATTATTGTGTGATGAGAAAAGTGTGGTGATCATAAGTATTAGTGATGGTGGTGGTGATGGTGGTTGTGGTTGTGATGTTGATGGTTGTGGTGGTGATGGTACTGGTGGTAAGAACCAGGTTGTTATTGCTGTGGTGGTCGTGGCTATTTTGATGTCATATTTTTTATTAATATTGCTGGTGTTAGTGTTGGTGTACTTTTCATACGTGGTGGCTTTGTTCTTATTCTGGATCTTGGTGATGGTTGTCGTTACGATATAATATCTGATGGTGGGTTGCTTCTTAATTCTTTGGTACATTATGTTCCACAGGTCTTTGTTGTTGTTCGTGTTGTTGGTATATCATCACCCATCACAACCCTAACGCTACTGGCCACGAGAGTTGGTTGGATTAGAGAGAGAGAGAGAGAGATCACCATCCTCTCACTCGATGTAGTGCTGCTCTCGTGTGTCTGCTCTTTCCTCTCCTCTATCCTTCTTTCCTTCCATCCTCCTCTGTCTTTCTTTCCTTCATTCTTTCCTCGTCCTTCTGCCTACGGGTGACCTTACACTCCCTCTTCTGTCTTTCTTTTCTTCCTTCTTTCCTCTTCCTTCTCCCTCTACACTGAGTGACAAGCCAAATGGTCTCCCGTACTCCAGGAAACCATTTACTCTACTAAGCTGGGTGGTAACCATATAACCAATCTTTGTCGCCTGGTGGTTTAGTGGGTAATTACGGCGCTCCAGTAGGATTGAGCCGGTGAAGGTTTACATTCAAGGAATGGTCGGGGTTTATTGCTCATGTTATGCCACTCAGGGATGAGTGAGGTTGGTCACTCTCATCTTAAATGTCAGGACCAACTTGCCTAGCCCCGGGCTCCTGCGCTTCTCATTCGGCAACGTAGGAGAGGATGACATATATATATATATATATATATATATATATATATATATATATATATATATATATATATATATATATATATATATATATATATATATATATATATATATATTGTTACGGAACAGAGAAAGATAATGTACACTTAAAGTGAGAATACTAAAAATCACTACTGTCCCGTAAAGTTCCAGGTTCAAAACAAAAGAGTTAGGTAAAATTACAAGTTCAAGTTTAATGCTCAAACTAACAACAAAACATTCAGGACTCATAAGGATAATGTAATGGCAAAAAACAGGTTAAATATATGGTTAACTGCAATAGCCTCTATTAACACGAAATTAGCAAGAGTAAATTTATCTAAGTCAGCCCTGATAAAATGAAATACACTGGGTAATGCTCAGTTAATGCAAGATAAATTATTACAGATACAAACTATTATGAACAATGGCTAACAATAAGAACCCTACATGAATCACAAAAAAAACTCACTAGGCCTACAAATTAACAACTTAAGCTACACAGTACAAGAACAAAATGCAATAACACTTATACTCAAATTACACAGCTGCTAGATGGTTGGAGACTTCCTGAGCACTCACAATAATAACTGTACAGGGGAGGACGGAGATGTGAACAAAATGAGGAGTAGATCTAAGTGGCAATAATGCAGAGACTGAGCTCATTATATAGGGGCCAGCAGAGCTTGATACAACTTGTAAGAAGGACGCGCAAATGAAGCCATGGGGACAAAGAGTTAACAATCCTGCTCTGAACAACAGAAAGAACGACTTACTCTACTATAACGGTAGAAAGGGGGGACTGAGGCAGAACACGCTCGTGATCAAACATGCAGCATACTGTGCGTTAAAATTACACAAAGGATGATGAAATCATAGGCTATGTAACACCTCCCCACAAAGAAAAAGAAATTTACAAAGGAAATTTCTTATTACTCTAAAACAATCTGTCTAAAATCTAGATAAGCAATCTGCAATAACATTTTCTTTCCCCTTGACATGTTGTATGTCTAATGAATACTCCTGAAGAAGTAGACTCCATCTTGTCAATCTCTGATTTTTATCTTTAAACTTACTAAGGAATTTCAGTGGGTTATGATCGGTATAAATGACTATGGGGTCAAAACCAGAATACAAATAAAATGAAAAATGCTGTAAACCCAAAATCAAGGCCAAAGGCTCTTTCTCAATAGCTGAGTAGTTCTTTTGAGGTGGAGTGAACTTCTTACTGTAATAAGATACAGGGTGTTCAATACCCTGATCATCCTCTTGCAGCAAAACAGCCCCAGCTCCTGTATCACTTGCATCAACGGCCATCTTAAAAGGCTTAGCAAAATTTGGAGTAGCGAGCACTGGCTGACTTAATAGGATAGCTTTAAGCTTGTTGAAAGAGGATTCACAGTTATCGGTCCAGACAAATTTAACTCCCTTTTTCAGTAGGTCTGTAAGTGGTGATACAAGAATTGAAAAGTTAAGAACAAATCTCCTGTAATAACCTACCATTCCCAAAAATCTTTGTAGCTCTTTCCTACTTTTAGGTCTGGGAAGATCACTTATAACCTGAACCTTAGCTGCTGGTGGTGCAACATGTCCATCACCAATTACGTACCCAAGGTACTGAACTTTAGTTTGACCAAACTCACACTTTGATAAATTAGCTACAAGATTAGCCTGAACTAAACGCTCAAGAAATTTACTGACATGGCATAGGTGATCTTTCTAGTTGTCACTGAAGATTAATACATCATCAATATAAACAACACACCCTGCCAAACCCTCTGTTACAACATTCATGAGCTTCTGAAATGTGGCTGGTGCATTCTTCATACCATATGGCATTACGGAACATGCAAAAGTCTTTCCTAGTGTTACAAAACATGAGATCTCCCTAGCACGTTCAGTCATAGGTACTTGCCAGTATCCCTTTAACAAATCAAACTTACTTATGTACCTAGCCTTTCCGATCTTGTCTATGCAATCTTCCATGCGAGGGAGAGGGTAAGTGTCTGTTTTGGTTATCTGA
This sequence comes from Coenobita brevimanus, assembly GCF_032717465.1. NCBI lineage: Eukaryota > Metazoa > Arthropoda > Malacostraca > Decapoda > Coenobitidae > Coenobita > Coenobita brevimanus. The sequence goes on from NC_137049.1 coordinate 7,460,513, forward strand.
TTAACACGTCTGTAGTCGATGCAAAGCCGCTGTGACCCACCTGGCTTAGGGACTAGAGTGACAGGAGAACTCCACTCGCTCTGACAGGGCTCAATCATCTTGTGGTCCAACAGGTAGCCAAGCTCCTTCTCGATGAGAGGAACTTTCACTGGGTTCACACGGTAAGGAGGCAGTTTAATTGGCTTTGCGTCTCCAACATCGACATCATGCATCAACACAGTGGTTCTTTCTGGAGTGGCACGGAACACTTGCGGGTACTCTTGCAGTAATGCTGAAAACTCCTGCCTTTCCTGGGGAGGTAGATGAGAAAGCTTAGTCTGGAGATCATTCATGATATCAGGATTCTTCCCCAAACTATCACTCAGGCTCATGCTGCATGGAAGAGCTTCACTTGCAGACTCGGGTGGAACAGCCTGTGATATAACTTTAGCATGTTGATGTGACATAGTTGCTTGTTCTTTCTACGATCAGGTGTGGCGATGACATAGTTGACATCACTGAGTTTCTTCTCCACGAAATAAGGACCACTAAACTTGGCTTGAAGAGTTGCCCATGCACCGGTAGCAGAATCCAAACCTGATCTCCTGGCTGAAAGTGGCGTAACCTGGACTTCTTATCATACCAAGTCTTCATCTTCTCCTGAGCAGCTCCTAAATTCTCTCTCGCCAGCTGTAAAGCAGTGGACAGCCGTTCTTTGAACTTCATCACATACTCCAGCAGGTTGACGTCATCTTCCTCCGACAGCCAGCATTCCTTGAGTAGCTTAAGGGGTCCTCTTACTTCATGGCCAAACAGTAGTTCAAAAGGTGAGAAGCCCAGTGATTCATTTGGAGATTCTCTTGCGGCAAACACAACGAATGGAAGACCTTTATCCCAGTCTTTCTGATGTTCCAAACAGTATTTCTTGAGCATCGATTTGAGTGTTTGATGATATCTCTCCAACGCTCCTTGGGTCTGGGGATGGTAAGCTGAAGACGTGATCTGGGTGATGCCCAACTCTTTCAGAGACTGCTTGAAAACGTTTGACGTGAAATTACTTCCCCGGTCTGGCTGTACCTCCTTGGGCAGACCAAACTTTGTGAAGAACCCTAGCATTTCCTTAACCACCTTCTTTGCTGAGATATTTCTAAGTGGAATGGCTTCAGGATAACGAGTAGCCATATCAATCAGGGTCAACACATAAGAAAATCCTGAAGAAGTCTTAGGAAGAGGGCCCACAATATCCACCAACACACGGGTGAAAGGCGCCTCAAAAGGAGGAATGGGAACTAGAGGTGCAACCTTTTCGGTCTGATTACACTTCCCCACAACTTGACAGGTGTGACAAGACTTACAATACCAGGAAACATCCCTGAAGATACCTGGCCAGTGGAAGTGTTGCAAAATGCGTGCCACAGTCTTCCTCACTCCAAGGTGTCCTGCCAAACTGGAATCATGAGCCACTCTAATGATATCCTGCCCACAAACACGAGGGATGACAAATTGATGTACAACCTCTCATTCACAGTCGGCTGATGCTGTTGGGGGGTCTCCACTTCCTCATAAGTACTCCTGACTTTATATAATAACAAGTAGAAGCACCAGATGACTCTTCCTCACTGCAAGCAGAGTTAGCTAGACCTTTCAACTCAGGGTCAGCAACCTGCAACTCAACCAACTCTTGACGAGACAAATTATCAACACTACGGGGTACTGCCTCATCTGGTGAGTGGTCCAAATTAGCAAGAAAAGTGTCAGCTAGGCTAACATAATCATCATTATCCTCTAAATCACCAGTAACTTTAGACTTAGCCCTAGTGACAGCACATGCAGGGAACACATCAGGGACATCACAATCCTGGGCCTCAGCCACTGGCTCACTAGACAACTGAGGAGCTGGACACACTTGACTTCCACCAATATCATTTCCAAGTAAGAAAGTTACACCTGACATTGGGAGTGTCTCAACCAACCCAACCATAACGGAACCATTAACAAAACCAGACTCTAAATTCACTCTGCACCGAGGGACAGAGAAGTAATTATTCCCTACACCTTGTAAGATTACAGTTTCATCAGAGGAATTAACATTAGAGCCTAGAACACTGGTCAGCATAAGGGATTGGCAAGCACCTGTATCACGATATATTTGAACTGATTTCCTGTCATTACTGTCCAGAGGACTGACAAAACCATCAGACAGGAAATTAGCACATGAACTCTTGAGAGTGCCACCCACGTTACTGCTTAAAAGAGGAGCTCCATCATGAGAAGTTACCCCTCAAAGCAGGTTCAGTTAACTCAGTTAAAGAATTATGGGAACTCTCAAGGGTGGACACTAGACCAATTGACTGAATATTTAAAGACTCCTTTTTGTTCACATTACGCTGTCTCCTGAAACATCTCTCCGTAGTATGACCAAGCTTACTACAATAAGTACATTTACTTTTCTGAAATCTAGAGGTGGAACTGGTATTTACTTCCTGAGAAACATCATCTTTATTCTCTTTCCTGTTACCTGTACTCTGAGTAGAGGCAACGTACTTACTCTCAGCTTTCCCTTTTCCTTTAGAATATCTCTTGTGAGTGAGAACATATTCATCAGCTAAAACTGCAGCATCAGACAAATTATCTATTCTTTTCTCATCAAGATATAGGCTTACATCTTTATAAATACACCTTTTGAAGTCTTCCAGCAAAATCATCTGTTTAGATTTACCAAAATCAGAATCCACATTCTTAGAATTTAACCACTGCTCTAACAGATCTCCTTTGATTTTTGCATACTCAACATGGGATTGCTTATCTTGCTTATAAGTTGTCCTAAATTTTACTCTATAGGCTTCAGGAACAAGCTCATAGGCCTTACGAATCAAGCTCTTAACTACATCATAATTATCAGATTGATCCTGAGGCAAAGATGCATAAGTTACTTGAGCTTTACCGGTGAGAACAGTTTGAAGGAGTACTGGCCAATACTGTTTGGGCCAATTAAAACCTGTAGCTACCCTCTCAAACAACGGAAAATACTTGGTTAAATCAGATTCATTAAAAGGAGGGACAAGTTTAACATTTTTAGCCACATCAAAATCATCAGAGCTAGATGATCAAGTTCCACCTTGTTTCATGCAATACTCATGGTCTGCCTGAATCCTAGCTAGTTCAATTTGTGCCTGAGCCTGTATCTGTGCCTCATGAATCCGAGCCTGAGATTCAGCCTCCTTAGCATTTGCTTGAAATTCAGCCTCCTTAACACAAGCCTCCTTAGCCTGAGACTCAGCCTTCTTAGCACGTGCTTGAAATTCAGCTTCCTTCACACAAGCCTCCTGCAGGGCTAGCTGTAACTTAGCTAATTCAATCTGCGTTTGCACATTTGGAGAAGTTACATTAAACAAGCTTTTATTACTCATGCCAACAATTTGATCTTTAGAATGATGAGAGCGAACAGCAATTCCCAATTGTTGATCAACAAGCTTAAGTTCATTCTTTGTTCTGTTTTCTACATCACACACTGTTTGCACATTTGACAAAAAATCTTTGGCTTCATCAAATGTAGTAATAGTAGACATCATGAATAAATCACAGTCACAAAATATCGAGCAATATCCTTATGATAATATACTGAATATCGTGATAAGAGGTCGCCAAATTTATGTTACGGAACAGAGAAAGATAATGTACACTTTAAGTGAGAATACTTAAAATCACTACTGTCCCGTAAAGTTCCAGGTTCAAAACAAAAGTTAGGTAAAATTACAAGTTCAAGTTTAATGCTCAAACTAACAACTAAACATTCAGGACTCATAAGGATAATGTAATGGCAAAAAACAGGTTAAATATATGGTTAACTGCAATAGCCTCTATTAACACGAAATTAGCAAGAGTAAATTTATCTAAGTCAGCCCTGATAAAATGAAATACACTGGGTAATGCTCAGTTAATGCAAGATAAATTATTACAGATACAAACTATTATGAGCAATGGCTAACAAGGAGAACCCTATATGAATCACAAAAAAACTTCACTAGGCCTACAAATTAACAACTTATGCTATACAGTACAAGAACAAAATGCAATAACACTTATACTGAAATTACACAGCTGCTAGATGGTTGGAGACTTCCTGAGCACTCACAATAATAACTATACAGGGGAGGACAGAGATGTGAACAAAATGAGGAGTAGATCTAAGTGGCAATAATGCAGAGACTGAGCTCATTATATAGGGGCCAGCAGAGCTTGATACAACTTGTAAGAAGGACGCGCAAATGAAGCCATGGGGACAAAGGGTTGACAATCCTGCTCTGAACAACAGAAAGAACGACTTACTCTACTATAACGGTAGAAAGGGGGGACTGAGGCAGAACACGCTCGTGATCAAACATGCAGCATACTGTGCATTAAAATTACACAAAGGATGATGAAATCATAGGCTATGTAACAATATATATATAAATATATATATATATATCATCATCATCATCCCGAACTCGTTTCCCACCCTAGGGCAGGGTGAGGAGTAGCAATGTCCAGACAGTCCAAATTTGCCCAGTCCAATGGGCCACGCCTCCATTCACTCATCAATCAAGCCTCCGGAACCCTAGCTCTATCGGATACGCCAAAAACATTCACCACAGTCTGTAGCTTCACAAAATCGTATGCGATAGAGTCAATCCAGACGCTGCCACTTTAAAAAGGGGGTGCCAGAATCTTTGATCACGCACTTCTCCTCACAACATTCATCCAGCCAGCTCGATCTCCTGTCAGTTCCCTAGCCCCACCGACTTCCAAACCTCTCTTCCTCACATTCATCCACCCTATCCCTCCACCTTCTCCTTGGCCTACCTCGCCTCCTCCCTCCTTTAAATTCGCTCAGATATACATTTTTCACCACTCTATTGTTATCCATTCTCTCCACGTGACCATACCATCTCAATACACTCTCTTCGATTCTGGTGTCCACAGACTTTCTCACTCCACATCTTTCACGAATCAGATTCTTTCGTATCCTATCCACCCTCTGTATTCCACATACATTCTTCTTCAGTCCCATCTCCACTGCTCTTACTCTTAAGTTTTAATTTTCATGCCACACCATAGTCTCACATCCATATGTTAAAGTTGGCACTAACAGTCCTTCATGTAAGCCTCGTGCAGCTGCAACACTCAAGCCTCTGTTTCTGATCAAGGACTTCATTGCACCAACTACTTTTTTTCCTTGTGTCACTCTGCTTTCAACTTCTTTTGCACATTTTCCTCTCTTTTCTATCACTGTACCCAGGCATTTGAACTCTCTCACCAATTCCAGTCTCTCTCCATTCACCGTTACATCGCACTGGTAGTCACCTTCTGTCTACATAACCATCACTTTACTTTTTTTCTACATTTACTCTCAAGGCACGACGCTCACAGACATCAGCAAAACTCTTCACCAGCCTACCAAGCTCTTGTCCGGTACTCGCAAGCGGTACTCATCATCTATCTATTTATCTATCTATCTATCTATCTTTCTATCTATCTATGGAGGGAGATCGAGCAAGCGAGAGAGAGAGAGAGAGAGAGAGAGAGAGAGAGAGAAAGAGAAGTTTTGTTACTTTATTCATTTATTTATATATATGTGTATAATATATCCGCCTCTCATTGTTTATTTTCTTCATATGATCATACCATTTTTACGTTTTTGTCTGCACTCTCCGTCATTCCACCACTTCTCTCATATAGTGTCATTACTCACCCTGTCAAACCATCTCACCCCACTCATTAACTTTTGACACTTCTTTTCCAACACTTCCGCCCTTTCTCGGTCCCTAGCATTCAAGACCAGCACCTTGCACCTATATAACACAGTTGCCACCATCACCACGCCTTCACCTGTACAATACAATTGTCACCATCACCACGCCTTCATACTCACCCAAGTTCACCTAAAGCGACGCTGATCTTGCTTTATACAACTTCTCAATGAGCTAAACACTGATATGTTTCTGTTCTGTCGCTATAATAGCCTACATCTCATCATTTTTTTTCTCATCCATTCTCAGTTTCCTTATCATGAATTCTTCCAGTCTCATTATAACTGCTGAAGTTTGACTACTGAGTGCAGCCATTACTGCATCACTTGAAAAATAAATCTGGTTTATTTCTCAATCTTTTACTCTTCCATCAGCCCTTAAACTGCCCCCCTTCCAGTGATATTACAATACCTTTCACCTCCTCGCCCATGAACAGACTGAACAGTCGTAAATATAACACAGCCTTGATACAAGCCCTAAACCTCAGACTGTGTGTATGTATGCGTAAAGCATTGTATGGTAGAGAGAGAGAGAGAGAGAGAGAGAGAGAGATACCGGTATATATACGGTACACACCTCTCATTTTGCCCTGCTCACTTTCCCTTCTTCTGTCCCACCCTCATTCCCTACCTCCATCCCTTTAATAAGGGGGATATTTCTCCTCCTCCTCCTCCTTCGTTTCTCCATTTCATCCCTTCTCTCTTTTTCCGATGTATAAGGTGCTTTCTGTCTCAATGCATTGTGGGACAGGATGAATTATATTTTTACCTGGGTAGCAAAATAAAAGGTATATGAGAGAAACGCGACCTTATCTTGTTTTCTTCTTGTAGGAAAAAGTTTTGAAATGTAGTATTCACTGCACTCGAAAAAAAAAAAAATCCAACAGGATTCATTTACACAAGCAATGTTTTCATGGCTGTTCTCGACCACAGTTGCATCCCATCGCATTCCTTTTCTTTGTCCCCATGCACATTTCTTTCTCTTCAGACACTCATTCTTGGATAATATTGAAAACCCTCATTGCATTGAAAACATTAATCTTGCAACACCCATTTTCACTGCGTATATGAAAAATTTCCTGCCCCAGTACCACCGAATAAAATTTTTTTGGGCTATCACACCCATTGCTTTCCTCACTACTGTTTTCCCACTTAACTTACCAATTGACAGTTTCATGGTGATTCCCAAGTCAAGCGGTCGACGAACGCCTTTTTTTTTATTACTATTTCTAGCCCCCCTTTACTTTCCTCTTCCTGTGCATTACTTCCCTTCTCTTCCTGTACATTGTTTTGCACACCGTATTCGTTTTAGTAGCATTCCTCGCAACCTTCCATTCTCTGCCCCCCACTCCCCACCCACCATCCACTGTTTCTTATTCATATAATTCTTGTGGTTTTCCAGATCAAAGGGAAACGGTAGGAAAGGGGAATGGGTAAAAGGGTAGACAGGGATATCGTACAGATTTTCTTGTCAGCAGTCTCAGGCATCTGTAACTCACTCTGAATAAAATCGTCTTGCTTTTACAGTAAAAGAACACTGGAGTTGTACATACCATGAGCAGTTTAATGGTGATAATACTACCTCCACTGCCTCCTAAAAAGCACCCTTAGATGCATAAAACAATTTGTCATTAGCTGGAGTATCTTACTAGAGTTTTCTCGGCCAGGAGAAGGTAATGTTTATTTTTACTGCCTTTTTTCCATTATTTTGTCCGTATCCACCATCATTCTTTCCATTTGTTATGCCCATGCCTTTTTCTTTTGCATTTTCCTGTCCTACTTTCTTTTTATCGCAGTTTTCTTCACCTTATTTTTCTCTTCTCGTCCTCCCTTCCCCACCTCGTCCTTTTCCGTCTTCCCTCTCAACCTCTTCGTCTTCCTGTGACCCGCTTCCTTTCTCTCTCTTCCTCCTCACACCTCTTTCTCCCTTCTCCTTCTCCTTTTCCCCCACTACTCTCTTCCATTCTCCTCCCTCTTTCTTCACTCCTCCTTATCCTCTTCCTCCCCTGACCTTCTGGGAATTCTCACACAAATCCTCTCCCTCCAGCTCTCCACCTTTCATCACCTGTTTTCCATATACTTACCCTCCCCTTATCCACCTCCTTCACCTCTTTATTGCCTCATATTCTCCATTCATACGAGTCCCTCCATCCCGTCTTCTCTCCCTCGTTCCTTCCTTCCATCATGACTTTCCTCTTTCTCTTCAAAGCCAACGACTCCCTAAAGTGCAGTATTACATATACGTGTTAACACAGTGCACGATGTGTGCGTTACTTTAGACCTGTAAATATATGTGCACTAATACAGACATATGCAAACACTAAATAACACAAAGGTTGCTGTTGTTGTGGCCCCAGGCTTATATGGACGTGAACCGGATGGATTGTATGCTGAAGTTGCCCTCATCCTGCAGTCAACCACCATCCTTTGGGGGATGCGAATGGGAAGAAGGGACATTTTTATAACCAGGCAGTGGAACCTCTCGGCTATATCTGCCACTACGTGAAGGCGTCCCTCTCGAACATCAACACAGAGGTAGGGGTGTGTTACATTAGTAAGCCAGCAAGCTAGTGATCTTAATGTCCTCGGAGCATTAGTGAGGAAAGATTACGTCGTTCCCAACGTTTCTTAATATATATATATATATATATATATATATATATATATATATATATATATATATATATATATATATATATATATATATATATATATATATATATATATATATATATATATATATATATATATATATATAATATGGGGGGATGTGGGTAATGAAGGGTGGTCATCTCCATTTTCTTTTCAATGACTGTGCCCCGTCACCTGACTGTCTCACCTGACTTACTGACTTACTTCCTTACTGACTGTCATTGTGGTGTAATTCATTGACCGATTATTTCAGTCGCTCTTATTTATCATCTGATGCATAGCTCATCTGTTTTGGTGCGATTGTTAGTTACATTGACAGGTAGTTGAATTACTAGTTATTTAATCAGGTCTGCTCTCTTCGTTGCATTTCACGGTTCATATGATTATTATGACCACCCAGAAACCAGCCTATCTATCAGATCTTACGAGAGAGAGAGAGAGAGAGAGAGAGAGAGAGAGAGAGAGAGAGAGAGAGAGAGAGAGAGAGAGAGTATATGCGTGTCCTTGTGCTTGTGTGTTGTAATACCTGTGTGTGTGTGGGGGGGGGGGCAAGAAATAAAGTATAATTCATTCCCGCAAAATCCATCACAACTGAAATTACACTCGTTTTGTCCATGCCATCCAAAACTTTCACTTCATTCAGCACACCTCTACGTACTCTGCAACACAACTGACCTACACCTGCTCCATCACCTTCTACCACACTCACCTTCACATCTACTCCCACCGCTGCCACCATACCTACACGTACATCAAGACATCCCTACATTTACACTTGCATTTACACCTCCAATTACACCTACACTTGCAAACCTGCACTTACACCCACACTTAAACCTACATTTACACCGACACTTACGCCTACAGTCTTATACCTACACTTATTCCTACATTTACACCCACACTTAAACCTACTCTTACACCCATACTTACTCTTACAGTTACACCCACACTTACTCTTACGCTTACACCCACACTTACTCTTACACTTACACCCACACTTACACCCACACTCTCTCCTATATTTACACCCACACTTAACTCTACACTTACACCCACACTTACACTCACACTTTCACCTGCATTTACACTCACAACTACAACTAAATCCTCCCCCACACCCTAACTTACACCCACACTTAAACCAACACTTCTGCCTTCACATACACTTGTAATTACTTCCGGACTTAGTTGCATTTCCACCTTCAAATACACCCACACTTGCATCTACACTTCCTCTTACACCTCCACTTACGCCTACATTTACACCTCCATCCCCCCTAACACTTCGGCTACACTTCACATCCACATACACCTCTACTCATATCCTCACTTCCTTCACTGACAGCTGTTTTTAGACATACACTTAAACGTACTCTAACACTTACTCAGACAAGTGTTGTTTTTAATTCAATTTGTCGTCCTCTTACATGAAGGAATATCAAAATGAAAACCAGCAGGTTAATTCAGTGTACAGCTCCTCTGGCTTTACTCCAGGCTGTGTGTGTGTGTGTGTGTGTGTGTGTGTGTGTGTGTGTGTGTGTGTGCGTAAACTAAGTAAGTGTGTGTGTGTGTGTGTGTGTGTGTGTGTGTGTGTGTGTGTGTGTGTGTGTGTGTATAAACAAGGTAACTCAAAACTCTCCAAATGAACGGATCCTGTTTTCGACACTTCTACTGATTTTCCTGGAAAGGACACATTTTCCAGGCTTCCAGCTTTCGGTTCTCATTCCTCTCCTATTTTTTCTTTTCTTTTTCTTTCAAGTTGGACCTTCCCTGTGAGAACATCTTAGTTACTTCTCCTTGATACAGTCTGTGGATGTTTTTAATTTTAGGAACTCCATTCATATTAAAATGATCGGAAACGCTCTCTTATTAACCCTTTTCTGTGAGATCTTCTACGGTATTTTCCACTGGCTGCCTCTAGATTATGTTATCCATTATGTGCAAAACCACCAGCGAAGGAGTGAGTTTATAAGTCTTCAGAAGGAGTTATTATTATATTATAATAAGTTGATTTAAATTATATTCCATGTTAATCGTATCTGTGAAAACTTTATAGGGGTAACCACGCCAACAGAAGGAGTTAAGTTCCTTAGTAATATTATGCTAAGTATCGTTAAAAGATTTGGGTCAGTTTAATATTCTCGACGAATCTCATTTTACTGAGAAATGTGTAGTAGATAAAGCCTTATATATTTAATCTAACTGATTTAACTTTTCATGGCGTGAAGAACAAAATTCCTTATTCACTTTGGAGAGTTGAGTACTGAATTTTGTGGCCAAGCTGGATTAAAAGATGTAATGAGTAAAAGTGTTTTTGATTAAGTGCTTCGGTAAGTTAAACCTTTACTATTTTTACCCTCCAGAACGATAAGGATTTCAGTAAGACAGCCTGAGATTAACCTAGCTTAAAGAAATCCTCACGGGGATTAACCAAGGATTACAGAAAGCCAGGGAAAAGTAAAAGCATAGAATCAGCGTAAAGTAGATCCCAGTTAGCTAAGCTCTTAAGTTAAACACATGGAAGTTAAATAAGTGTAACTAAACCCCAGGCGACTAAGGCCCAACAGTTAAACCTCAGTGAGACGCGCAGGTATAGGTAAACCCTGTGAGGAAAAGGTACTATTCGTGAAACTGAGAAAGGAAAGGTGTAGACGATACCTGGCCAGCTAACCGCCAATAAACAGGGGTAGGAATTCGGGACCCCAGCCCTCATCTAGATATAACACACACACACACGAATTCAATAGCACGAACACGCACACACGTAAGCTCTCTCTCTCTCTCTCACACACACACACACACACACACACACACACACACACACACACACACACACACACACACACACACACACACACACACACACACACACACACACACACACACAAAAGCTCACTAGCACGAGCGTACGTACTGTATCATCTCTCTCTCTCTCTCTCTCTCTCTCTTCTTGTTCCCACGTCTTACACTGTTTCCTCCATCCCCACTTTTCTCTCACCTCTAATGCGTTTCTCCCTACATTCTGCCGTTTCTCCTGTTATCTCTCATTAGTCTCTTACACCTCTTCCTTGCCTCCCCCGCTCCTCTTGTCTTCCCCTCTCCTCCACACTATCTCCGTGTCTACCTTTCATTTTTCGTCTCTTCCTCTTTTCTCTCCTTCTTCTCCCTTTTCCTCTCCTTCCCTCGAATCACTCCCTCTCCTTTATCTCTCCTCAATTCTACAACTCCTCTTTCTCCCAGCTTTCCTCCTTCTTCCACTTCTCTGCTCCAAATATCCCTTCCACCTCTCCTCTCTTCTCCCTCTCCTAGTGCTCTCCCTCCATATTTTCCTTCTCCCTTTGCATCCACCACCCCTCCCCCACACTCTCTCCCACTCCCTCCTCCACTTTCTCTCTCTCCCTGCCATAAGCTCGTGTGAGTTAGCCTCGACCCGCTCTCCCTGTCAATAGCAGTTCACTCGACAAATCAGACTCGCAGTACTAATAAAAATGGAGAATAATGTGCCGGCCAGCTCAACTATATCCATTAACAACAGAGTGCTCCGCCCACCTTTATGTCCTCTCATTTATTATAGCCTCCCCACCAACCCCACACCCCACACACGCACCCCTTATTGTCTGCACCTCTCCCCCTCGCCCCTTAGTTTATGCACCTCTCCCCCTCACCCCTTATTCTCTCTCCTCCCCTCTCCCCTTTTTAATATACCTCTCATCACATCACCCTTCCTCGTACCTTCCCCTGTCCTATTTAAACCTTCTCCCTCATCCCTTCCTTAAATAATTTCGCAGTGGATGGTGCTTTTGTGGATTTTATTTAGGCTCTTAGTAGGAGATTTTGTTTAACTGGGAGGTGTTTTATCTGTGTAAGGCATCAAAAACTTATTCCAAGTACCCATTATTTTCTCTTGTTAGAAGGGTATACCAGTTTGTTTATTCAGGCTGATGCCCAACGATTTTTCTTAGTTTGAGAGATACCGTTTCCTGTTTAGCCTCAAGACACTTACCTCTTTGCTTCTGCCCACCCTACATTACATTTTTCACCCCCAGCCTCACTCCTCCCTTTATTTACTTAGCCTCAGCACCCTTGGTAAAACATACGTCCCTTTGTCTTTGCCCCTTTATATAATTCATCACTCACCGTCTGCCCTCTGTATACTGTATAATACACCCAACCTTAGCCTAGCCGTCATTAATTACAGGCCTACACACCCTTAGCCTCTAATCTCCTTATATAGCACTCGCCTCTCAGTTTTTGCCTCCACATTTGATACATCCAACCCCACACTACGCTCTCATCTCTTGACTCTGCTTCTTTCACCCCCACCCTCCCCATTTATACTCGTACACCCACCCTTAACCCGGGTACATAACTATCGTAATAATTTCAAGGAAACCACTTCAACAGAATACATTGATCGAGATACAGAATCTAATGAACCTTAACTACATTATTTTTTTTCACCTTCATTAAAAAGCCCAGTTTGATAGCTAAGTGTATCCAGTGAAGAGGAGTGAAATAAATGAAACTTAATGTAGATCAATTATGGTCCTGACGCCGAATCTTCATCTGTGTATATTTACAACAAAATTTCGAACTCGGGCAAAGCTTCTTAACCTAACTTTTAAGTCTGTCTTTGGGATCTAATGGTTGATGTTTCGATTTTGTCCTGATCGATGGCCTCTGAAGGAATGTGCAGACCACTTTCGCGTTCCAGTGGCAGCTTCATTTAGATTTACTAGGCGTTTTGTGTGTGTGTGTGTGTGTGTGTGTGTGTGTGTGTGTGTGTGTGTGTGTGAGAGAGAGAGAGAGAGAGAGATCAGGACTGTGTCCTCCGAAGAGATTTTTGGCCATTTTTGCGACGAAACAGTTGAAAAGACAGACACGAATATTTTCCCAGTTCTGTCTGAAGGAAATTTACAACTGGCAATATTTGGTGAAAACCCTTTATTCCTTACTGCTTGTTTCAGAAGGTTCTACTTTTCCGCTATATGTTCATCACCCATTAGGGAGATATTTGTCTGTCTGCTTGTATATCCCCTTAGCATGGAAAGAGCGTGTAAATCATAATATATATGAAGTTATGCCTAGCGGTGTAACGAGAAACATGAAAACCATTATACCACTGCTTCTGGTATTCTTGCATAAAAAAGACATCTGTATATTTCTTGCACCTGAGAACGGCAAATTACACCTTCCAGAACCGCCTGCAGCTCACAGGGTACACAATGAATACCACTGCCTTAGCCTCTGACCTCCCCTCCCCCCTTCTACACACCCTCGACACCTCACACGCAGCCCCCTAGCTCCCCTCTACATTAAATACACCTACACTGCTCATCCCTCCTTAAAAAGAACACTTCTTCCCTTACAGTCTCTGCCCCGCACCTCTCTCTCTCTCTCTCTCTCTCACACACACACACACACACACACACACACACACACACACACACACACACACACAGGTTAAATTTGCAAAAGATTCTCTAAACAGCTTGCAGTCGACACTTCTATTTGTAGTCCCTCACTCTCTCTCTCTCTCTCTCTCTCTCTCTCTTTTTTTTTTTTTTTTTTTTGAGGGTGAGGGGGTGGTGATGGTGTAGGAGGAGGGGCCAAGGAGTGGAGGAAAGGGGTGGGAGAGAAGGCAGGAGGGAATGAAAAAGGAGGGAAGGGAAAGGGAAGGGAAGAAGGAAAGAGGGGAGGAGAGAGAGCGCCGTCACACCGTGTTACAGCGCTGGAAAACCTGACCTAACTTGGAAACCTTAGAGATTTAGGTCAGTTTGATTTCACAGAATAGCCAGTTCCTTAAAAGGTTACTGAGGTGAGATGCAGATGACGGCTAAGTATACGGGATGTCCGTTGCTGTTGTGCATCAGGCCCGGTCTGTTTGGCTGTGCAGACCCAACATCCAAGGCCAAGCTACCGCTCCTACAGGGCCATCCCATGTTGTGCATCAAAGAACAGACGCGGGGAAAAGTGTGAAAGTTTGGTTCCTGGTTGGACACCGCATTTGCATGTCTACCCAGTTAACTGGGGCATTATAGTAGGCTCCACATCACACTTTTTTTCTGGTTGTGAGGCTACCACCCACCGTTGTAAATGGTTTCCTGGGTTACAGAAAATCATTAGGCCAGTCACTCAGTGTAGAATCACATAAAGGCAGCACTACATTGAGTTAATGGATAATGAGCACCCCCTTCTACCACCACCATTCGACGTTATTGATACCCTCAAGTGACTCTGTTCTTTGTGAGAATCCAAATGATTTCCTACATCAGGAAAGTATTTACAACGCATGTTGCAACCGTATATGCAACGGCTGGAGGCCTGATGGTGCATTGGGTTAAGCGGTAGTTGCAGTTTATTGCTCACATAGGCTAATAGCACTCAAAGGCCAGTGAATGATCCTCTTGCCCTACATACCTGGTGTGAGTAGCCTATCCATGTGTTCTTACACTCCTGGGGCAACACAGGGTTGGATGATGGATATTGGATAGGCAGTTGGATGGATGAATGGGTAGATAGGTGGTTGGATGAATGGATAGTGGATGGATCGATGGATGAATAGATGAACAGGTGGTTGTATGGATGGATGGATGGATAGATGGATGAATGGAAGGATAGATGGATTGATGAATGGAGAGATGCTTGGATGGATATTTAATTTAAGCTCTGTACAGAACCCAAAGAAGTCAATAACAGTTTTTTTATATGCTGATATCATTGCTGCCAGGGAACTTCGATTAATATGTATGCTAATTCTTAACACAATAATACTAAACCTAATAGACTTTGCAAAAAAAAAAAAAAAAAAGAATGAGTAAATAAATGAGTAAATGAATAAATGAATGAATAAATAAATAAATGAATTAAACACGACTCATTCCTTGCAACACACGTTTAATTTCACCTTAAACATCGACTTTTTCACCTTTCTTCACCCCTTCCTCTCCCCAGTACAAGCACCTTCAGTCAGACGATTTATTATATATATATTATTCTTACTATATTTAGAGGTTAATTGATCATCTTCAACCGAGACTCTACCAGACAAAAGATCTAGACGATAATTTTTCAGCTTCAGACACTACCCTACCAGGCAAAAGAATAAGTTAATGAAACGCCAAGAACTCGGGCCTCGAGCTGTCAACGCAAAACGTCGCTCGATATGCCTCTGCCAAACCTTGTGCACGGACTTGCCATACAATTTTCATGACAGGGTTCATTGTGGGTTGAAATGAGACTAAAGATAAATGAAGTTGACCCCATATTACCTTGACTTTTGGCCTCTTGACCCCTGACCCCTTGACCTTGCTGACTTTAATCAGTTCATCACTTCATACTGTATCACTGACTGAAGTTTGGTCGAAATCCGTCTAGAGGTTCAGAAGATATCGCGCCCACATGAACAAACTAAGTAGAATGACCTTGACTTTTCACCCCTTGACCTTGCTGACCAACTTAGTTCCTCGTCTCTCCATACCGTATACTTGAAAGTTTTGTTGAAAATCGTTAAGGGGTTCAGGAGATATCGTGGACACAAGGATAAACTAAGTGCATCACGTATGAACTTGACCCTTAACCCCTTGACCTAGCTGACTTAATTAGTCCGTTACCTCCTCATACTGCACCACTGACAAAAGTCTGGTGGAAATCCGTCGATGGGTTCGGGAGATATCGGTCCCGCAAGAGTGTTAAGGACGCACGGACGGAGAGACAGAGCAATCACTTAATGCCTCCTCCACCATAGGCGGGCGGAGGCGCAATAAAGACTTTACCCTTTCCAGATTGCAGTCTTTCGTAAGCTGAGTGCAGTCTTTTGGAAGCTGTTAGAATTAAAAGATGAACTACGTGATCGGAGTGGTTAAACATAAAATACTTTACTCTCATCCTTCCAGTAGAGAAAATTTTATTCACCAGCAATTACCATTACCCATATATTAGCTGGAACTGGACTTTTTTTTTTTTTTTGACTATCCATCTCTAGGTATATATTTGACAGTCCGTTCCTTGAGGCCTAGAAATCCTACAACGTGCCACACACCTTGACATGTCCATGCCAGGGGTGTCTCATTCAGAACAGGTGTGATGGTATTAGCCGAGGTGTTTTTTATATGTCGGTGAGTCGTGTGGGAAATAGGTGAAGTATGTTTTAACATAATTCAATAAATTATAATTATTTAAAAGGAAACTCCAATGTTCAAGCCATTTTCTGCTCCACCGTCAGATCGAACTAAGATTTTTGACACAGGGCTTGCCACACATTATTTCGGAGTTCCCCCTCCTGTTTTTCAAAATGTTAAGCAAGTTAGTGTGACGGTGTTTACTTACTGTTCGTCCTTCCTAATGCACACTTCTCCTTCAGTTAACCCCTTACGTTCTCTATCCCTTTCCTTCTCTGTCCTTTTTGTCTTCCTTCCCCTTCCACTCACCCTCCTCCTGCCTTCTCCCTCCCTCCTTTCACTTCTTCTCTCTCCCATCCCCCTCCTCCTCTTCCTCCGTTATCCCTCCTTTTTTTCTCCCTACTCTTTTCTCTTTCTCACTTCTTTCTTCCTCTCTCCCTTACTTTCGTCTTTCCTCCCCCTTACTCTGGTCTCCCCTCCCTTTTAAGCTTGTCTCCACTCCCTCTTACTCTTGTCTCCCCTCCCCTTTATTCTTACCTACCCTCCCCATACTCTCGTCTCCCCTCCCCTCTCGTCCACCCTCCCCCTTCCATTTGCACCTCCTTCCCCCTCACATTAATACCAACACACAGACTTGGCTATCTTTCCTTTCTTCTCCTTCCTAGCTCCCCTGACCTTTCCTCCTTCCTCCTTTCTCTCCCTACCCTTCCTCTTCCCTCCTTTCTCCACCCTTCCTCCTCCTTCCTCTCTCTTCTTACCTTTCCTTTTCCCTACTTTCCCCCCCCAACTCATCCTCCATCCTCCTCTCCTCCCTTTCAATGCCTCTTTCTTTCTCACCCCCTTCCATGGATACCCACCGCTTTTCTTACTTCTCACCCTCCTCTTCCCTATCTCTTTTTCCTTCTCACTCTTATACCATGCCTCCTCCCTTTCCTCCTCCCCATTCCTTTCCTCCTTACTACCCTCCCTCCCTTCCTTCCCTCCTTACTACCCTCCCTCCCTTCCTTCCCATTCCCTTTCTCTCCACTCCCCTTTCCTTATTCCTCTAGTTCTACCCATATCACCCCCTCCATTCTTTTTTTTCCCTCTCCGCTCTTTTCATATTCCTCTCCTCTTCTGCCCTTCATCCCCTTCTCCCCCTTCTCCTTCATTCTTCCCTCCCCTTCCTCCCCTCTCTCATTTTCTTTCCCCTTCCTCTCTCCCCCTTCCCTCACCTAACATTCGTCTTTTCCTTTTCCATTCAAACTCGTTTCCCTTCTTCCCGATCACTCCTCTTCCTCTTTCATTTTCTTCTCCCCTTCCTCCCATCTCCTATTCTTTTCTCCGCTTCCTCTCTTCCCTTCTCCTCCCATTCTTCACTCCTTCCCCCTCTCTCAGCTTCTACCCCCAGCACCCAGTTAACTCTCCCGTGCCTATAAGTAAATTGTAGTTTACATTTTACATTCGCTTGATCTTATATTCAGCACACACGGGATCAGCCCTGTGAAAGTAAAGATTGGGAGATTGAGGGAGAGGGGTGAAGGGGGTTAAATGTGGAAGGAAAGGGGAGGAGTGATGGGGGGGAAAGGCGAGGGGTTGGGTATGGTGGGGTAGGGGTGGGGATGGAAGATGGGTGAGGGGACGATCCGAGGAGGGGTTATGAAAGGAGGTGTAGGTAGGTGTGGGAGGAGGAGGAGGGATGTTACAAATGAGTGGCATTGACTTTGACCTAGAGCCGGCTAGAGTCGCACATTTTGTTTGCAGCCACCTTTACCCATTCTGTTTACATTCACTTGTACTTTCTTCGTTCCCTTTGGACTCTCCTTTATTATACCCACTTGCGAAAGCTCGTGGGGGTTGTGTGTTTGGCTCGTTCTGTTTACCTGTTTGTCATTCTGGGAGGTCTCGTGCGGTTAGGAAGCCTACTAACACCTCTTCCGTCCTGGTTTAGTTTTAATTCTGCTCCCTTACTATATTCTTGTGTTATTCATGCAATGTATCTCGACATTGAAAAGGTACATGAATCAAATGGCGAGGATGGAAAAAAATCGTTAAGGAAAAGGTGTTAGGAGACCTTGCCGGACGAAAATACGGGCCTCTGTCTGTTCGTCAATCTGCTATCAGGATTATGGGGGATGTATTGGATGAAACTGCACCAGATTTGGCTAAAAAAAACCTAGGAGCGTCAGAGGAACATGTAACTTATTTTTTTGACGAAGAAGGTCATAGGTCAAGGGCGAGGACAACTCACAACAGGCTTGACCCCATTTCGACCTAACAGAAAACGATAAGTAATTCAGTTTTCAGATCAGTCGCTCAGGAGTAAAGGTCACGGGACAAAGTCAAAGAGGTGGCCCTTTAAGTCAAATAGTCTTCATTTGCTTTAGGTAATAAATGATGAAAGGGTATAAGGTTACTAAATGATAAAATTACAATTATTCTATTTACAGGATAAGATAAAAGGTCAAGGTCAGAAGGTTAGGCCAAATTACGCTCTTTTGATCCGATTTGAACTAAACTTGGTGGATAGGTTGAGAGTCGGGTAAGGATGCCGAAAGTTAGTTTCTATAGCAATTAGTCAAAGGTCAAGGATACAAGGAAAGGTTAAATATTCGGCCTTAAACTGATTGTCGTACGTGGTTCTTGCACTCTGAGCTTTTCTTGTTAGTTTTCACCTATTACATGGATGAAGACTATTGCTTTATCTGGTGTTATTATCATTCCCGCCTCAGAGTCTTGCAACGATTCCAGGAGAACCAGAGACTGTGAGGAATCTGAAGGGCCTATTATATGTGTCCTGGCATGGGTCATTGCTGATAGAAAAAAACAAAACAATGGAATGGGCATGTCAAAAAGAGTCATATCAGTATGATGTGAACGAGATAAGCTGCTCGTATCTACTGGAGATTTCAGTACGACTTTCACAAGGAATCTGAATGGCCTAGGTTATGTGTCCTGGTATGGGCCATTGCTAATAGAAAAAAATCCAAATCTCCCCAATGGGGTCAAGGTCATTGTAAGAAACAGGTGGTGGAGACTAGTGACTGTCCACAGGACAAATACAGAGTTCTAGTTCATTTTGGTTCTTTCCCATCCATTTATTTATTTCATCATCATTATCATTACCACCATCAACTTCATTTTCATCATCATCAACATCATTACCATCACTGTATCATCATCATCATCATCATCATTATCATCACCATCACCATCACCGTCTTAAGTAAAGGCTGCATATATATATATATATATATTTTTTTTACATTGCCCTATACTGTTTGCCTTCATCTTCATCTGCTCCGTGTACATGCATTTCAGAGTCAGTGTTTTAGATTTGCATGGGGCAGCCTTGTTCCCCTGATGGCTGTTTTCCATGCTGCTTGCTCTCCTTTAACCATTCAGCACGATGACGCTTAACCTTTTCCGATCCCTCAGTGTGACTTTAGCCCCTTCAGTACGAGTAGCTGTATTTGTCATTGGTTCCTGATGCACTTAAACTATTTTATTTATTTCATTTCTGGAGAAGTGTGACGTATTGAAATAGTTTATTTAGGCAGTGGGTCATATTCTCATCAGATAAGGAAGCTCCGTAACACCTCTAAAATTCCTTATTGGTTTAGCTTTGCATGTGGCTGGTAAATATCCTTTTGTCCGTTATTCATGCAGGGTATGGTGATAGAAGTATTTGTAGAACACGGAAGAGGGCAGTAAGGTGTAACAACAAAATAAATCGCATAGGAAATGGTGTTAGGGAATCTCCTTAACCGACGGGAATACCGACTTATATCTAACCCCTCCTGCCTGAATAATCTCCAGACAAAATGTATTGGTCCGCAGGTAGCAAGAAGAAAACAGAAGCACATTACTGGATTGTCTGTGTTAATAATTTATCTCTCCATTCCTCATTTCAGTAAAGGAAAAATGTATTCTGTCGGCTTCTTTCTCATTTTACTGCCCATATTTCACTCCTATACAGCAACACTTAAAGCACATGCGGGTCATATTTATTTTTTATCTCCATGTATAATTTTTCTTTCACTGATTTTTTTTTCATTATCATCCACCCTTCATGTATTTACCCTCATCCATCCTACTTCTATTCACCCTCATCCACTGCTTCTGTTTATTATCATTCATTCAGTTTGTATTCGTCATCCATTCTGCTTTTCGTCTTTATTCATTATGTATATATCCATTATCATTTTCTAATTACAGTCACCTTCATCCATCTTGCTATGTGTTCGTCTTCATCCATCACATCCATGTCATTCACATCCATTTCTCTGAATCCATTTGAAATATACTAATCTTCATCCATTCTTTGTGTATTCATCATCCATCAGTTGTGTAATTTTATCGTCGTCCATTCTGCGTATATTCATCATCCATTCTTTGTGTATTCATCATCATCCATTGTGTGTACTTATCATCCATTCATTGTGTCGTCTTCTTCATTAGTTCGGTGAATTCATCAATATCCATTCATTGTATATTCATCATCATCCATTCTCAGTGCATTCATCATCATCCATTCTCTGTGTATTTATCATCCATTCATTGTGTCTTCATCTTCATCCATTCTGTGTAATCATCTTTATCCATTCTTTGTGTATTCATTACCATCCATTCACTGTGTATTCATCATCATCTACTCTCCGTGTATTCATCCATTCTGTTTCTTCATCTCCTTCCATTTTGTGTGCTCATTTTCATCTCCTTCCATTTTGTGTGCTCATTTTAGTCCAATCTTCGTTTTATTACTCTCCTTTATTCTGATTATTTTCCCCCTCTCTCCTGTGTGTGTAATCACTTTCATCCAATCCCCTCCACTGTTTCCGTCTGTGTGGAGTACGACTTTCATGTGTGTGTGTGTGTGTGTGTGTGTGTGTGTGTGAGAGAGAGAGAGAGAGAGAGAGAGAGAGAGAGAGAGAGAGAGAGACAGACAGACAGACAGACAGACAGACAGACAGACAGGAGGGGAACTCATCATACTGCATTTCTATCTACAGTGATGTCTAAAGTCTTTCATCTCATCAGTTTCACTCATCTATATGATTCTCTCCACTCTCGCTCCCCTTGCCAGTGTTGCATTCCTCTCATTTTTACGTTTCCCAGGCGGATTTTTTCTATTTCTGTTTCTCTTTGGTATTCCCTCCTTACCACGGCCTCTTGAGTTTATTTCTGGGTCGACTAGCCTGAAACATTATACATGTACAGTGACAGAGGATTATTGTTGACCTACATCACAATGATACATAAGGAGAGTGAACAGTGACTTTCATAACCCAGTGGTGGGATCCCTGGAGCCAAGCACACTTTTCAGAATGTTAAACTCATGCTCCAGATTTGCTCAGATTTGAAGTGGAACAATAATGATTTGTGTAAACATACTTGGTCCTGGTATCTCCATACTCCTGTTAGCATATTTTCGTGTAAGTCCTTTTAACTGATTTTATAGCCCAATTGCAAAGCAAACAAAAAAGTGCACACACACACACACACACACACACACACACACACACACACACACACACACACACACACACACACACACACACACACACACACACACACACACACACACACAATAATTAAATAAATAAAAAAGGCCACAGAACTACCAGACACCAGAGCAATCATTCCAGTGAATTCACATGCTCTCTTCGGCTTCACACTCCGCTACAGTGAGGGGTGCAGTCGATTTGAACGTGCCCTCTAGCTTATTTATTTTGTGATTCGATGTGTAACATATACAGTATTTACCTTCAAGAAACAACCTTCGGGAAGCGTCAAAGATTTGCTCGCGAACGGTGCCTCTATAATTATTATTATTATTATTATTATTATGGCTATTATTATTCTCTCCGGCAAGAAGAATATGTTTCAACCCCTGTTTCTTTGCCTGTTCGCTAGTTTATTTGTCTGTTTGCAAGATTACTCAATAACTAAAAGAGAGATTTGGACCAAATTTGGTGGGTAGATTGCCCATATCTCAGGGAACAATCGAATAGTCTTTGGGACCGGTCCGGATCGTATTACAGATTCTGAATCAGGAAAAAAAATTTTATGAAATCCTAATCAGTGATGAGATAGCCTAGCCCACTGTGAAGGGTGGTTTTGAAACTATGATGTCCTTGTCGGAGAGATGCATTTCAGTGAGTGCTCCTCTAGTTATTATTGTTATTGTTATTATTATTTTACTATTCAATACAAACCCCAACTCTGGGGAATTGTAATACTGAGGGACAAACATAAATGAGCAGAGAATATCAGATATAAAGTGAAATTACTGTCATTCACATATTAATGCAGTGGTACAACCTAGGTATTTAATATTCCCTGTAATAAAAACATGCAGTATTTATTAGCTGTATGAGTGAGGACAAGCGTATCATTCATTCATTCATCATCTAATCCAGTGTTGCTTCATGGGGAGCGTAGGAGCCCAGGGCCAGGCAAGTTGGTCCTGACAGTTGAGATGAGAGTGACCAGACTCATCCCTGAGTGGCATTTCGTGAGCAATAACCCCCAACCATCCCTTGGATGTAAACCTGCACCGGCTCAATCCGATTGGGGTGCCTTCAAAGCCCACTAAACCACCAGGCGGCATAATTTCGTTATATGGTTACCACCCAGCATAGTAAATGGTTTCCTGGAGTCCAGGAAGCCATTTGACTTGTCACTCGGTGTAGAGTCACCCGTAGACAGAGGGAAGAGGAAAAAATGAGGGAAAGAAAAACAGAAGAGTAAGGAAGGAAGGAAAGAAGGAAGAGAGGAAAGGGCAGGCACCCGACAGCAGCCTACATCGAGTACGTGGATAATGAGTGTCCCCCACCTACCACTACCAAGAGTAATACAAGCAATATTATACAAAACTTAAGGTTAGAAGAGCTGTTAAATAAAACTGCTTTTCTAATGCCCATATCATTAGTGACTGAGGAGTATTTGTTAATATTGCTGTGTGAGGAGTATTCACCCGAGTATTCCGATGAGAAATATTCGTTCGTACCATAATCTAGTAAGAAAATTCTGTCCATAATGTTATCTGCATTTCATCACCCTTATCCCTGAAATTTTCGTTTTTTTCTTTTTTCTCTCCACAGCTTCCTCCGGTACGTCAGTGACAGAGTACGATCAACGGCTCTACAACCTTTTCATAGAAATTCTTTCTAATTAGCAATATATTCCATTGTTAAACCCCAATTCTAGCTCTCTATCTATCTGTTGCCAGACGCCTTAATCCCTTAAGGGATGGCTACAAACAAATTGTCTCCATGTCGCTCTGTCCCTCTCCATTTCACTGCCCTTCTACCAGCTCACACTCCCCTCTCTCATATACCTCTCCACTCCATCTCATCCTTGGCCTCCCCCTCCCCCCCCCTCCACCTCATTCACATACACTCTCCTCGTCAGTCATTCGCTCTCCATCCTCTGAAACCCATATTACTGTTGAATATTTTAGGTAAAGAAACAGCATTTGCCTACAAAATTAACCCTTCCTCTGCCAGGGGCCGCGGTTGAGCATTGAATTCAGGCTTAATACAGGATATTTAACTGAGGTGGAGAAATTTCTAGAAAGTCCAAAAAGAAAAATGCTTGAGATACTTTTCAAATCTCCACTATAATATCACTCAGCCAAACAAAATCGTCTTCTCGTAGTCTAAAGGTAACTGAATGTATGTGAAGAAGGTGAACAGTTTTAACTCCTTCAGTCGGTTTGACGTGTCTTGATGCTTAATATTTGTTCCCTCCAGACGATTTTTTTTTCACCTTCGGAAAATCCCCTGAAATGAAAAGGGTGAATAACGTGTACAATAAAGCCGGCAACTCCACATCCCTATCCAAAGCTGAATAAATCCGCCTGGAAATGGTACGAATACGAATTATAATACGTTCTCTGACTGAAGGAGGTAAATGGATACAAACTAGAGAAAAATATGCACTCATGACCTCGTATTTAACTTCATATATCGGTTCAATTTTCCAGTGTTCGTATTCGTCACGGCAGCGGTGGGTTGGGTAATCATGGGCTCTGCTTTTAAATTTACGTACTTTAATTTGCAGGCCTTGGGTATTAAGGCTGATCTGTGTTTTTGTGGCAATGGTTGGGATGTGGGGCTTTGTGTTGTGCCTGTATTATATTTTCCCCACTTCTCTCTCTCTCTCTCTCTCTCTCTCTCTCTCTCTCTCTCTCTCTCTCTCTCTCTCTCTCTCTCTTTCTGTTGTCCCCTCTTTTCCTCTGATTATCATAAGTTCCTTCTTCCTCATCCTTTTTTTTTTCCTCTCTCATCTACCCTTTCTCTCCTCACTATCGTGTTTAATTGCCCCTCTTTCCTTCATTTTCTGTCCTCCCTTCTTCCCTCCCTCCTTTTTCCTCCCTTTTTATTCAACATCGTTTCTCACGAAGTGGAATCTTAGGTAAGCTCATGTTTGTCCGTCCGTACGTCCATTAGTTCGTACGTTCGTTCTTCCGTTGCACGCTGTATCTCAGAAACCATTTGTTGGATTTTCTCATATTTTGTATGGTTGTAGCGCCATATAGGAGGTTGAAGCCCAGCTTTGCGAAATGTTGAAAAAAAAACAAAAAGATCGCCAACCTATGACCGTTTCACCAGCCCTCAGGACTTGATCCTGACCATCTCCCTTTTCTGAACATTTTCAGTGCACTCATTTACACAGAGAGTAGGCCAGCATGCTCTCATAATACCTCTACCTTCAACTGTCTACTCCACACTATATGCGCATAACATATCACACCTTCTATTCACATCTTTAGTAATGGCCGTTGCAATCTTACTGTCAAATGAGGTGGTACCTCGGATTGCCACCACCGGCAGGGTAGGGCTGGAGGCACAGGGTCCTCCTGGTCGCCATCAAGTGACTGTGCCGGCAGCGACTGTTGCTATTTCCGGGAATGCTCTTCGGCGAAGAAGTGACGGTGCGGCCTTATTCTTTACCAACATCCGCGGCCTTACCACAAATTCAAACTCAGTTCATTTTTTCCTTCAGTCCATATCCCCTTTGGCCCTTTTCCTCACAGAACCACAAATCTCACCCTCCACCGATATATCTCCATTTTGTTTTCCCGGTTATCATCTCCTTACAAACTTTCGTAACAAGGGCGGCACCTGTTGTTATATCAAATCCCAATATGCAGTTGACACTGTTTTAAACTTCACTTCATCCAGTTTTGATTACTCATTATATAAATTAAATTGCCAAAACATTACCAAATATATCTGTGTAGTTTATCGTTCCCCCAGTGCTTCTTCAGAACCCAGTGTATTTGATTCCATATCCACTCAGTTGAGTAACCTTGACCTTGCCCTTGGCAATGAAATTACCATTTTGGGTGATTTTAACATACACAATGTTGAATGGTTATTGCATTCTGCCTGGACTGACGACACTGGTCTAGAATGCGAGCTGTTTGCGGAATCGTTTAATCTCACCTAGTTGGTAAAGCAACCAACCAGAATACCTGATAATCCTGACCATAATGCCCATCTCTTGGATTTATTCTTGACAAATAATCCAGATCAATACAGGATAGAGGTACTGTCACCACTTGGATCCTCTGACCACAATCTCATCAAAGCCTCATTAATTAACCCTCCCACACCTCCCCACTCTGAACCTGTCAGGGTGACCCGATGGCACTTTGACAGGGCAGACTGGGATGGATTTAGAAATTATCTTGCTGATGTTCCATGGCAGTCTTTCTTCTCTAGTGATTCCAGTTCTACCCAGTCCCATATGTACGACTTATGGATTTATTCATACCAAGTCAACAATTCACTAAAAGATCAAACTCTCCAAAATGGTTTGATGGCAATTGTGCCAGAGCAACAGCCCAAAAGTCATTAGCATATAACTCTTACTTAAAATAAAAAACATCTGAATCACTCTCCCAATTTAAAATTGCTAGAAATCATGCAAAAGCTTTATTAAATCTATCTTAATCAAACTTTCTTCAAAAGCAAGCATCAAAACTACTTAACAACCCTAATGACAATAGAATATTCTGGTCAACTCTTAATTCTTTCAATAATAACTTTAACAAGTCGTCTTCCATTCCCCCACTAAAATCTTCAGATGGCAATATTACAAATGACCCATGTGGGAAACCAGATATCTTTGCTAGTACCTTTGCCAGAAACTCTACCATAGATGTTACTAGCCAGAATGTCTCTGTACTGGAACTTGATTCTCCCGAAATTGCCCCCCTTAAAATACAGACAAGATACGTAAAATCCATCCTAGACAATTTACCTACCAACAAAGCTCCAGGCCCTGATGGAACTCCGCCAATTGTTTTGAAAAAGTGTTCCCCTGAACTTGCCTCTGTCCTAGCTAAATTATTCAGACTATGCATACGTACTTCTTTATTCCCAAATTCATGGAAAGAAGCCAATATCCACCCAGTTCCGAAGAAAGGAAGTTCGTCTGACCCCTCCAATTACAGACCAATAGCTGTCACATCTTCTCTTGGTAAGGTATTTGAAACTTTAATTAATAAGCATATTGTTAAACATCTTGAATCCAACAACTTAATTAGTGATAGACAATACGGTTTTCGCCACGAAAGATCCACCATTGACATACTCAATCTCTTAACTCATACCATCCATCAATCAATTGATCTTTTTGGAGAAACTCATGCAGTAGCTCTTGATATCTCTAAAGCTTTCGACAGAGTATGGCACCGTTCCCTGCTGTCCAAACTCCCTTGCTATGGACTAACGTCTTTTGTTCCTTTGATTTCTTCTTATCTTAGTGGCAGGAAAATAAGAGTAAAAGTAGATGATGTATATTCGAATTTCCACTCAACGCTGGCGTGCCGCAGGGATCAGTTCTGGCCCCAACCCTATTTCTGGTTCATATTAATGATCTCTTATCTGTCACTCACAATCCCATTCACTCATATGCAGATGACTCAACATTACATAGTTCATTCACACTCAGACATCCATTCACAAAGTCTAATATCTCTACCTCTCAACTCAGTACAGCCATCTCCATAAATCAAGATCTATCTACAATCAATGAATGGGGACAAAACAACCTTGTCTCTTTTAATGCTAGTAAAACTAAATATATACAGTTTACTAATAGACAGATATTGCCAGATTCGTACATTAACTAATATTTCCATCTCCAAAAGTATTGAAATTCTTGGTGTCTCACTTAACAGTGCCCTCTGCTGGACCTCTCATGTCAGATCACTTGCTAAAACCTCCTCAAAGAAACTTGGATTATTGTACAGAGTCCGTAACTTCTTCGCCGATGAGCAGTTAGTTATAATTTATAAGAGTCATGTGCGCTCTCAGCTTGAATATTGCTCACTCTTGTGGAATGGTTGTGGAGAGGTTGCATTAAGACAACTAGACAAAGTTCAGAATAAAGCTGTTAGAATCATTAACAACCCTGCCATTACATATAAACTACCTCCCCTGCAAGTAAGAAGGAATGTTGCCTCCCTTGCATTATTTTACAGATATTTTTTGGCAAATGCTTAGACGAAGTTGCGTCCATGGTGCCACCTCTCCATGCCTTCCCTCGTGCTACACGGGTATCTGGTAGCGCTCATGACTGGAATGTCACTCAACCATATTGCAGAACTACTGCCTATCAGAATTCTTTCATTCCCCG
>NC_137049.1:7493691-7688691 GCF_032717465.1 Coenobita brevimanus
AGGAGATTTCCTTACAATGTTTTCATAATAATTTATTCTGCATATTACATCTCATTCCCTTCTGTGATATCGATAGCGCTTTAATATCTTCATAATAGAAGTAAGTGACATAAAAGATAATATAAACGAGCCATATACAGAAGTACCCGATAAGAAGAGGTACAAGGAAATGTCTTTAACCGATTATGCAAGCCAACGTCTTCTTGTAAAATTTACAAACTTTAAAACAGTCGACAAACGTCCCGTTCACTTTTAGCAATCAGCACAGCATCCTTGCATACATCGGATTTAAAATATTCCATCTCCCACCATTCACCACCAGCTTTTTCTCTTTCTGTCTCTCATGATTCACCACCAACCTCACTCCCTTTCTGTCTCTCACAAGTAACCATCACAATCTCCCCCTTTCCATCTCCCACCGCTCATCACCACAATCTGTCCCTTTCCATCTCTCACCATG
This sequence comes from Coenobita brevimanus, assembly GCF_032717465.1. NCBI lineage: Eukaryota > Metazoa > Arthropoda > Malacostraca > Decapoda > Coenobitidae > Coenobita > Coenobita brevimanus. The sequence goes on from NC_137049.1 coordinate 7,494,152, forward strand.
TGTCACCACAATCTCTCCCTTTCCATCTCTCACCATTCATCACCACCACTCCATTTCCGGCTCTCACCATTTATCACCATCTTCTTTGCACTGACTTTGACTTCTCTCATAACGCCATCGATATTTAAGTACTGAACAATCATGGGGATATCACACCCTTTGTCTCGTCCCAATACAGGTACTGAACTAATCACGTATCTCTATCCATACATGTCCATAGGTGTGAAAATGACTCTTTAGAGTCGCTATACATACATATTTTATTTGATTACTTTCCAGTCGCTTGTCATTTTTAACCAAATTCCATAAACTCCTACTCATTTCCATTTATCTGTAATATCTGGAATGAAATATTACCAGTAAATGTTAGAGTTCCTGATTTATTTTTGACAGATATGTTACTTAGCTTTATTTCTTTCGGTGCGCCTTCTTGCTTTATGGATAAGGAAGCATCTCTAGGAGGGGCTCGGGCAGTCAGTCACACCCTAAGGAACTTCACACGTAAGGTACTTTGCCATAACAAAACATCAGTTAGTGCTTCAGTTTATCTAGATCTCATATGGTCCCGCATCCATCTAATACTTCTGTAGTTGTTCATTCCGGCTTTGCCTGAAAGGTTTGATGTATGAGAGAGAGCCATCATCTTTCCTAACGTTACTGTGGCATCGTCGACTGGTCACTTCTGTACTAGGGCAGCCTAACATGAACCTACCTACAGCAGTTATCCTCCTTTCTTATGTTCCTCTCCTATGCAGTAGAGATTAGGTGTCCTGTCGCTTCTGAATTTTTCTCCCTGCACTTTGAAAATCAGTGTGGCGAATGCAGAGCAAAACCAACACTGATGACTTCATTTGGCCTCAGGTTAATATCATAAGCTTCGTTTGCTGCAGGTCCACACTCGATGATTTTCTAAGTTTGTGGAGAGAGGCAGGAGAGGAGAAGGACCTTTGATGCCGACTCTATATCTCCATCAGACAGGAAACCACCCTGCTCATCACTAGCCATGTATTCTGATAACTCTTTTACTTCTTTCCTTGAAATTCAGTTACCTTATGTTCAACATTCAGTATATTTATCGCACCATTGCCTTTACAAGGGCATAACTGTATTCATTTTCCACTCCACTGGTACAACGCCACTGGTGCAGACTTTCTAGTATATATTCCATAATTCCATGCACATTCCCACTTGAAGTTTAACATTTCTACACATACAGTACTTGTCAATACTTCCTTCCTTCTCATGCTTAACTCCTTCACAGCCTTGCTTACCTCTCCTGTTCTTAAAAGGATTGAGCGCTTCCTTCATGCTTTACGCACTGCTAATTCAGTCTTGCAAATTTTTTTCTTCTTTGTTTTTTCCGTTAAGATATTATAGAAATATTTCAATGTGTCATTTATTTCTCTGTTGTTTTTAGTTTCGATCCAGTTTTGTCGTCCATATAAATTTTTTTACAGTCGGCACAGGCAGTTAGGGAAATCAAACTAGCATTGGGCGAATTTTCTCAGTAGTAAGAAATTGTAAGAGAGAGAGAGAGAGAGAGAGAGAGAGAGAGAGAGACAGTGTGTGAGATCTAGATCAACTATTTCTCGGGTATTTGCACATTTAAGTAATGATTTAAGGCTCACACTCTATGACACTGTTCAGTCCTAGCAGTCTAAAAATTAACACTTTTTCTTACATTTTCCCCTATATTCTCACACCATTTATCCGAGGCAATGAATTTTATTTTATCACTTTAACAGGTCTGTAATAGACCCCCTCCCCTTTCCCGTGCTTTAAATACTTCTTACTCTCAGTGTCTTCCGCCTTTTCATACGAACTGTTTTGCGTCCACTTACCTATTTTTTTATTTTGCTTTTTTTTTCCTTCTTCTGTTTCCATTCCAATTTTATTTATTTGTCTTCCCCTCTTTCCCACGATAGTCTTTAATTACCGAACATTCACTTACCACTACACGAACAGTATGTACCATTCTTAATGTAACTCCTTTGGTAAGCTTTTCAGTATTCAAGTCCATGTGTTTCCAGTTTATCATTACAAGTTATTTCTGTTATTCGTTCATATTTAGCTAAAACCATTGTTTCTGAGGTTTTGCATTTCTCTTCTTTCATAGTGAGACACCAAATCTCCATTGTCATTTCATTTTCCTCCTAATTTTACCTAATATACTACAACAGTTTCTCGGATACCACGTGTACCCACTGCTCATGTGGAGGATCCTTTAGTTTGTTTTCTTAAGCTAAATAAAATCGTTTGGTAACAGGAAGTAGAGAATGAATAGGACGACCTCTGAAGTTACTAAAAAATGAAAAGCGGGAAAATCAGGACCAGGTGACTGTAAAATGGTGATGGTATTGGCAATGACAGCTGAGACGTTTTCACTGGTGTTCGTATTTTGTTCCCTGGTGGAGGTTTAGTTCTTCTTTCCCCTTATTTAGGTCCTCAGTGCTCTGCCTCGTCGGTTAAGGAGGATCGCCAGCACTTCTTCCTCACCCAAAATTTTATGTAGCTTGTGCGGTAATAGTCTTGTATGTTAACTAGCAAGTCTATGACAAAATTATCCTCCTCATGATTCGAACAACTATAGTAATCTTTCCTAACTTTATTATTCAGGTGAGGGTAAGTACAGGAGGCCAAGTGCGTTAATAATGTTACCTTTAACTCTTTCATTGTCAAGACATCTCGTGTTCTCTGTTCCGGTTAGCCCTATGCGATTTCATCCATTTGAGAGTGACTCATAGGAGCCTGAGCGTGTCAAGGAAGCTGTACACCACCAATTCCTTTTCAATTTTTTTTTTTCCCATGAGGAAGATAGTGCGTTTTTTCTTTCTTTCCCTGAGGAAAACCCATAACCCCTTTTACCTCAGTTGATGGCCGAGTTACGGTCAGACTGGAGGGTTAGTTTAACTCTAGTCGGTTTATTACCCATCTAACAAAGGTCCCTAACTCTTTTTAGCTCGGTTAATGGCCAGGTGTAGTCAGACTGAAGGGTAGATGTGACTAGTAACCAAGGAGACGTATTCCTACCTAATAACTAACTCTCATTTAATTTCGTGCAACCACGATTTGGATATTTAAGCTGTAAGACTGGCCCACTTCTCTCAGTAAAAAATAATCCAGCTATAATAACCAGCGAGATTCGTTCCTAACTAATAAGTAAAGCCCATCTAATTTCAGGCAACCAATACTCATTTTTTTTTTTCGATTGTGGCGAAGATGCACAGGTTGGTGATGATTGGCTGAATGCAACACGTCAAAATATTATTTACAAACCACGATTTTCCCCTCAGATATAAGATGTCAATTAATAATGCTACCGAGTAAAGAGATTATGAAGTAATACTGCATTCAGCCAGTCATCACCAACCTGTCAAATATACTGTATCTTCGCCTTGATTTAAAAAAAAAAAAAATGAGTATAGTACGAATATTAACCCTATGATTCTGCTGACATAATTCTGTGGTTAAATCATACTAATTTCAGACTATTTCATTCAGTTTAAGACAGACAGTTAATAGTGAAAGGGTTGAAGATGGGTTTATCTAATTCCTCAGGCAGAAGTGAAAATCTCTAAGTGATTAAAGTTCCCAGGTGTTAACAGTATTAGAATAGTAAAAAATGTAGGTCATTGGAGCGAAGTGGTTAAAGCTGTTCCAATGGCTCAATTCCGTCAAGTTAAAACAAATCCATTAAAACAATCTAAAAATAATCTTAAGCGTTCCCTCTCAGCCGATAGGTCATGGTCTTGGTGTCCGCTTCCATATTCTTTCAGTAAATTTAAATGTGGATGTGAAGTGTTAAAAAGAATAAGAAAACCCATATAGAACTTGTTTGAACCATGACACTTTTTCACCTTAATCCCTCCTCTTCCCACCTTTTATTCTTGATCGCATGTTCTGCCATTTCTGTTCAGTAGAATAAATAATACGCCACTGAAACGCTAAAATAAATCTATCTATCTATCTGTAGCCCGATGCCCTAATCCCGCAAAGGGTGGCCGCAGACAAAACGCCTCCAAGTCACTCTGTCACCCACCATTTGACTACCCTCCCCCCAACTCACCCCCCCCTCCCTCATTTACCTCTCAACTCCATCCCTCCACCTCATCCTCGCTCTACCCCTCCCTCTCCCTCCCTCCACCTCACCTACATACACCCTCTTAGTCAGTCTTTCATTCTCCATTCTCTCCACATGTCCAAACCACCTCAGTGTATTTCTCCTGATCTTCTCAACCACATCCACATCTACCCCACAACGTTCCTTCACTTCTTCATTCGTCAACCTGTCCCTCCACGTCACTCCACATGCTCCTCTCAAGTAACTCATTTCCACTGCTCTCACTCTTGACTTGTTCCCCTCTTGCAAGGTCCACGCCTCGCTTCCATACGTCAGGGTAGGGATCACAATACCATCATGCAGTGACTTCTTAACTTCCATACTCACCTCCCTATTTCTCATCACTGCTTTCAGTGTACCAACAACCTTCCTTCCCTGCTGTACCCTTTCACGTACTTCATCCCCCAGAGTTCCATCCTTACTCATCACACTACCCAAGTACTTGAATGCACTCACATTCTCCATATCCTCACCATCCAACCTCACTGCACACTCTGTGACTTCATTCCTCTCAAACACCATAACTTTACTTTTGTTTACATTAACTTTCAGCTTCCTCCTCCTACACACTGTCCCAAATTCATTCACCAAACCTTGCAACTCCCATTCATCTTCACTCAACAATACTGTATCATCAGCAAACAGCAACACAGGAAGCTTCCAAATCTCACCCTCATTCATTAGGGCCAGCCCCACATCCACTGCCCTTCCTAGCACCTCCTTTACAACCCCATCCATATATATATTAAACAGCCATGGAGACATCACACACCCCTGTTTCAGTCCCATATTGAGATCAAAGAACTCACTCAGCTCACCATCCACTCGCACCGTAGCCCTAGCTCCCTCGTACATACTCTTCACAGCACTCGACAACTTCCTCTCCACTCCATATATTTTTAATACCTTCCACATACCTTCCCTATCTATTCTGTCATAAGCTTTCTCCAAGTCCATGAAGGCAGCATACACTTTCCTTCCCTTCTCTAGATACTTCTCCACTAAACATCTTAGAACAAATATCTGATCTACACACCTTTTTCCCTTCCTAAATCCCCCTTGTTCTTCTCCAACTAGCTCCTCTGTCATATGCCTAACCCTATCAATGAGTATTCTACCATATATTTTACCAGTCACACTAAGAAGGCAAATACCCCTATGGTTACCACATACTTCTCTCTAAAATAAAGAAAGAAAAAAAAAAAGAGAAACCACGACAATTTTCACCTTCAACCCTCCCCTTCCCAGCTGGTATATTTTCCTGTCTTAATCTACGCATCCTCATCCACCCCTGTCCAGTAAAATGAATAACACGCCATTGAAGTTCTAAAAAAAAAAAAAAAAAAAAAAAATCCGGTCGTTAGAAGCCCTGACACTCTCCATCTCCAGCCCTCTCTTTCCAGGCTGGTATATTTTCGTGTCTTGGTTTTCGCATCCGCTTCCATTTCCGTTTCAGATTGGTGTAGTTTGCTCCTGACTGCCTGCAACGTGATCCAATCTGCCGCCCCGACGTGGCCTTGAGATGCCCAGAACTTATGGGCAGCGGGCGCCATTTTGGATCCTAGTGTGGGGCACACACTAGATTCAAGTTGAGTCATGTGCTACGGATCCCAGTTTTCATGTGTAGCGGGGACGGTCAGTCAGTGTCACTATACCCTTTTAAGTTGCCCTAAAATCGCCTTCTCTCCTTAGTGAATACTGAGCTGTAACAATAGATTAACACCAGAATGTGATTCTAGTCACGTAGCAGTGCAGTGAAAAAAGGGTGTTAGGTTGTAGTATTGTTTTTTTCTGCCACTGAACTTCGTGAAGTCAGATGGAAAAGTGACAAAAATCTGGATCAAGTTAGAGTGAAAGGACTATAGTTTCTACCCTGCATCTGCTACTTCCCGTAATTTTTTCTTTCATGATTTTGTGTGTGTGTGTGTGTGTGTGTGTGTGTGTGTGTGTGTGTGTGTGTGTGTGTGTGTGTGTGTGTGTGTGTGTGTGCGCGCGCGTGCGTGCGTGCGAGTGTGTCTGTCTGTGTTTTGATGTCCAGTGATTGAAAGATAGAAGAGTAATTTCTGAATGCATCCCAAATATTCATGCTCTTCACACCAGCATACAGAGCCAGCGACACGAGAACCGAAATGCGTGATATATGGACTACATGAGAGGGTCTTCTTTCAGTGGCTTTGAAGATTCCGTAGATCCCCTTTCTTAGCGATCTACCCTGCACATTGCACCACGATCTGTGTGTGTGTGTGTGTGTGTGTGTGTGTGTGTGTGTGTGTGTGTGTGTGTGATGCAAACCATGGCTATATTAAAACGATAAAAGTACGTGCGAGAGATTGTTTAGATCTAATATACAAAACAGATTGCTATGGAAGAGTTGCTACGGAAAGATGATGTTAAAGGCCCGTTTTCTTGCCAGTTGAGAAAGCTCCCTAGCACCTAATCCTAAGTGGTTATTTGTTACACCTTACTGTCCTCTTCTGTGTTACGTATATCTTTCCAATATCTCCATACTCTGCATACATAACGTACAAAAGGATATTTAGTAGCCATACCCAATAATAAATAGCTGAGGAGGAGATGCTAGGAAACCTCCTTAACCGACGAGAATACGAGCCAGGTGTAAAATGCGGAACAAAGCGCAGCAGAAGAGATGTCACGACGTCTTCTATACCACTTGAAACACGGAACTGATACCTATTGTTTGCTCACTTAAACTTCCTCTTGGTCATGCTTTCTACTCTGCCCCAACTAACACCAGAAAATCGCCCTGGCTCCTCCTCCTTTGCGATTTAGTTTTGGATTGGGCTAGTTAATATCACATTGTGTGTTATTTATGATGAAAATAGTGGTACTGGAATTATTTAAATACAAGAGTTTAGTAAAGATTGATCATACATACATACATATCTAATACTGTGTTGCCCCACTAGAAGCGTAGGAGCCCAGGGCTAGGCAAGTTGGTTCTGACTTTTAAGATGAGAGTGACCAGCCTCACTCATCCCTGAGTGGCATTACGTGAACAATAAACACTAAACACCCCTTGGATATAAACCTTCCCCGGATCAATACGATTGGAGCGAATTAATTACCCACTAAACCACCAGGCGCCATAGTTTGGTTATGTTTTTTTCGTTTTTGTTTTTTTTACGTGTCCGACTCTGGGCAAAGGCTCGGGGCCTATTTCTTGGAGGTAGTCACCTATCCCAAGGCTCAGTAGTCCTCCTACACCTCCACATGTCACCACTTCGGCGCTAACACCCACCGTCCATATTGAATACATGCTAGGGCTGTCTCATACAAGACTGGTGTACTGGTATTAGCGGGGGTATTTTTACGACATGTCGGCGGGTCATCTGGTAGATCAGGAAAGTCTGTGGCTACTATCTAGCATAGTAAATGGTTTCCTGATATACAGGAAACCATTTGGCTTGTTAATCAATGGAGAGTCACCCGTTGACAAAAGGAAGAGGAAAGAATGAAGGAAAGAAAAGACAGAAGAAGAAAGAAGGAAGAGAGGAAGAGTAACCACCCGAGCACAGCACTACATCGAGTTAGTGGATGGTGAGCGCCCCCACCTACCACACGAAAGAATAATAAGAATGATGAGGCATATAAATAGCTTAGGAATAGTGTTAGGGAGCTTCTTCAGCCGACGAGAATACAGGTCTAAGGGTCGTATGCTTAAACTTGAAAGAGCAAAGTGGTGAGCAGATCTTAAATGTTGACGGTCATTTGTGAAGCGCCTTTGTTTCCTACTTATGGTCAGCCTGCATCCCAACCTACAGTAATGCAGTCAGCAGCAATATGAAGAATGTAACCACGTTCTATCTTGCTCACGTGCTTCGGAAATTGTACACCTTGCATTCCACTTAGCGGTTTACTGGCCTTAGTCATCGGAGCCTGAGGTTACCATAGTTCGTTCATTTTAACTTGGTACAAATGTTCGTTTTGTTCCAGCTTATTTTTCTTTGCTTGTTGGTTGGTAAAAATATTCATCCTTTTACAGATTATTTTTTGAAGACCAGTGTCAGAATAAGACATTACTATGGCCCTGTATCCTTTCCACGGCACTTTTTCTTGACTGACACCGTATTGTAGAAGTAATCTGTTGTAACAACTCAGCATTCAGGACGAAGAGATCTTACGTTCAGGCCAGGTTAAAGTGAACGGAGTGTGGTACCATGACCATTACTCCCCTCATCGTAGGGACAAGTTCAGTATCGTCCTGCTGCTAATGCCAACACCACTTCATGCAGCTGAAACAGAGAGAGAGAGAGAGAGAGAGAGAACCTTAAAATTTCCTAATGAGGCCAAAAAATATGAGATGGGTGTCTGGGAATATGTACCAAGAATGAATGTGTATCAAGTCTCAAACAAATTAATGAAGAAATAAGGGAACTGCACCAGATTGAAAAGTAGTTTGAAGAAAGACGGAAGAAATTGAATAAATCCAGTAGGTTCTCCACAAAAGGGCGTGGAGACCTGCGGGGAGACCCAGGGCGGTTAGGAAGTTTAGTAACACCTCTTACCGATTTATTTCTGATTCTGCACTGCTACGATATTCTTCTGAGTTATTCATGCAATTTATGTCGATACTGAGAAGACATAAGAAGCAAACCAAGGGACACTAATGAGTTGCTTGGAAAATTAATTGCTAAGGAAGAGGCGTTAGGGAGCCTCCTTACCAGACGAGAATACTGACTCGAGTGTGATGGAGTAATTTTGTTTATTGTTGTGCAGTGGTTTCTGTGTGTGTGTATGTGTGTGTGTGTGTGTGTGTGTGTGTGTGTAATCATGAACCTTTTTAATAAAACAAACACGATTATAAGTTAAATTCCCAATTAATTCTGTTTTCTGTATTTTTTTCTTCAGACCTCCACCATAAGTACAACAAGATAAGCCATTCACGGATCTGCTGTATTTTGAATCTGTACATTTTGGGTGTGTTGTCTATTTTTATCATTTATTTATGTATGTGATTATTTTCATAATTTCTTATATTTTGTTAATAGTTTTTGTTTTTGCTTTTTCCTTGTTTGAATGTACTGAATTTTATGTTTTAATTCATTGTGTTTATTTATTTATTTATTTATTTTTTTAACTAACTAGATCAACTGTTCTATTTCTTGCAGTTATTGCTTATACATCTCTGTTGCTTTTATGTCTTTTGTAAATGTTAATGTATTTAGTTTAATATACCATACGTGATGATTGTTACCCGTGAGATCCGAGAGAGAGAGAGAGAGAGAGAGAGAGAGAGAGAGAGAGAGAGAGAGAGAGAGAGAGAGAGAGAGAGAGAGAGAGAGAGGGAGACCCCTTTCTAAGTTGAAATAATTGTTTTATATATACACTGCACTGTTGCGACTATCAGACGGTAATACAGTTTTTAGCCTCGTGAGGAAAGGAGAAAAGAAACAAAGAATATGAGATAAGAAGAAACAAAGACGAGAAGATAAGAGGGAAGACCTGAGGGAAGAGGGAGGATGTGGCAAGGGATTAGGGAAAGGAGAGATGGGTAGAGGAGAAATAATAGTAAAAATTGAGAGATTGGAATGTGACAGAGTTTATGAAAAGAGAGACAAGGGAAACAGAAACTGAGAAAGGAGTACAAGAATAAGGAAAGGATGAGGGCATAAGAGAAAGTACGTGAGATGAGAGACACGTAAATCTGTAGAGAAGAGTCGAAGCAAGGCAAGGACAGGATTTATAGAAAAGAAAGACTGGGAAACATGCGAGAAAAACAGAGGAAAGAGTAAAAGATTAGGGAAGATAGTGGTGAGAAAAGAGAAGAGGACATGAGAGAAAGTAAGAGAGAAGAGAGACAGGTAGACATAGAGAGACGAGTAGTAAGAGAGGTTATGAAAATAGAGAGGCAAGCACAGGAGAAAGAGAGGAAGGAGTAAAAGGTTTGGGAAAGGCGTGGGTAATTCAGGTGAGAAGAGAGGAGGAAATAAGAGAAAATACAAGATAAGAAAGACAAGTAAACGTATAGATGAGAGTCCAAAAATGAACAAACACGAGGGTAGGAAAAAGCAAAGAACACCTAGACAAGAAAATACTGATAAAACTGTTAAGAAAAATCTGTAAATATTCTGAGAATTAAAAGAGATGAAAGTGAGTGGAAATCTGGAAAGAGAAAAGGGGATGAAAGAATATCTCCTTCACAACAAGTACGTTCATTTTAATTTTATCAACTAATCATCAGAACATTTAATATTTGAAGTGATGAATAAAGGATCTTAGCTGACCCCTTCAGTTAGAAAAGTTAATATGTTAAAAAAAAAGAATGAAAGAAAGCAAAAGGAAAGGAAACTAAAAAGAACGGTGTGGAAAATTTGTCATCTGGTTCAAAAGGTTACGAGGGCGAGGAAAGAGGAGAAAGGATTGAAAGAGAAGGGAAAGTTCTGAGAGGAAGGGAAAAGTTTTCTAAAGATAAGTGGAAAGGAATGTGAGAGACTTGTCGATGGGGAGTAAAAATGAGAAGTTTAAGGCAAAAGAGGGAAGGAAAACATAAGATAAAGGTGGAATAGAGCCCATGAGACGTTGTGCCGCGGTGCTCATCTTTTTAACTTAGGTCCTTTTGTATGTAAAGAGTTATTCATCCACTGTCATAGTATACACGCCACTACATTATCCTGGTTACCACAATTACCTCAGTAGCTGTTACCCCATAGTAGGTACTTATTTAATTACCAGTACACAAAGAGTGAATGTACGCTTGTGTTGAGTAGAGCCAGCCTCCTTCAACAGATTTGAACCCTGGTACTAAGGGGCGGCAGCTTTGTAGTTAGCAACATTATATCCTTTTACTCTAAACTGACCTAAAATTGCCGTCTCTCCATCAGGAATGCGGAGTTGTAACATTAATTTCACACTAGAAAATTGTACTAGCCAGTGTCAGGTGTAATGGATAGGGTGTAGAGCCGCAGCATTTTCTTTTTCTGCCATTGAGCTGAGTGAAAGAAGATAAAAATGGAAGAAAATCTGGGCCAAGTAAGTGTAAAATATGTATAATCACTCGGAGAAAGATCGACTGTCCTGTAATTCTGGAATTTATGAAGTAAGTGAAGTGAGTGCAAAGACCAAGGAAAAATAAAATAAACAATTAACAGAACTACGAACGAGGAAGGAAGAAATACCTGGATATAAGAAAAGTGTTAATTAATCCACTATAAACTGTACCAAGTCTAGTATTCTGTTCCACCTAATGTCAGAAGTTTTAATTCAGGTGAGCATAAATATTTGTACCTGAGTGTTAATACTGTTTTTTTTTTTTTTCAGGTAACTGCGATTTAATTCAATTTAGTAAGTCGCAGGAGCCTGACTGTGTAAAGAGAGGAAAAAAAAGAGTGAGAAGCTGAAGAGAGAGAAAAAAGAGAGTGAGAAGTTGAAAAGAGAGGAAGAAAGGAGTGAGAAGCTGAAAAGAGGGAAAAAAAAAGAGTGAGGGAAAGAAAGAATGAGAAACTGAAAAGACAGACTAAAAGAGAGGTTAAAGATTCGAGAAGACAGGAAAGGAGATAAGGAAGGCGAGGGAATAAGAGAAAGGATTGAAAAAGCGAGAGAGAGAGAGAGAGAGAGAGAGAGAGAAATGATTATAAAGGCAAGTAGAAAGGAATGTGAGACAGCAGGTGATAAAAGAATAAGAAGTGGTGATTAAAAAGGAGCATGAAAAAGAAGGAAAAATAACACAGGCTTCTATGATTCTCTTCTGAATAAAATCGTCTGAGGTTAAAAGGAATACAAAGGTGGAGTCTTCCCGAATATGAAAAGGTTAATTGAAGAAGATCTGAAAATACAGTAAGAAAGAAAAGAATGGGTGAATGGAAAGGAGGGAAGGAAGCAACGAAAAATGATCATTCAGGAGAAATATAGATAAAAATAAAAGATGGGACTGGAGGTGAGAAGACAGTAGAAAAAGGGAGAAAACGGGAATTCAGGAAGTAGAAATAAATATGAAAATGCGAATAGGAAGAATGAAAGAAGAAGTGTGTAAGTGCAAGGGAGGGAAGGAAGCAATATACAAAAATTACCCCTCTCATGATCAGGACAGATTTAGTATTCCATTCCAAGTAATTAATGGCAGATTTATTCAGCAGAGAGTCATAGAAGCCGAAGAGCGTTAGGTAGAGCAGGAAAATGTGATAATCATAAGAGGGTAAAGGAAGAGAATTAAAGAAAAAAAGAAAAGATGATATATTGGAGAATGATAAATGGACAGAAAAGACGGACATAGAAGAGGAAAACGCGAGGAGAATAAGAAAGAGGGACAGAAAATAAGGAAAGTTCTGAGAGGAAAGGAAAAATTTTTAAAGATAAGTGGAAAAGAATGGGAGAGAGTTGTTCATGAGGAGTAAGAATGAGTGGCTGAGTGAAAAAGGAAGGGAGGAAGAAATACTGGAAAAAGAATGAAAAATTCCAGGCTCCTGTATTCACTGTCGCCTGAATAAAATCGTTTGACATTACCCGGAATTTAGTGCTAGAGTTGGTCCCAAGCATTAGAGGGTTGACAACGGAAGTGAAAATAGGAAGGATGAGAGGGGAAAAAGAATGACTGAATGCAGTGGAAGCAATGAAATATTGTTAAAAAAAAAAAAAACGTCATTTTATGTTACTTTTTTTCATGTCTGTTAACTGGAAGGTATTCTATTTAAGTTAGCAGAAAGTTTCCTGCAAAAGGGCTCCTCTAAGCTGAATAAAATCGTCTGTTTATAGGCTGGATGAAACAAATACGTCTTCGAAGAGGAGGGTGTAATGGAAAAATAAGTACAGATTTATGACGGAAAATATAAGAAAAATGCATAGAACCGCTTGGAAAGGAGGATGAGAATATTATCGAAAGGATGATGGGAAGCTGGAAACAAGAGAATACTGAGGACATGTGCAAGGGAAATTGTTCAAGTGTAGGAGGGAAGGTAGTAAGCGAGAAGAATGAACAGAGGACGAAGGCATATAATATAAATAGATGATTCATTTCAGTGGCACTGTGTACAGGTACAGTAGATTGATAACAGGCTTACAGGACCTAAGCAACGTTATTGACTCGTAGAACGGATATCTTAGTTATAATCTGTCTTGCAACAAATAGCGTGCACTAGACCAATAGATCTGTTGCCTTCATACTTCATACTTTTCAACCTGTCCCTCACTCCCACTTTCTACATTCTTCTCGTCTCCTCTCCGTTCTCTCGCCCCCCTGCTTCTTTATTTACCTGCTTTCTTCCGTTTTTCCTCCCCACCAGGTACCGACTTGATCCCCCTCCCCCATCTCTCCATCTCCGTGATTAAATCCATATTTTGTATTCATTTCACTTCTTGGTTGCTTTCCCAGTCATCTGCCGCATACACCTCCCTCCCTGTTCTCCCCACCTTTTCTTCCCTCTGATCTCCCCATCTTTTTCCTAACCCTCTACACTCCCTACATTTCTTCTTCCCCTGTTCCTTCCCTACCTTTTCCCCACCCCTCAGGTCTTCCGACCTATTTCCTCCCCGTCTGTTATTCCAACCTGTTTCCTCCCTTTTTTTCCCCCACTTATTTCCTCCCCCTCTATTCTCTCCACCTTTTTCCTCACTCTCAGTTCACCCTTCTGTCCTCCTCCGTGCTTACGTACCTATTATATACACTCTCACTCTTCTTCCTTTCATATTGTTTGCCCTCTTGTTTGTCTGTCTCTCACTTCCCCTCATCTCACTCACTTCATCCTCTCTACTTCCTTCCCCCTTGCTTGGTTCCTCTTCTTCCACCCTCCCTCACATCCCCCTTACCCCTCCCCCACCAGCTACCCCCTTCCTCCCTCCCCTCCCTCTGCTTCAATGGGAACTCGTTCACTGAGGCTCCAAGATTGTCTAAATAGGCAAATATTTGTCAACCCGCTCAGAGCAGACTTGTGCCGGCAAACGAGAGAGAGAGAGAGAGAGAGAGAGAGAAAGGTTGGTAGGAAGCCTGGTATATTAAAGGAAGGAATGAGAAGGAGGTGGAATGAGTAACAAGAAGAAAAGAAAAGGAAAACACCTGTCGAGCTAGGTGTAATAGTTAAAGGGAAAAAGCAGGAAAGAGGGAAACACTGAGGCAGTGAGAGAGGGAAGTTAAGAACGAAGACAATAAATTAATGAGTGGGTGAGAAAGGGGAGTGAGAGAGAGGGACAAAGAAAGAAAATCAGACGGAGAGGGAAGGGTGAAGAGAGGGTGATTAAAGAAGAATGAAGGGGAAAGAAGAAGGCAAATGAGAAGCAGAGGGTGAGGGATGAAGAAGGGAAGAATGGTGGAAAGTCTGGATTAGAGCAAAGTGCGGTTAATGAGAGAGAGAGAGAGAGAGGGAGAGAGAGAGAGAGAGAATTGAATACACACACACACACACACACACACACACACACACACACACACACACACACACACACACACACACACACGCACGCACGCACACAACACGCTCGCTGGTGCATTGGTAACGTTCCCGCTTGCCAACTGGTGGACGGGAGTTCGCGCCTTGCTCAGGTTGCGAAAAGTTTCACTGACGAAGTGGGTGGTTACTGTCCCCCTTGAGCAAGGGGACGGGTGAGTGCGTGTGTGAAGGTCACAGCCTTGCCCTTAGATCGGACTATATGAGCTCTCAGCTCCCTTCCGGGAGGGTAAAAGCTGACGATCACGACCATCAAGTGATCCTGACCGACCCAGTGAATTACATACACACACACACACACACACACACACACACACACACACACACACACACACACACACAATTGAAGAGACATACAATTTTTTAAAGACAGACATACATACAGACAGACAAACAAAATACTTAAGGCAGACAAAAGGAGAAAAGGAACCGACTAAGAAACAGACAAAATAGAGAGATATAAACAGAGAGAGAGCCTGACAGTCTGAAACAGGTGGAAGTAAAGCCAGCCCGACAGATAAACAGACATTGATAAAGACGAGACGTAAGAGTAATTAAGACGAAGAGAGAGAGAGAGAGAGAGAGAGAGAGAGAGAGAGAGAGAGTTGACTACAAGGAGATATACACAGACTTACATACAGTGTTGCTTATGTTTGTTAATTGGCCGCACACGCACACACACAGAGACACACACAGACACACACACACACACACACACACACACACACACACACACACACACACACACGCAGAGAGAGAGAGAGAGAGAGAGAGAGAGAGAGAGAGAGAGAGAGAGAGAGAGAGAGAGAGAGAGAGAGAGAGAGAGAGAGACTTCTAACTGTAACTAACATATTAAATAATTTCACATACACTCTCTCTTTCCTCCACCTCCTCCATCTCGTTTTTTCTCTTCATCGTCCTGGAAATTACCGTCAAATTAGCTTAACGCCAATAGTTTGCAAGTTGCTGGAAACCATTATCCGCGACAAATTAATTAAACACTCAGAACAAAATAAGGTAACTAAAGAGTCGCAGCAGTTATTCCGTAGCTGTCTATAATATGTTTACAGACTCACCTCTCACTCTCTCTCTCTCTCTCTCTCTACTGTATATATATATATATATATATATATATATATATAGATAGATAGATAGATAGATATATATATATATATATATATATATATATATATATATATAGACTTGGAGCGTGCAAATCGCAGACGTAATAGGAAAAGGATCACCAGGCAGAACACAAACATCGCGGCGAAGTTAGAATTATTCCATCTTCAGAGCAAAATCTACAATCGAGAAATATACACAGTTAAGGTTTTTATATGTTATAACGATCAAAACAAGACAAAAAACATGAAAGTACAAAAACGAAGTCCGTTAAAATACCGTGTTCGTAAACCAATAAATAATAAAATCTAAAATGAATGGAGTAGGAGTAAGGATGCAAAACATATCTGTAAAATGGTAAGTGCAATACTGTAAAAAACTTACCTAGTGTGGAAAACAAAATAGTTCACAGGATGCCATGTCACTGATTGATGGGTTAAAACGATATTAGTACAAAGCTTCCATAATGGGAAGGTCAGTGTCATTGCTCCTACCACCAAGAACTGTAACTGGCAACTAAGGACAGGATATTTTTATTTGACAATAAAGCATATAAACAATGTGATGGTGTTGCCATGGGATCACCTTCAGGAACGACACTAGCCAATGCTTTCCTGTGCTGTCACGAAGAGCGTTGGCTGGCTGAGTGTCCTACCGATTTTAAACCCTTGTTTTATCGTCGATATGTTGATGACACCTTTTTGGTTTTTAGATCTACTGATCATGTCCCGTTTTTTCTTAGTTATTTGATTTCTCGGCATGGCAACATCAAGTTCACCTGTGACCTAGAAAGTAATAACAGTTCAGCATTTTTAGATATAAATATTCTCCGTAGGGACAATAGTTTTGAAACTATCTTATACAGGAAGCCAACCTTCACTGGAATATGCATGAAATATTCCTCATTCCTCCCATTGAGCTATAAACGTAATCTAATCAGCACTCTCTCCCATAGAACTTATGAGTTATGCTCGAATTATTTTCACCTTGATAAGGAACTTAATTTTCTTAAAGATTTGTTGTTTAAAAATGGTTTACCCAAAAGATTCACCGAAACGTACATTGGTAAGACCCTTAATAAATTCTTTACTGCTTCAAAGGTCCAAGTCATCACTGTTCCGAAAAACATTATATACTTTCCCATAACATATACGGGACCCCTTGGCTTCACACTGAGGAACAAACTTAAAAAACATCTAGCTGAACACTTCCCACAAGTGTCACTTAGAGTTGTATTTAAAACCCAAAAAACTAACCAGAGCTTTTTCAAGGTAAATAACACCATTCCCGCACACTTACAAGCAACCGTTGTTTACCTTTTCACGTGTGCCAGCTGTAGGTCGGTATAGATAGGTAAAACAAAAGACACCTAAAGACACGAATCCATGAACACTTAGGTCGTTCAGTTCGAACAGGCCAGTTAATCACCAATCCACCACACTAAGCAATACGGGACCACTCACAACAACACGACCATCCTTTCTCTCATTCCCAGTTTACAGTTCTTGGTGGTAGCAACAATGACACGGACCTTCCCATTATGGAAGCTTTGTACCAATATCGTTTTAACCCTTCGATCAGTGACATGGCTTCCTGTGAACTGTTTTGTTTTCCACACTAGGTAAGTTTTTTTTTTTACAGTATTGCACTTACCATTTTACAGATATGTTTTGCTTCCTTACTCCTACCCCATTCATTTTATATTTTATTACTTACGGTTTTACGAACACGGTATTTTAACGGACTTCGTTTTTGTACTTTCATGTTTTTAGTCTTATTTTGATCGTTATAACTTAAAAATCTTAACTGTATATTTCTCGATTGTAGATTTTGCTCTGAAGATGGAATAAGTATTTTCCGAAATGCCAGCAAATAAACACCCTAACTTCGCCACGATGTTTGTGTTCTGCCTGGTGATCCTTTTCCCCCCAAAAAATCTATCTATCTATATCTATCTATCTATCTATCTATCTATTTATCTATCTATATATATATATATATATATATATAGATAGATAGATAGATAGATGTATATATATATATATATATATATATATATATATATATATGTATATATATATATATATATACATACAGGAAGAAATCAGTAGGATAGAAGTTGTGGAAGCAATGAAGAAAGTTAAATCGGGGAAAGCCCCGGGAATTGATGAAGTGCGTGGTGAAATGCCGAAGCATGGGGGAGAGATACTAGTAGAATGGATGTGGAGGATGTGCAGATTGGCCTGGGAGGAAGATAGAGATCCGGAGGACTGGAAGTCAGGTATAATTATTCCCTTGTACAAAGGAAAGAGGAAAAAGAAGTGTGTGGTAATCATAGGGGCATTTGTCTTCTTAGTGTAATAGGAAAAGTGTATGGTAGGATACTTATTGACAGAGTTAGGGAAAGAACAGAGGAATTAGTTGGAAAAGAACAGGGAGGCTTTAGGAAGGGAAGCGGTTGTGTAGATCAGATATTCATTCTTAGATCTTTAGTGGAAAAGTTTCTAGAGCAGGGAAAGAAGTTGTATGCGGCCTTCATGGATTTGGAGAAAGCATATGACAGGTGGATAGACAAGGATTGTGGAAAGTTTTAAGAATATATGGAGTAGATGGGAAGTTGTTGAATGCTGTGAAGAGTATGTATGATGGTGCTAAGGCTGCAGTGCGTGTGGATGGTGAACTGAGTGAATTTTTCTCTTTGAAGGTTGGGTTGAAACAGGGATGTGTCATATCTCCATGGTTGTTCAATCTGTACATGGATGGGGTAATAAAAGAGGTACAAGGTAGGGCAGTGGATGTTGGAGTGGCCCTAGTGAGAGAGGGTAGTGTTTGGAAACTCCCTGTATTGTTGTTTGCAGATGATACTGTGTTCTTGAGTGAAGACTAAGGGGAGCTGCAAGGCCTGGTGGATGAGTTTGAGAGTGTGTGTAAGAAACAGAATCTAAAGGTGAATGTAGGGAAGAGTATAGTGATGGTCTTTGAGAGAGGTGAAGTCAGTGAATGAACAGTGAGGTTGGATGGTGAGGAAACGGAAAATGTGAGTACGTTTAAGTACTTGGGTAGTGTGATGAGTAAGGATGGAAGTTGGGAGGGTGAAGTGCTTGAAAGGGTACAACAAGGAAGAATGGTTGCTGGTCCATTGAAAGGGAAGTGAGCATGGAAGTGAGAAAGTTACTACATGACAGTATTGTGATACCAACTCTAACGTATGGAAGTGAAGCTTGGACGTTGTTGGAAGGACACAAGTCAAGAGTGAGAGCAGTGGAAATGAGTTATTTAAGAGGAGCCTGTGGAGTCACGTGGAGAGACAGGCTGACAAATGAGGATATCAAGAAGGTTGTGGTGTGGATGTGGATTTGATAGGAAGCGTTAGGAGGAACACATTGAGGTGGTTTGGCCATGTGAAAAGGATCGAGGGTGAGAGACTGACGAGGAGAGTGTATGTGAGTGAGGTGGAGGGGGGGAGAGGGAGGGGGAGGCCGAGGATGAGATGGAGGGATGGGGTGGAGACGTATATGAGAGAGGGGGATGTGAGTTGGGAGCAGTGAAATGGAGGGGGACAGGGCGACGTGGAGGCTATTTGTTTGTGGCCACCCCGTACGGGATTCAGCATCTGGATATATATATATATATATATATATATATATATATATATATATATATATATATTGTTACGGAACAGAGAAAGATAATGTACACTTTAAGTGAGAATATTAATAATCACTACTGTTCCGTAAAGGTCCAGGTTCAAAATAAAAGAGTTAGGTAATATTACAAGTTAAAGTTTAATGCTCAAACTAACAACAGAACATTCAGGACTCATAAGGATAATGTAATGGCAAAAAACAGGTTAAATATATGGTTAACTGCAATAGCCTCTATTAACACGAAATTAGCAAGAGTAAATTTATCTAAGTTAGCCCTGATAAAATGAAAATACACTGGGTAATGCTCAGTTAATGCAAGATAAATTATTAGATACAAAATAGTATTAAAACTGACTGACAAAATGAATCCTACGTAAATTACAAAAACCTCATTAGGCCTACAAATCAACACCTTATGCTATACAGTACAAGAACAAAATGCAATAACACTTATACTCAAATTACACAGCTGCTAGATGTTTGGAGACTTCCTGAGCACTCACAACAATAACTGTACAGGGGAGGACAGAGATGTGAACAAAATGAGTAGATCTAAGTGGCAATGATGCAGAGACTGAGCTCATTATATAGGGGCCGGCAGAGCTTGATACAACTTGTAAGAAGGACGCGCAAATGAAGCCATGGGGACAAAGAGTTGACAATCCCACTCTGAACAACAGAAAGGACGACTTACTCTACTATAACGGTAGAAGGGGGGAACTGAGACAGAACACGCTCATGATCAAACATGCAGCATACTGTGCGTTAAAATTACACAAAGGATGATGAAATCATAGGCTATGTAACACCTCCCCACAAAGAAAAAAGAAATTTACAAAGGAAATTTCTTATTACTCTAAAACAATCTGTATATGGCATTACAGAACATGCAAAAGTCTTTCCTAGTGTTACAAAATATGAGATCTCCCTAGCACGTTCAGTCATAGGTACTTGCCAGTATCCCTTTAACAAATCAAACTTACTTATGTACCTAGCCTTTCCGATCTTGTCTATGCAATCTTCCACGCGAGGGAGAGGGTAAGTGTCTGTTTTGGTTATCTGATTAACACGTCTGTAGTCAATGCAAAGCCGCTGTGACCCACCTGGCTTAGGGACTAGAGTGACAGGAGAACTCCATTCGCTCTGACATGGCTCAATCATCTTGTGGTCCAACAGGTAGCCAAGCTCCTTCTGGATGAGAGGAACTTTCACTGGGTTCACACGGTAAGGAGGCAATTTAATTGGCTTTGCGTCTCCAACATCGACATCATGCATCAACACAGTGGTTCTTCCTGGAGTGGCACAGAACACTTGCGGGTACTCCTGCAGTAATGCCGAAAACTCCTGCCTTTCCTCGGGAGGTAGATGAGAAAGCTTAGTCTGGAGATCATTCATGATATCAGGATTCTTCCCCAAACTATCACTCAGGCTCATACTGCATGGGAGAGCTTCACTTGCAGACTCGGGTGGAACAGCTACAGTGCAGACTGGATTATTTTCGTCCCGCCTGTGATATAACTTTAGCATGTTGATGTGACATAGTTGCTTGCTCTTTCTACGATCTTGTGTGGCGATGACATAGTTGACATCATTGAGTTTCTTCTCCACGAAATAAGGACCACTAAACTTGGCTTGAAGAGGTTGCCCATGTACTGGTAGCAGAATCAAAACCTGATCTCCTGGCTGAAAGTGGCATAACCTGGACTTCTTATCATACCAAGTCTTCATCTTCTCCTGAGCAGCTCCTAAATTCTCTCTCGCCAGCTGTAAAGCAGTGGTCAGCCGTTCTTTGAACTTCATCACATACTCCAGCAGGATGACGTCATCTTCCTCCGACAGCCAACATTCCTTGAGTATCTTAAGGGGTCCTCTTACTTCATGGCCAAACAGTAGTTCAAAAGGTGAGAAGCCCAGTGATTCATTTGGAGATTCTCATGCGGCAAATACGACGAATGGAAGACCTTTATCCCAGTCTTTCTGATGTTCCAAACAGTATTTCTTGAGCATCGATTTGAGTGTTTGATGATATCTCTCCAACGCTCCTTGGGACTGGGGATGGTAAGCTGAAGACGTGATCTGGGTGATGCCCAACTCTTTCAGAGACTGCTTGAAAACATTTGACATGAAATGACTTCCTCGGTCTGACTGTACGTCCTTGGGCAGACCAAACTTTGTGAAGAACCCTAGCATTTCCTTAACCACTTTCTTTGCTGAGATATTTCTAAGTGGAATGGCTTCAGGATAACGAGTAGCCATATCAATCAGGGTCAACACATAAGAAAATCCTGAAGAAGTCTTAGGAAGAGGGCCCACAATATCCACCAACACACGGGTGAAAGGCGCCTCAAAAGGAGGAATGGGAACTAGAGGTGCAACCTTTTCGGTCTGATTACACTTCCCCACAACTTGACAGGTGTGACAAGACTTACAATACCAGGAAACATCCCTGAAGATACCTGGCCAGTAGAAGTGTTTCAAAATGCGTGCCACAGTCTTCCTCACTCCAAGGTGTCCTGCCAAACTGGAATCATGAGCCACTCTAATGATATCCTGCCTACAAACACGAGGGATGACAACTTGATGTACAACCTCCCATTCACAGTCGGCTGATGCTGTTGGGGGTCTCCACTTCCTCATAAGTACTCCTGACTTTACATAATAACAAGTAGAAGCACCGGCTGACTCTTCTTCACTGTAAGCAGAGTTAGCTAGACCTTTCAACTCAGGGTCAGCAACCTGCAACTCAACCAACTCTTGACGAGACAAATTATCAACACTACGGGGTACTGCCTCATCTGGTGAGTGGTCCAAATTAACAAGAATAGTGTCAGCTAGGATAACATCATCATCATCATTATTCTCTAAATCACCAGTAACTTTAGACTTAGCCCTAGTGACAGCACATGCAGGGAACAAATCAGGGACATCATAATCCTGGGACACAGCCACTGGCTCACTAGACAACTGAGGAGCTGGACACACTTGACTTCCACCAATATCATTTCCAAGTAAGAAAGTTACACCTGACACTGGGAGTGTCTCAACCAACCCAACCATAACGGAACCATTAAAAAAACCAGACTCTAAATTCACTCTGCACAGAGGGACAGAGAAGTAATTATTCCCTACACCTTGTAAGATTACAGTTTCATCAGAGGAATTAACATTAGAGCCTAGAACACTGGTCAGCATAAGGGATTGGCAAGCACCTGTATCACGATATATTTTAACTGATTTCCTGTCATTACTGTCCAGAGGACTGACAAAACCATCAGACAGGAAATTAGCACATGAACTCTTGAGAGTGTCACCCACGTTACTGCTCAAAAGAGGAGCTCCATCCTGAGAATTTAAGTTACCCCTCAAAGCAGGTTCAGTTAACTCAGTTAAAGAATTCTGGGAACTCTCAAGAGTGGACACTAGACCAATTGACTGAACATTTAAAGACTCCTTTTTGTTCACATCACGCTGTCTCCTGAAACATTTCTCCGTAGTATGACCAAGCTTACTACAATAAGTACATTTACTTTTCTGAAATCTAGAGGTGAAGCTGGTATTTACTTCCTGAGAAACATCATCTTTATTCTGTTTCCTGTTACCTGTACTCTGAGTAGAGGCAACGTACTTACTCTCAGCTTTCCCTTTTTCTCTAGAATATCTCTTGTGAGTGAGAACATACTCATCAGCTAAAACTGCAGCATCAGACAAATTATCTATTCTTCTCTCATCAAGATATAGGCTTACATCTTTATAAATACACCTCTTGAAGTCCTCCAGCAAAATCATCTGCTTAAATTTACCAAAATCAGAATCCACATTCTTAGAATTTAACCACTGCTCTAACAGATATTTGATTTTTGCATACTCAACATGGGATTGCTTATCTTGCTTGTAAGTTGTCCTAAATTTTACTCTATAAGCTTCAGGAACAATCTCATAGGCCTTAAGAATCAAGCTCTTAACTACATGATAATTATCAGATTGATCCTGAGGCAAAGATGCATAAGTTACTTAAGCTTTACCGGTGAGAACAGTTTGAAGGAGTACTGGCCAATACTTTTTGGGCCAATTAAAACCTGTAGCTACCCTCTCAAACAATTGAAAATACTTTGTTAAATCAGATTCATTAAAAGGAGGGACAAGTTTAACATTTTTAGCCACATCAAAATCATCAGAGCTAGATGATCCAGTTCCACCTTGTTTCATGCGATACTCATGGTCTGCCTGAATCATGGCAAGTTCAACTTGTGCCTGTATCTGTGCCTCCTGAATCCGAGCCTGAGATTCCGCCTCCTTAGCCTGAGACTCAGCCTCCTTAGCACGTGCTTGAAATTCAGCCTCCTTAACACGAGACTCCGCCTCCTTAGCCTGAGACTCAGCCTCCTTAACACGTGCTTGAAATTCAGCTTCCTTCACACGAGCCTGCTGCAGGGCTAGCTGTAACTTAGCTAATTCAATCTGCGTTTGCTCATTTGAAGGAGTTACATTAAACAAGCTTTTATTAATCATGTCAACAATTTGATCTTTAGAATGATGAGAGTGAACTGCAATTCCCAATTGTTGAGCAACAAGCTTAAGTTCATTCTTTGTTCTGTTTTCTACATCACACACTGTTTGCACATTTGACAAAAAATCTTTGGCTTCATCAAGTGTAGTAATAGTAGACATCATGAGTAAGTAACAGTCACAAAATATCAAGCAATATCCTTATGATAATATCCTGAATATCTTGATGAGAGGTCGCCAAATTTATGTTACGGAACAGAGAAAGATAATGTACACTTTAAGTGAGAATATTAATAATCACTACTGTCCCGTAAAGGTCCAGGTTCAAAATAAAAGAGTTAGGTAAAATTACAAGTTAAAGTTTAATGCTCAAACTAACAACAAAACATTCAGGACTCATAAGGATAATGTAATGGCAAAAAACAGGTTAAATATATGGTTAACTGCAATAGCCTCTATTAACACGAAATTAGCAAGAGTAAATTTATCTAAGTCAGCCCTGATAAAATGAAAATACACTGGGTAATGCTCAGTTAATGCAAGATAAATTATTACAGATACAAAATAGTATTAAAACTGACTGACAAAATGAATCCTACGTAAATTACAAAAACCTCATTAGGCCTACAAATCAACACCTTATGCTATACAGTACAAGAACAAAATGCAATAACACTTATGCTCAAATTACACAGCTGCTTGATGTTTGGAGACTTCCTGAGCACTCACAACAATAACTGTACAGGGGAGGACAGAGATGTGAACAAAATGAGGAGTAGATCTAAGTGGCAATGATGCAGAGACTGAGCTCATTATATAGGGGCCGGCAGAGCTTGATACAACTTGTAAGAAGGATGCGCAAATGAAGCCATGGGGACAAAGAGTTGACAATCCCGCTCTGAACAACAGAAAGGACGACTTACTCTACTATAACGGTAGAAGGGGGGAACTGAGGCAGAACACGCTCGTGATCAAACATGCAGCATACTGTGCGTTAAAATTACACAAAGGATGATGAAATCATAGGCTATGTAACAATATATATATATATATATATATATATATATATATATATATATATATATATATATATAGTGAAATTGTCATCCGATATAATTGCTGTATTCTTCTTTTTTTTTTTTTTTTGAGAAAGAGTTGAATAATGTTTCCTAAAGGTGATTTAGTGCACTTACTCTCAGTCTAATAAAACACTTTGGAGTGAGTTGGATGTTAATGTGTCCTGACCACAAGAGCTTTATTGACTTCATTCCTTAGGTTTCATTGGTGTTGCCCACGCGCGGACCAACAATTGAGTTGAAGATCACAGTGCTCTACTTTACGGGGAAAGTTCAGGATGGATGACTGTTTCAGGCAAAGTCACACTGAGTTCAATTTTTAGTCGAAATATTTGTTCGAACTTGTTGAACTATGATAAAATCAAATGCTTGTATTGTACAATAATAATAAAACGACTGATGATACAAATACTAGTAGCCGGGTGGAGACGCTTGTGGAAAGACAAGTGAAAGCAATCTTGTTAAATCATTTAACTGGGCTTAATTGTGATAATGAATCTTAATGCTTAGTGCTGAGTCTCAGATATCGGTAATGATAAAGAAGATTAAGTATGTATTCTATGGCTATGTTTCATGAATGTAAATAAAGCAAAACATTTAGAAACAGCCATAAGAGAGGATTTCCAACTGAGAGAGTAAAGAAAGGTAACAAATTGCGTTCAAATGCAAGTAAGTGAACACCATCTTCACCTTGAATGGCACCCATATTTGGGAACAAACTGTGTGAGGAACCTGAAGAGCCAGATTTGTTTAATTTTTGAATCCACTCCAACTAGGGGATCTGATCCAAACACAGAATTTCTAAGGGCATTTTGACAGTTCATTAGTACTTCAGGTGGGCCAGTCAATCAACTTTCACTCAATGTAGTGGTTTTACAATCAGTAACAAATGTTCCCAGTTAAATGAAGCAAATCATCTAGTGTTCGGTAGGGTTGTTAACTTATTACAAAGCTTACAAAGCACTGGTAAAGTAAGAATTATTAATAATGGTTCATAAGTTCGTAAATTCTGATCAACAGATTAATACATACACGTTTAATGTATATTTATTTAAAAAAAAAAATGCTTTCTGATGCACATCACTGAGTATTCGTCAAAACCTAACGTCATTATACACTTTTTCCTTGCAGATTATGATGACTTAGAATATAGTTTCCTCTTCATCCTTTCCAATGAAGTTTTCTTGAACAATTTTCCTATGCTGTATGATCAGTCTCACGTTTCCAGCCGGCTTCGTCTTGCGATTGTTGAGCAGAGGTCTTTGTTTTGTTCCCTTTATCTCTAGTTCTTACATCTTATCGTAGTCAGAGATTTCTCAGTAACAAACAGCCTCGAATAGACGGTTACTTATGGTTCTGTTTGCTTTCCTTTATGCGTACGGTATATCCTCCTTACTTTATTTTTCTTCTTTGTCCTCCTCCCTTATCTTACCATCGTACCTTTCCTCCTTCATCTCATCATCATTCTCCTCCATCTCCTTCTCCTCCTCCTTTCTATGTTCTTTCTCCTCCCTGTCTCCTTCTCAACTTCATCATCTTCATTCTCTCTTTTCGTATCAGTTTGGTATCCCTTTCTTCTCTCTTGATATCTAATCCTTCTCTCTTTGACCACCATATCATCACCAGTCAGAGTTTCTCTCTCTTTCCATTTTATCTTCATGTTTCCCCAGTGTTATTATTATTATTTCTTAATTTTTTCTCCTCCTCCACCCTCCACGTTAATCCCTGCCCCCCCCCCTCTCTCTCTCTCACTCATCTATTTTATTCAGGACCACAATCCTAGTCACCACTAAATAAGCGCAGTCCGGAATGGTGGTCTGTAATCCACTTTGTCGCAGTCATTATTGGCCGGGCTGGATAAAACACATATTGGTTTGGTTGAGAGAGAGAGAGACAGAGAGAGAGAGAGAATGGTATATACTGTAGCTCTGAGAAGTTGGTGTGCTCTTGAGTATTTTTGCATGTGTAAAATAAGAGAAGAAATAGAATAGCACGGAGAGAAAGAGAGAGAGAGAGAGAGAGAGAGAGTAGTGTTATCCAGGGCTGTTTGACAATGCGTAGTATAATCCTATTCCATATATGTTATTCGTCTAAGACAAGGATAACAGGATTTACAATCACCTGGCTCAGTAGGGTAAAAAAAAAAACACACACACACACCATGGATCTATGTAAGAAAGTATCAATGCAAAATGGTTTCTCTGCTCCCATGATGAGTATCGGAACATAAGCATAATTGATTTTCATGTTGCACTTTGTTTCTGAGTAATTTTTTTTTTTTTTTTTTTTTTTGCTTTATTCGGTCGTGAACACTTAACCATTCGTGTTTCTGATTTTGGCAGAGATTTTCGTCCTTTTGCCTTTTATTATCCGTAGCTTACTGTCAGAATATGAAAATACTTCGGCGGTACTTTCTTACACAGCACTGAACCGTAACTACCTTCATATCCACCTTTACCCTGTTGTTACATTTCAGCACTAGTGATGGATAGATGGCAGTTTTGGGCTATGTGAAAGTGGTCAAAATACAGCTTGGGATTTGAGGTTGGGAGGTTGGGTACTTGGCTTACAAATGTTCAGAAATTTGTACCCCATCCCAGCCTACCATATCGTTAAAAAGATGTTCCATTTACCTACAAGCTGAGTAAAAGTCACGTACTTTTCTTACTTCGTCTAGACACCTATTGTGTTTTTAATCTTAATCTGCACCTGGGAAGTGAAAAGGGAATTCTTTACACATTTATGGCATGATTTTTTTCCTTATGTCTTTAACAACTGCAGGTGTTTCAGTGGCAAGTAAATTCGCCTGACTTTGGCGACAATAAAACAAACAAGTCGTCCACCAGAATTTAAGCGTAAAATTTAATCAGAAATCTCTGTCTGTCTTTCTCTCTGTCTGTTTGTCTGTCTCTTTGTGTGTGTGTGTGTGTGTGTGTGTGTGTGTGCTGCATGTTTACCTGGCAAAGCAACTTGGTTATGGATAAGCCACAGCGTGAAGGGGTCTCTTTCCATCATCATCAGTATAAACTGCGCCAACGATATGAAGACTGGATGCCAACAACGAGCCTTTCTTTACCTGTATGAGCTATCCGTTTGATTCCTTATTCTTATCAACATCTCTGTACATGTGTTCAGACAGCCAGTTCAAAAAGCCAATTACCAGGTCACCTAATATCATTATAATTAAACTATGCTCATGTAGTTTCTCAAAGAATCAATTGTGAGGTAATTAGTCAAACATTGTCCAAAAACCAGACAAACAGTGACATGGAATTTGATGTGTCAGATGTATTTAGAATGGTTATGAAAAATCTGTAAGGCCGTAGAGATGAGCAGCATTTCCCGATCCTCGATATTTAAGTACGAAACTCGTGTGTGTGTGTGTGTGTGTGTGTGTGTGTGTGTGTGTGTGTGTGTCATTGTGTGTCAGTGTGTCAGAGAGAGGGGGGGAAGGGAACAGAAAGGCATGGAGAGAGGAGGCAGGTTGGAAAGGAGAGGGAGAAGGGGGAGAAAGGGTTTGGGAGAGGGGAGGGGGGTCAGGGAGGGAAGGAGAAAGGCAGGCTGAGAGGGAGAGAGAGAAGGGGGAAGGAAGGAGAGAGCGGGAGATGGGAGGGAAATGGGATGGAGGGAGGAAGGGGGAGGGCAGGGGATTAATACAATAAAATGTCAAATTAAATCACGATACATTTATGTACGCCAGCCAGTTTTGTGCTCTCCCTCTGTGGCAGCTGGGAGGGTCAGGGAGAGGCAAAACAAGTCAAGGAGAGTTAAAAGAAACCAGAGAGAGTCAGAACGAGTCAGGGAGTCAAAACGGGTCAAGGTGGGTCGGAAAAGGTGGAGAGTCAGAATGGGTATTAGGCAAGGTGAGGCAGAGTGAGCCAGGAGTAAAGAAACAGAGTCAGGATGATCCATGAAAGAGAGTCAAGAGAGTTAGGAAAGTCATATGTCATGGACGATCAAGAGAGTCGAGAGTAGGGAAGAGTCAGGGAGAATAAGGGAAGTCAAGAGGGTCAGGGTGAGTTAAGGAAAATCGGGGAGATTAAAGAGAGTCAGGGAGATTCAATAGAGACGGAGAGAGTCAGGGAGAGTCGTAATAGCCGAGATGTTTAGACAAGGCAACGGTCGAACGACTCAAGTCTGGTCATATGACTCAGGGGAATTGTGGAGAGTAAGGGGGTTCAAAAGAATCAGGGTGGGTCAGGAAAGTCAAGAGTCAGAGGTCATCAGGAGAGTCAGGGAGAATTAAGAAAAGTCAGGGGGAGTCTGGATGAGTCAGGAGATTCAAGGGGAATCGGGATGTCAATGATTGTCATGGAGAGTCATGGGGAGTCAGCGAGTGTGCCCGTGTGGAGGAGTAACATAGATCTAGGGATTCATGGAGAGTGCAGAGTCAGGTAGTTTCAGGAAGCGTCAGAAGAGTCGGCCCAGTCGGGTAGAGTGAGGGAGAGTGTAAGGGTAGTAGGGTGAAGAGGAGAGTGCCAGGGAGAATGTGACTGTGCGAAGGAGAGAGAGAGAGAGAAAGAGAGAGAGAGAGAGAGAGCCAGCCGGTCCCCGCATCGATGCTGATACCGTAATCCATCTAATTATGAGGCTCATATGTGTTTATTGGAACCTAATTTGTTCCTAAGTACCATAATTATTTCAGTTTATTAATATTCCACTATCGGCTACATGGACCTGAATATTTGATCAGTTCCTCCATTTTGTATTTAAGTGTATTACCCTGCTATTACGATGGCAGTGCTGGAGAGGGACGCCTTCATGTGGTGACACGAATATGACCGGACGATGGAACTGCTAAGTTATACAAGCGTCCCTCATTTCCCTCCCTGTACCCCGAAAGGAGGACGGTGGACTGTGGTAGAAGGGAAACTTTGACCTGCAGTCCACCGGGTTCACGTTCAGATGAGACTGGGGTTGAAACCACTACTATTCCTAATACGATGGCTTTATGTAGTTTATTCCTGTTACTGCACATTATTCTTTAACTTAATAAAGCCCTTTGGGAGTGATACATTACTGAAAGCTGGATCTAACCCCTCCAGTTGCCTTTGACTTTCCTTTATTTAACTTACCTAGAAGGATGTTGTTCAGCAGTATTCCAACAGCTGATTTTTTTTTCCTGTCTAAAGAAAAGCAAGCGTCTCAAGAGTGACATGAGTCATACCATAAAACCGTCATAGAGGGTTAAAGACATGGAGATAGTGAGCAAAGAAATTGGTGGGATGGGCAGCAGAAAGTTATACCCCGCCAAAATGAGTGTCATAAATTTAGTGGTTTGGATAGTGAATGTATAAAGCAAATTATCCTCGAAGAATGAACGTATTGGAAAGGTTTGAAATAAGAAAACAGACGTAAGGGGTAAAGAAATGCGAGAGATGAATTGGAATCATGATGGAGGTGGGGAGAAGACATGAGAGTTTCCTTGTGAAATGCATACTAGTGAATTAATTATCCGAGTGCAGTGTAGGTTTACTTCAAAGTTTTATTTTTCTATCAAGAATAGAAAAAAAAAATAAAAGGTCACATTGCCCTTATGTACCCAGAATCTTGGGACGCACATAATAAACAAGATATAATGATCAGTCTTGTGTCCCTTACCCTCCATGTAGGTGTGGTTAACCAGAGTGTGTGAGGGGAGATAACGGAGATGGATGGGAGAGAGAGAAAGAGAGAGAGAGAGAGAGTGTGTGTGTGTGTGTGTGTGTGTGTGCGCGCGCGCTTGTGTGCTGTGTATGTTCGTGCGTGCGTGCTTAGCTTGTAATTGTTGGTGCAGCAAGCAAATGTGGCCTTTGAAACAGGGAAGGAGGGAGTTAAAATGTCGTCATGACGAGTTAGACCTGCTAGCGCTGATCTTAGCTGGGCCATTATAGTACTGCCTGTAGTAGCTAACATCATTTGCGATTTGTATTTTTTAACAATATAATTGGATGTAAAAGACGTGTCATAACCACTATATGCCATGATACTCATTGGTTCTAAATTTGCACTAGAAGTGCACGGATGTTTATTAAGAGTACAACAAAACAATCCAGAGGAAAATGTATCTGATGATAAAATACCTACTTTTAATGATGTGGAATTCAGTAAATCGGAAAATTTTTATATGTTACTTTAACGGTACGGTGCGGTACGACCTTTTTGAAATATGCCTTGCAGACGCATTCGTAATAGTTAGACTTTGATTTTTCTTTGGTGTCTTACAGAGACAAAAGAGTGAAGCCAGCCCCTACAGACATGGCACTTAAAAGACTGTTTAAGCAAATATAATATTATTAACTGCAGTATAACTGGATGGTGCTGCCAGACCAGTTGAGGTTTATTTGGATTTCTAATGTGAATGTCATACAATGGGATGTTAATGATGTCTGGCTTATGAATGAAACTGAAATGATGTAAAACATTTCTAGTTGGCATTGCCACCTAGAGTTTCAGTTTGGCGAAACAGTTACCGGTCTACAGATTGTGACATAGTGACATCACATTGTGCGCATGCGTGTTTATGTATATGCACTTGTCTGTATGTATGCAAGTATGTCCTCGTGCATCTAAGGCATTGAACTGAGGGGAGGATGAGAAAAGCATGAGCTGGAGTAGGATACAGGAAAGCATAATCAAGACTCTTCCAGCCCATCCTCTTTCCCCTTTTGCCCTGACCGCACTGCATGCTGTGATTATCCTCCACACCTTTAAATGCCATTAGAACTTGATGGTATATTTGATCATTCCGATATCCACATAACAAATAATTTTCCTGAAGGCCCTCTGTTGTGATTCAGTCGTGTAGAATATTTCTGTAGGGGAAATGCTGAGTTAATAGAGAAATAAATTTATAATTTAATAGGCTGGGGTTAATAGAGAAATAAATTTATAATTTAATAGGCTGGGGTGTTTTGGGGATTAGCTATTCAGTACTTGAATAGGGCGTTGCTTTGCAATCAAGGGCACAGTTCCTGTAGACGTAACTGGATGTTGATCCTAATGCTGCCAGAAGCGTCTCTCAGTCACCTACCCTTGATTCCTCTGTACTACTGTAGCCTAGACTACATTCTACCTCATAGAAAGGTATGTTATGGAACTGACTGCTACTTTTTAATTTTGCATACCGAATAATTTGTTAAAATTACAGAGTTAGGGATAAAAAAAAAAATATTATATAGGGTAAAATAAGTTTCAGCATTATTTACATCTTCAGCCGTCATGTTTAATAAGGAACACGAGGTTATCTAAATATTATTGTCTTTGTTGCTGGAAATAACTAATCCTTCACTACCTGAAAACCTTTAATCATTCAGCACCAACATTCCGTGTAGCTTTTACTTTCATGGCACACTCTATTCCACTACCACTACCCTGTATCATCACACCTATTTCTTTATCCCACGTTTGTTTCCTTACACCCTTCCTCCACGCACATTCAGCGGTCAAGGATATAATTATATAACCTTTAGTGCACTCAAATCATTGATTAAACAGCATCCATGTTCTGAGCGTATACAATTGTGCCTTTGTTCACTTGATAGGCTATCAATTTGTAGGTCATCCCACCCATTTTGTAGCTAAACGTGTCCTTTTCTTTACCCATAGTGACTATTCTAAGCAGCAATCTAGGTCACGTTGTCAACGAGGGTGCTCTTATTGATATACATCTTTGAACACAAAGACTGTCCCAAAAGGTATCATGACCATATTAATTTTGAAATTACAGTAATTATTCTGAAAGACATTTGATGTAAAGTCTCATTCTATTAACGACAATATCACTGCAGGAACGTGCCAGTTGCCTGCAGTATATATGTGTCGGGGGGATGTGAAATTATAAATTAAGAATGCTAGATGTTGCTTGAGAACGAGACAAGGAATTGGCTTGTGAAAATCAAGCAGTAAGTTTTACTTTATGCCGGCTTACTTCGCCGATTTTCTAGGGACGAGAATTTATAAACTTTCTCAACAGTACACAGCAGGAACTAATTACTCACGCGTGCTGTTTGTTAGTACTGTTAGCCTCTTGAGAAAGTGACTCCACCCCTGACAATCAATAACTAATGCTATTAATGATAAACAGGTTCTTGCCAGTGCATTGACTCCTGGCTGGCACAACGGATTTCAGCTTGATACAAAAGAACTGGCCTAAGTAACAGGTATGAATAATGTAAAGCGTTTGTGCAAACTAGGAGCGGCAACTAAAATAAGCTTAATGTGGAGAAATAGAACACGAGTTTAACTACATTAAGCTCAAAGAAAAAACTGTAAATTTATTAATTACAATGAAATAAATTTACGTTACACGAGTCTCAAAAATGAATTCAAAATGACGAGAATACACTCACCCGCTCATTCAAAAGCTAAACACACTTAAACCTAGGAAAAAAACGAAAAGAAATACTTGTCAGTGGAGGGGAGCCAAGCGAAATGACTGGGTGCCTGTGCTGGACATCAGACACTGCAATTCGCTAAGTCTGCTTCGCCAATTCACCATCTAGGCGGAGAATTCAGGAACTCACTGCATAACGGCTGTGCTGCCTTACACTGGGCACAGATGGTCCTACTCTCACGACGACTCAAAGCTGACTAACTTCAACCTATGAAAGAGGGCGAGGGATGGCTGTGTTCGAACTTCAACGGTCAACGGAAAGAAAGTGAACGATATATGCTCACAATAAATCACTCAGTGAAGGCACTAATGTCGCGTATAAGAATGATCACTTGTGAAACAGTGAGAAATGTTCTGAAAACCATCCCGATCGGAGTGAATACGAGGACGGTTGAACTGAGTGATGCACAGTTGGAATTCCACTAGAATTCGTGGTTTTCTTACTGATGTACAATGTCACGAATTTATAAATATGCTTGCGCGAATTCGTGACATTACGCCCCATAAAAAACAAATTTTTCTTCAGAAAATTTTTCGATATACATACATATAAATCCTAACTCAGTCACACAAGTTTCACACTGTGGTGTGTGTACTATCTTGCTACAGGAGAAAATCACAGTCGCCCATGAGCGTAAAAACCTCGTATTTATGTTAATAGAAGCAGGCTTGAGGATAAAACTCCATGATGATGGTGAGCGAAAAGTTCGCTACATTTACATTAACAACTAATTGTTATGTAGCGTGATGTATGTAATACACAGTGTAGGTGTGACAGTTGTGGTGTAACTGTGCCTACGTGTAAAATTATGAAATACAAATCAATAGTAAATAATGGCGACGAGGCAGAAGAGAAGAGGCAGCAGCTTGAGGCAGAGATGATCAGCTGATCTCCACGACAAAATTGCTACACCCGCCAGCTGCACCTGCGAAAGCAATCAAGATGGAGCATCAAAAGTGTCAGTGTGACAAATTACAATTTCTCTCTCTGCCTAGCAGTAAGTATGTACACTACAAAAAGTAGGCCCTAGCCGAAAATTTTAAGTGACAGCCAAGCTTTGTACATGAGGTTGCCATTATTTTCGTATTGGATACATTATTAACCAGGAAACGTGATCCCAGTACAGAATCTCAAAAGACCCTTATAGTTTACTGGTTAAACCCTAAACCTACATTATTATTAACCAGGAAACGTGGTCAAACTGAGCGAAAAGACTGAGCGTCAACCGCTGCAATTCACTAAACCAAAGGACCCAGTTTACTGGTTAAACCCTACACTACACTTATGATTAACATTGGCAAACTGAGAACCCCTATGCAATCTCGGGCAGGTCACATTTTAACACCCACCGTGGGTATGAACATTCATGTGGATAATGTGCATTCTCCAGGAATCCTCAGAGAGGCCCACAGCTCGAGACACCACAAGGTAATTCAAACACAGCCTCGGATTGTCTCTGTGGGGTTCTTGAACTTCCCCCTTAACCTACGGTACATATGTATGTACAGGCCCTGGACATAATGTGTCCTGTGGGGCCAACGGGTGAGACGTCAGATCTGCACCCACATTACCACTGCCCTGTCTCTCAACTGCTTCAGAGATTATGGGTGTGGATTCAAAGGGCACAGGAAGGACATGTCCCTGATTGGTGGTACATGGACACACATTGCAGGAACGCACAAAACTATCTATTTCCGGTCCCATTCCTGGCCAGAAAAAGTCAGCACGGATACGGCCCTGGGTTTTCCTTTTGCCCATGTGACCTCCTGAGGTTGAACAATGACCCCATTCTAACACTGCTAGGCAATACTTAGTGGGAATGACAAACTCCAGTTGAACCTCGCCCTGGGGTGTTCATGACTCACAGTACAGCCGTCCTTGTTTACGATGGAACTTGGCTTGACCTCCCCGTGAATACTTAATCACTCTACCCTTTTGTTTCTTCAACATGGCAGCAAGTGTCGGGTCAGAATGTTGTTCTTGAACAACATCTTGGCTACAAATCAGATCTTGCGGGGATGCAATGGTCACTGAGGTGACAGTTTGCTGCCTCAGCCATGGCTCGTGTTACTGTAGCCGAAGTCCGAGTAACGTCATCTACAGTGCAACTATACTTGGCACCTGCTATATTGCCTATAATAAGGTCAAAC
The DNA here is from genome assembly GCF_032717465.1 of Coenobita brevimanus. Classification (NCBI taxonomy): domain Eukaryota; kingdom Metazoa; phylum Arthropoda; class Malacostraca; order Decapoda; family Coenobitidae; genus Coenobita; species Coenobita brevimanus. The sequence continues at coordinate 7,529,542 of NC_137049.1, forward strand.
AAAGGTTCTGGCATGACAACTGCGACTGTTGTACCAGTGTAAAATGGAGATGCCACCTGGATACATGCCTCAGGGAACAATCTCACTGATCCATCAATAAGCTTAGCTTGGATATATCGATCTGTGTACTCCTCAGGCCGAAGTAGACTCTGCCTGACAGAGCAACCTGAGGAACCATTGTCTCTCAGGACCTTTACAGGAATGCCTCCCACAAACCCTGGCTGAACAAGGAAGGCACTGTTGCCTGTGGGAGGGCCCGTGGAGGAAGCAGTAACTGATGAGGCTGCTGAATAAATGATGCAACAAACATGGTGCCCTGAGAATTAGATACCTGAGGGGTCGTACTCACCGTCTGGGGAGATGGCGCATTGACCAGCTGTGGCGGAGTGTTCACTGGCGCTGGGGGACTAGTGAACTGTGGGAAAGTACCCGTACTGCTAGGGACGACACCACCGTGCTGCTATTGAGGAATGAAGGCTCCGTTTGCCTCCTGCCTCTGAAATACTGGGGCTGGTGCTGAAAAGAATTGTCCCGACTGTCGATCGCGTGGCTGATACTGCTGTTGGTTAGGGTATTTGTCGTACTGCTTCCACTCAGATTTCTGTGTGTTTTGCCCCTGGTCCTTCTTCTGTGGTTTGTTTGGACCTTGGCCATTATTCTGAGAATGGCCTTGTTGCTGGGGTTCAGTCTGAGATGGTTTCCCAGATTTGTCAGCTTTCCTTTTCCAGGTGTATTGCTTATGAGGTTGATACCCATATGCAGTGAAGAATGCATCAGCCTTCTCCACCATTTGGTTGGCATCCCTTATCAGGCAGATCTTAAGCTGAGCCATAAGCTCAGCAGGCCACGACTTTTCTAGCTGCGTGTGCAGCGTAAGATCAATTATCCCCTCACGTGTGGAAGGAGCTTCATCTTTCTCCATCCACTCATCTAAGTAAGCAGTAAGCCGATCAAGAAACTGAACAACAGTCTCCTTTTCTTGTAAACGCACCCTCATAAACTGACTCCTGGCATCGTCAACTGTGAGACCATACGCTTTGATGAGTGCAACCTTCATCATCTCATACGTGAGATTGTCTCCACGAATTCTGTGGAGAATATCGAGGGCAGGGCCCTCAAACAGGCTAAGAAACTGGAGCCGCTTAGCTGCCTCATCCAGCTGGTACAGCTGAGCCATGTCTTCAAAACGAGCTATGAATGGCTCGATTCGCTCACCTTCCTTGTATGAAGGAAGCTTGATGCGTGGGGTCACCAGAACTTGTGCAGGGAGAGTGCTCATGGAGCCTGGGCTAGCTGCACCAGATGTGTCTGAAGCCAAGGAGTTTTGCTTGAGCTTCAGCATCTCAAGTTCATGTTTCTCACGCGCCTAGCGCTCAGCACGTTCGTGTTTTCATTCTCTCTCTCGTTGTTCTCGCTCGTGTTCGCATTGTTCACGCTCGTATTCGCGTTGTTCTCGCTTGTGTTTACATTGAATTCAACGGTCTTTGCGAGCATCATTCTCACACTGCAGCTCGTAACTAAACCGAGAGAGGACGTAGTCCTTGATTTGTTCAGGGTCGCTAAGCCCCATATCTTTGGCTTCCTGTACATATACATTAGTAGCCATGATGCTAACTCAATTAAGGCTGAGTGGACTAAAGACTAAGCAATGACTGCTATTTTGCAGAGAAATGCCAATAATCAAGAGTAAAGAATATAGGTACATGTTGGTGGTTACCAGTTTTATCTAGTTAAACTGGTAAGAAAGAAAATTAAAAAAGACAGCTGACTGGGAAAAGTATTACGTAAAATTAATAGGAATGAATCAATAACCACCAGTAAGATAATACCTATAAACTTTAATGATAAATACCTAAGTGTGAGTGAGTTAGTATTATCTCGTTAATAACTTTAGAACTAGGAATTAATATCCTGGAATGAGGTTGCCAGATGTCACGGGAGGATGTGAAATTATAAATTAAGAATGCTAGATGTTGCTTGAGAATACAGACAAAGAATTGACTTGTGAAAATCAAGCAGTAAGTTTTACTTTATTCCGTCTTTGCCGATTTTCTAAGGACGAGAATTTATAAACTTTCTCAACAGTACACAGCAGAAACTTATTACTCATGAATGCTGTTTGTTAGTACTGTTAGCCTCTTGAGAAAGTGACTCCACCCCTGACAATCAATAACTAATGCTATTAATGATAAACAGGTTCTTGCCAGTGCATTGACTCCTGGCTGGCACAACGGATTTCAGCTTGATACAAAAGAACTGGCCTAAGTAACAGGTATGAATAATGTAAAGCATTTGTGCAAGCTAGGAGCGGCAACTAAAATAAGCTTAATGTGGAGAAATAAAACACGAGTTTAACTACATTAAGCTCAAAGAAAAGAACTAAGAATTTATTAATTACAATGAAATAAATTTACGTTACATGAGTCTCAATAATGAATTCAAAATAACAAGAATACACTCACTCGCTCATTCAAAAGCTAAACACACTTAAACCTAGGAAAAAAAAAAACGAAAAGAAATACTTGTCAGTGGAGGGGAGCCGAGCGAAATGACTGGGTGCCTGTGCTGGACATCAGACACTGAAATTCGCTAAGTCCGCTTCGCCAATTCACCATCTAGGTGGAAATTCAGGAACTCGCTGTACAATGGCGGCGCTGCCTTACACTGGGCACAAACAGTCCTACTCTCAAGACGACTCAAAGCTGACTAACATCAACCTATGAAAGAGGGGTGAGGGATGGTCGTGTTCAAATTTCAACGGTCAGCGGAAAGAAAGTGAACGATATACTCTCACAATAAATCGCTTAGTGAAGGCACTAATGTCGTGCATAAGAATGATCAATTGTGAAACAGTGAGAAATGTTCTGAAAACCATCCCGCTCGGAGTGAATACGAGGACAGTTGAACTGAGTGATGTGCAGTTGGAATTCCACTAGAATTCGTGGTTTTCTCACTGATGTACAGTCGCCAAACGTCCCACCTGGGCCACCTAGCTGCGAGAGGTGGGTAGATGGTGCTGGCAACAGTGTATCTGTTTGTTCGTGTGTTCATGCTCGACGAAAGTTCGGATCATCAAATCTCTTCGTCCGTAGTGAACCTCCGTCAGAGTTCATCCCACAGATGGCTAGGTACGGCTGACTCGAGGCAGTATTCTGCCTCAACGAACGAGTTTCAACCTCTGACATCTACAGTTCCCATCTCTCCTACTTAGTTCAAATTAATATCCGCCGAAAGAGTAATCCTGTAATGATTAATGACTTTTCTAATCATGTCTCGGATCAAGAATGGTTTCTCAGTAAGTTTAATCGAGACCGGGCCAGGACTGGCGAAATGCAAAACGAACAGTCAGACACCGGTATCTATTTTTCTACCGCAAATTAGGTCACAAGACTGTTCTTCCCCTCAATATTCAGTAGACAATTTTTAGCCAGGGGTTTATCATTTAATAATGAAAAAGAATACTTTTACAAATATGTAATATATGTAAAGATGCAGTCTTTTAGATTATTTTACTTATTGGTTTCAATAATCGCATTATCCAATACTTTCAAGAAGCTCCTTTGAAATTCTGTCTGCTAAAAATTGTCAACTGTATATTGTGATAAACTCTGAGGTTCACTATGGAAGAAAAGAGTTGATGATCCGAACTTTCGTCGAGCATGTACACACGAACAAACAGATACACTGTTGCCAGCACCCGTTACTCACCTCTCGCGGCTAGGTGGCCCAGGTGGAAAGTTTGGTGACTGTACAATGTCACAAATTTATCAATACGCCCTAAGGCAGTAATTCTTTGATTTTCCCTTGAATGAGCATTGCTTCCATGGCCGGGAGCCATCTGAGTGTGCCTTGCGCATTACGGAGGTTATTCTCTTGGGCATGGAAGCATAAATTCCTTTCTCGTAACCTTTGTCTAACGCAAGAAAGTCTTGGTTTAATCACATTGTTCTAATGCTGTCTGCAACAAGGAGAGGGCCTACAAAAGTTACCGAAGCCAATCCACCCCTGAATCACACGATCTTTACATTTCTGCCCGGAATCATGCTAAGTCTGTTCTTCGCTCTGGTAAACATAATTTCATCCGTACTAAATGTTCTCAACTCTCCAACTTGAATTCTTTCCGCTCCTTCTTCTGGCACCTTGCCAAAAACCTTTCTAACAACTTTACTTCATCATCCTTCCCTCCTCTTTTCTACTCTGATGGTTCTATAGCTATTTCTTCTACTGAAAAAGCAGATCTCTTCGCACAGACTTCCTCCTCCAATTCCACCTTAGACGATTCGGGTGCTGTTCCTCCATCACTTCCCCCCTCTGGCTTCCTCAAGGCTGACATTAAAATTTCTTCAGCTGATGTATTTTCTGCTATCACTGGCCTCAGTACTAACAAGGCATATGGGGCTGATGGAGTCCCTACCGTTGTTCTCAAGAACTGTGCTTCTGTGCTTACACCCTGCCTAGGCAAACTCTTTCGCCTTTGTCTGTCAACTTGTACCTTTCCTTCTTGCTGGAAGTTTGCTCTCATTCAGCCAGTCCCAAAGAAGGGTTACCACTCCCAACCCTCAAACTATCGTCCAATTGCTTTAACGTCCTGTATTTCAATAGTTTTCGAGTCAATTCTCAATAGAAAAATTTAAAGGCATCTTTCCTATCACAACGTTCTTTCAGATCGTCAGTACGGATTCCGTCAGGGACGCTTCACTGGCGGTCTTCTCACCTACCTTTCAGACTCCTGGTAATCCTCCTTTCGGGACATTGGCGAAAATTTGCCATTGCACTTGACATCTCTAAGGCTTTCGATCGAGTCTGGCATAAATCTTTAATTTCCAAACTGCCCTCTTATGGTTTCTATCCTTCTATCCGTGCCTTCATCGCTAGTTTCCTTTCTGGTCGTTCTATAGCCGCTGTTGTAGACGGCCATCGTTCTTCTCCTAGATCTATCAACAGTGGTGTTCCTCAGGGTTCTGTCCTATCACCAACTCTCTTCCTTTTCTTCATTAGTGACCCTCTAACCTGAACATCTAACCCTATCCACTAATATGCTGATGACTCCACCCTACACCTTTCCATTCAGTTCCCGCAACATCCATCTCAGCAGTTGCTTCAACAGGCAAGGTATGAGGCTATGGCACACCTAATGTCTGACTTGGCTCATAACTCTGACTGGGGTAAATATAATCTGGTTGTTTTTAATGCATCTAAGACTCAGTTCTTCCACCTATCAACCTGACAAAATCTGCCACAGGTATACCCACTAATGTTTAATAATATTCAGTTCAATCCTGCATCATCCTTGAACATGCTTGGGGTTTCATTTACTCGGGACTTATCTTGGAAAGATCATATTGCTCTTGTTAAATCTGCTTCCAAGAGATTCCGTGTGCTAAGCCGACTCCGTTCTTTCTTTACCCCTGCACAATGGTTGACTCTATACAGGGGTTTTACCCGCCCCTGTGTGGAGTAGAACTCTCATTTGTGGGGAGGCTCCCCACATATAGCTCTTCTCAATAGGGTGGAGTCAAAGGCTTTCCGTCTTATTAACTCTCCTCCTCTTACTGACTCCCTTCAACCTCTTTCTCTTCGCTGCACTGTTGCATCTTTATCTCTTCTCTATCGCTACTTTAATGGTCACTGCTCCTCTGAATTGTCTGCATGCATTCCTCCACCTCTACGACGGGCGCGTAGCACCCATCTAGCAGCCAACTCTCATCCATTTTCTGTCCAACTCTCTAATGCAAGAGTTAACCGTTACTCCCAGTCCTTCATTTATGGAACAGGTCAACTCTGGATCTGTCTCCCTGTCTGTATTTTCTGCTGCCTATGATCTCCAGTCTTTCAAATGCAGTGTGTCCAGGCATCTCGAAATGATCGGATCTTGTATTTGGCTCTCTATTATATTTTGTTTTTCTCTTGGAGGGAACTGTTATTGCAGGGTTCTGGCCTTTGGTTCCTTCTTTCTCGCATAATATATATACTGTATATATATATATATATATATATATATATATATATATATATATATATATATATATATATAATATATATATGAGCCATGGCCCTCATAAACTCACCAAGGCCCTCATAAATCCGCCCAGGCCCTCATAAAGTCGTCCAGGCCGTCATAAGCCCGCCGAGGCGCTCATAAACTCGCCAAGGCCCTCATAAACCAGCCGAGGCCCTCATAAACCAGCCAAAAACCCTCATAACCTTGCCCAGGCCCTCACAAATCTTCCCAGGCCCTCATAAACCCGCCCAGGGCCCTCACAAACCTGCCCAGACCCTCATAAACCCGCGCAGGCCATCATAAACCAGCCCAGGCCCCCATGAATCGGCCCAGGCTCTCATATATCCGCCCAGGCCCTCATATATCCGCCCAGGCCCTCATAAACCCGCCCAGGCCCTCATACACCCGCTCAGGCCCTCATAAACCCGCCCAGGACCTCATAAATCCGCCCAAACCATAAACAAACCTGCCCAGGTGCTCAAAAACCCGACCAGGCACTCACAACTCCCCCATGCTCTCATACACCCTCCCAAGCTCTCATAAACCCCCCCAGGCCCTCATAAACCCACCCAGGCTTTCATAAACCCGCCTAGGCCTTAATAAACCTTACTAGTCCCTCAAAAACCCGCCCAGGACATCGTAATCCCGCCCAGGCTCTCATAAACCATTCTAAGCTCTCATAAACCTGCCCAGGTTCTCATATAAGCGCACAGGCCATCAAAAACCCTCCCAGGCTCTCATAGACCCACCCCCCGCCCTAATAAACCTGCTTAGAACCCTTATAAACCCGCCCAGGCCCTCATAAACCCGCGCAGGACTTCATAAACCCAAGCAGGCCATCAGAAACCCGCCCGGGCCCTCATAAACCCGCGCAGGCCCTCATAAACCCGCCCAGGCCCTCATAAACCCACCCAGGCCTTCATAAAAATGCCCAGGCCCCCATAAAGCCCCCCAAACCCTCATAAACGCGCCCAAACTGTCAAAATCTCGCCCAGTCCCTCTTGAACCCTCTCAGGCATTTAGAAATGCGCCCAGGCCCTCAGAAGCAAGCACAGACCCTCATAAACCCGCCCAGAACCCTCATTAACCAGCCAAGCCATCATGAACCTACCCAGGCCCTCATAAACCCGCGCAGGCCCTGATAGACCCGACCAGGCAATCATAAACCCACTCAATGCCTCATAAACCCCCCCAGATGCTCATAAACCAGCCCTAGCCCTCATAAACCCGCCCAGGCCCTCAAAAACCCGCCTAGGCAATCATAAACCAGCCCTGGCAATCATGAACCCGCCCAGGTCATCATAAATCCTCCCAGGCCCTTATAAACTCGCCCACTTCCTCATAAACCTGCCCATGCCCTCATAAACCTGTCGAGGACCTCATAAACCCAACCAAGCCTCATAAACTATCCAAATCGTCATAAACCCGCCAAGGCCCTCTTAAACCCGCCCAGACCTCATAAACCACCCAAATCGTAATAAACCCTCCCAAGTCCTCATAAACCTGCCCAGACACTGAGAAACCCGCCCACGCCCTCAGAAAAAAGCGCAGGCCTTCAGAAACCCGCCCAGGCCCTCATATCCCTGCCCAGGCACTGCCCAGGCCCTCATACACCTGCCCAAGCCCTAATAAACCCGCCCTGGCCCTTATAAACCTGCCCACATACTGGCAAACCCACCCAGGCCCTCATAAACCCGCCCAGGCACTGATGAACCCGCCCAGCTCCTCATAAACATTCTCAGGCCTCATAAACCTTCCCAGAACTCTCAGAAATCCGCCCAGGCCCTCATGAACACTCCCAGGCCCTCATAAACCCACTCAGGCCCTCGTAAACCCGCCCAGGCACTCAAAAATCCGTGCAAACCCTGACAAACACGCCCAGGTGCTCAAAAATCCTGCCAGGCCCTCATAAACCCGCTCAAGCTTTCATAATCCCGCCCAAGCCCTCATAAACCCGCCCAGGTCCCCATAGACCCGCTCAGGCGCACAATGATGCGTTCATGTTCTTAGAAACCCGTGAAGGCCATCAGAATCCCACCCAGGCACTTAGAAACCTGCCCAGGCCCCCATTAACCCGCCCAAGCCCTCATATACCCGCTCAGGCAATCATAATCCCGTTCAGCCCCTCATAAAAACACCCAGAACCTCATAAATCACCCCAGTCCGCAGAAACCAGCCCAGGCCCACAAAAAACCGCCCAGTCCCGAAGAAACCCGCGCAGGCCCTCAAAAACCCGCTAAGGCTTTCAGAAACCCGTCCAGGACTTCATAAACCTCCCCAGTTCCTCAGAAACCCACCCAGACCCTAAGAAACCCACCAAGGCCCTAAGAAACCCGTCCAGGCCCTCATAATCTCGCCCAGGCCCTCAGGAATCCGTCCAGTCTTTTATAAACCCACCCAGCCCCTCATAAACCCACCCAGCCCCTCATAAACCCGCCAATGCCCTCATATACTTGGCCTAGCCCTGATAAACCCGCCCAGGCCCTTATAAACCTGTCCAGGCCCTCAGGAACCTGCCCACGCCGTCATAAACCCGCCCAGGCCTTTATAAACCTGTCCAGGCCCTCAGGAACCTGCCCACTCCGTCATAAAGCCGCCCAGGCTGTCATATACGCGCCCAGGTCCACAGAAACTTGCACAGGCCCTCAGAACCCGTCCAAGCCCTCGGAAACTCGCCCAGGCCTTGATAAAACCTCCAGACCCTCATAAACCCGCCCAGGCCCTCAAAAACGCACCCAGGCCCTTAGGATCCCGCCAAGGCCCTCATAATCCCGCCCAGGCCCTTAGAAACCCGCCCAGGCCCTCATGAACGCGCCCAAGCCCTCATACACCCGCTCAGGCTATCATAAACCCTTTCAGCCACTCATAAAAACACCCAAGCCCTCAAAAACCCGCCCAGGCCCTCATAAACCAGCCCTGGCCCTCATAAACCTGCCCAGGCCCTCACAAGCCTGCCTAGGCCCTCATAAACCCGCCCAGGCCCTCAAAAACCCGCCCAAGCCCTTAGAAACCAGCCCAGGCCCTCAAAAACCTGCCTATTCCCATAGAAACCCGCCCGGTCCCATAGAAACCCGCCGAGGCCCCCATAAACCCGCCTAGACCCTCATAAACCTGCCCAGTCTCTCATAAACCCACACAATCCCTCAAAAACTCGCCCAGGACCTCATAAACCCTCCCAGGCCCTCAAAAAAGAGCCCAAGCCCTCAAAAACCCGCAAAGGCCCTCATAAACCCCCAAGGCCCTCATAAATCCGCCCAGGCCCTCATAAAGTCGCCCAGGCCATCATAAGCCCGCCGAGGCGCTCATAAACCCGCCCAGGCCATCATAAGCCCGCTGAGGCGCTCATAAACCTGCCCAGGCCCTCATAAACCCTCCTAGGCCCTAATAAACCAGCTCAGGCCCTCGTAAACCTGCCCAGGCCCTCAAAAACCTGCCCAGGCCCTCATGAACCCGTCCAGGACCTCACTAACCTGCACAGGCCCTCAATAAACCCGCTCAGGGACTCATAAACCTGCCTAGGACCTCATAAATCCACCCAAACCCTAACAAACCTGCTCAGGTGCTAAAAACCCCGTCCAGGAACTCATAAACCCATCCCTGCTCTTATAAACCCGCCCAGGCCCTCATAAACCAGCCAAGGCTTTAAAAAGCCCGCCCAGTCCTTAATAAACCCGCCCAGGCCCTCATAAACGGGTCAGGCCCTCATAAAACGCCCAGGCCCTCATAAACCCGGCTAAACCATTAAAACCCGTCCAGTCCCTCATAAACCCGCTCAGGCATTTGGAAACGCTCTCATGCCCTCAGAAGCAATTACAGGCCCTAATAAACCCGCCAAGAACCCTCATAAAACCGCCCAGGCCTTCATGAACCCGCCCATGCCCTCATAAACTCGCCCAGGCCCTCATAAACCTTCCCAGGCCCTCATAAACCCGCCCAGGTCCCAATAAACCAGCCAAGGCCCTTATAATCCCACTCAGGCCCTCATAAATCAGTCCAAACCCTAACAAACCCGCCCAGGCCCTCATAAACCCTAGCACTCTTTCATAAACCCGTCTAATCTCTCATAACCCAGCCTAGACCCTCAAACCCACTCAGTACCTCATAAAGCCGCCCAGGCCCTCATAAACCCGTCCACATATTCAGAAACCCGCCCACATACTCATAAACCCCCCAGGTGCTCATAAAACTGCCCAAGCCCTCATAAACCCACCCAGGCAATCATGAACCAACCCTGGCAATCATAAACCCACCCAGGTCATCATAAATCCTCCCAGGCCCTTGTAAACTCGCACACTTTCTCATAAAGCCGCCCATGCCCTCATAAACCCGCCGAGGCCCTCATAAAGGCGCCCAGGCCATCAAAAACCCACCAAGGCCCTAATAAACCCTCCCCCACTCTCATAAACCCGCCCAGAACCTCATGAACCCGACCAGGCCCTCATAAACCCACCCAGGTCCTTATAAACCCGCCGAGGACCTCATAAATCTGCCAAGGCCCTCATAATCCCGCCCAGGCCCTCATAAACCCGCCCAGGCCCTCATAAACCCGCTCAGGCCCTCATAAACCCGCTCAGGCCCTGCTAAACCCCCCAAATCGTCATAAACCCGCCCAGGCACTCATAATCCCGCCCATGTACTCAGAAACCCACCAAGGCCCTTAGAAACAAGCCCAGGCCTTCAGAAACCCGCCCAGGCCCTCATAAACCTGCCCAAGCCTTAATAAACCAACTCTGGCCCTTATAAACCTGCCTAGATGATCAGATACCTGCCCAGGCCATCATAAACCCGCCGAGGTCTTCAAAAACCGGCCCTTGCCCTTATAAACCTGCCTACATACTCATAAACCCTCCCAGGCCCTCATAAACCTGCCCAGGTACTAATGAACCCTCCCAGGCCATCAAGAACATGCCCAGGCTTCATAAACCTGCTCAGAACCCTCATAAATCCTCCCTGGCCCTCATGAACCCTCCCAGGCCCTCATAAACCCGCTTAGGCCCTCATAAACCCGCTTAGGCCCTCATAAGCTCGGCCAGGCCCTCATAAATCCTTCCAAACCCTAACAAACCCGACCAGGTGCTCAAAAACCCAGCCAGGCCCTCATAAACCAAGACAGGCCCTCAAAAACCTGCCCAGGTCCTCAAAAACCCGCCCAATTCCTCAAGAAACCCGCTCATTCTCATAAAAACCCTCCCAGACACTCATAAACCCGCCCAGGCCCTCAAAGAACCGGCAAAGGTCCTCATAAACGTGCCCAGCCTCTCATAAACCCTCCCAGGCCCTCATTAACCCGCCCAGCACCTCATAATCCCATTCAGGCCCTCAAAAACCCGCCCAAGCCGTCATAAACCCGCCTAGCCCCTCATAAACCCGCCCAAGCCGTCATAAACCCATCCGGCCCAGACTCTAATAAACCCGTCCAGGCATTAAAAAACCCACGCATCCTCTCATAAATCCTCCCAGCACATCATAAACTCGACCCAGGACCTCAAAAACCCGCCTAGACCCTCATAAACCCGCCCAAGCCCTCATAAACCCGCCCAGGAACTCATAAACTCGCCCAGGCCCTAGTAAACCAGCCCAGGCCTTTATAAACCCGCCAAGAACCTTCATAAACCTGCCAAAGAACCCTAATAAACTCGCCCATGCCCTCACAAATCATGTCAGGCCATCAAAAACCCTCCTAGGCCCTTGAAACCTGCCCAGGCCCTCACATTCCAGCCCAGGCCAACATAAACCCGACCAGGCCCTCATAAATTCATTCAAACCCTAAGAAAAACGCGCAGGTGCTAAAAAAAACCGCCGAGGCCCTCATAAACCTGCTCAGGATCTCATAATCCCGCCCAGGCCCTTATAAAACCACCCAAGCCCTCATAAATTCGCCCAGGCCATCATAAACCCACACAGGCCTTCTTGAATCTGCCCAGGCCTTCATAAACCAAGACAGGCCTTTAAAAATCAGCCCAGTCCCTCATAAACCAACCCACACTCTCATAAACCCGCTCAGGCCCTAATGAACCCGACCAGTCTTTTATAAACCCACACGGGCCCTTATGAACTCACCCAGCCCCTAATAAACCCGCCAACGCCCTCATAAACCCAGCCTAGCTCTCATAAACCCGCTTATGCCCTCTGAAACCCGCCCAGGCCATCATAAAGCCGCCAGGGGCCTCATAAAACCTCATATGTCCTTATAAACCCGCCCCGGCCCTCAAAACCCACACTGGCCTTAATAAATGTGGCCAGGCCCTCATAAACCCGCCCAGGCCCTCATAAACCCGCCCTGTCCTTCATAAATGTGCCCAGGCCCTCATAAACCCGCCGAGGCCCCCATAAACCCGCCTAGGCCGTCTTAAATGGGCCCAGGTCCCTAAAAAAAACCGCCTAGGGCCTCAAAATCTCGCCCAGGCCATCATAAATCTAGATAGGCCCTCAAAAACCCACCAAGGCCCTCATAAGCCTGCCGAGCCTCTCATAAATCCTCCCAGGGAATCGTAAACCCTCTCAGCACCTCATAATCCCGCCCAGGCCCTCATAAACGCAACCTGCCCAGGCCATAATAAACCCGTCTAGGCCTTAAAAATCCCGCCCACCCCGCATAAACCCGTCCAGCACCTCAGAAACTCGCCCAGGCCCTCAAAAATCCACCCAAACCCTGATAAACCCATCCAAGCCCTCATAAACCTGCCCAGGCACGAATAAACCCGCCCAGGCCCTAATAAACCCGTTCAGGCCCCCATAAACCCGCCCAGGCCCTCACAAACCCTCGAAGAACCTTAATAACCCCGCTCAAGCCCTCACAAATCTTCCCAGGCCATCATAAACCTGCCCATGCCCTCATAAACCCGCCCAGGCCCTCACAAACCCGCCAAAAACCCTCATAACCCCGCCCAAGCCCTCACAAATCTTCCCAGGCCATCATAAACATGCCCAGGCCCTCACAAACCTGTCCAGGCCCTCACAAAACCTTTCAGGCCCTCATAAACTCGGCCAGGAACTCATAAATCTGTCCAAACCCTAACAAGCCTGCCCAGGTCCTCAAAAACCCGCTCAGACACTAATAAACCCTCCAAGGCTTTCATATACCCGTCTAAGCTCTCATAAAACCGCCCTGTCCCTCATAATCCCACGAAGTCCCTCATAAACTCACTTAGGACCTCATAAATCCGTCCAAACCCTAACAAAACTGCCCAGGTCCTCAAAAACCCTCTCAGGTACTCATAAAACCCCCAAGGCACTCATAAACTCGCCCAAGCTCTCATAAAACCACCGAGGCTCGCATAAACCCGCCGAGGCCCTCATAAAACCGCCCAGGCCTTCATAAACCCGCCCAGGACCTCAAACACCCGTCTAAGCACTGATAAACTTGCCGAGTTTCTCAAAAATCCCCTAAGTCCTCATAAACCCGCCCAGGCCCTCATAAACAGGCCCAGTCCATCATAAACCAGCCCAGGCCTTCATAAACAGGCCCAGTCCATCATAAACCAGCCCAGGCCCTCATAAACATGCCCAAATACTCATAATTTCAGCAAGGCCCTCATTAATCCGTCCAACACCTCATAAATTCCCCGAGGTGCTCATAAACCCTCCCAAGCCCTCATAAACCCGTCCAGGCCCTCATAAACCAGCCCAGGCAATCATGAACCAGGCCTGGCAATCATAAACCAGCCCAGGCTCTTATAAACCTGCCCACGTTCTGATACACCCGCCGGTGCCCTCATAAACCCGCTGAGGCCCTCAAAAACCCGTACAGGCGATTAAAAATCCGTGCAGGCCTTCATAAAACCTCCCCTGCCCTCGTAAACCCGCTCAGAACCCTCATAAACCCTCTCAGGCTCTCATAAAACAGCCCATGCCCTCAAAAACCCGCCCAGACCCTCAAAACCCCGCCCAAGCCTTCATAAACCCCCCAGGGAGTCATAAAGCCACCCAGGCCCTCATAAACCCGCCCAAAATGTCGTAAACCCGCCCAGGCCCTCATAAACCCGCCCAGGCCCACATACACCAGCCCAGACCTTCATAAACCAGCCCAGGGCCCTCAAAAACCCGCCCAGGCCCTCGAAAAAACGCGCAGGCCCTCAAGAACACGCAATATCCCATGGAAACCCCCTCAGGGTCTCAAAAACACACCGAGGCTTTGATAAATCCGCCCAGGCCATCATAAACCCGCCCAGGCCCCAATAAGCCCACCCAGGCCCTTAGAAACGCTCCCAGGCTCTCATGAACCCGACCCGTCTTTTATAAAAACACCCAGGCACTCATGAACTCACCCAGCCCCTCATAAACCCGCCAACGCCCACATAATTCCGGCCTAGCCCTCATAAACCCGACCAGGCCCTCGAAAACGCGCCCAGGCCCTCAGGAACCCGCCCAGGCCGTCATTAAGGCCTGGGTGGGTTGATGAGGGCTTGGGGGTGTTTATAAGGGCCTGGGTGGGTTTCTGAGGGCCTGGCCAGCTTTATGATGACATGGGCAGGTTTCTGACGGCATGGGCGGGCTTCTGAGGGCCTGGGCGGTTTTCTGAGGGCCTGGGTGCATATAGGACTGCCTGGGCGGCTTTATGAATGTATGGGCGGGTTCCATATGGCCTAGGCGGGTTTATGAGGGCCTGGGCGGATTTTTGAGGGCCTGGGCGGGTTTATGGAGGCCTGGGTGGGTTTATGAGGGCCTTGGCGGATTTATTAAGGCCTGTGTGGGTTGATGATATACCAGCCAAGACCTTCATAAACCAGCCCAGAACCTCAAAAACCCGCCCAGACCCTCATAAAAACGCCCACTCCCTCAAAAACCCGCCAAATCCCACAGAAACCCGCCAAGACTCTCAAAAACCCGCCCAGGCTTTCAGAAACCCGGCTAGGCCCTCATAAACCTGCCCAGTCCTTCAGAAACCAACCAAGGCTCTCAGAAACCCGCCAAGTTCCTCATAAGCCCTCCCACGCCAACATGAACCGGCCCAGGCCCTCATGAACCCAACTAATCTTATATAAACCCACCCAGGCCATGATAAACCGACCCAGACCCTCATAAACCCGCCAACGCCCTCATAAACCCGGCCTAGCCCTCACAAACCTGCCCAGGCCCTCATAAACACGTCCAGGCCCTCATCAACCCACCCAGGCCTTCATAAATCCGCCCAGGCCCTCATAAACCCGCCCAGGCCACCATAAACCCACAAAGGCCCTCAAAAATCCGTCCAGGCTCTTAGAAATGCGCCTAGGCCTTCAAAATCCCGCCCAGGCCCTTAGAAACCCGTCCAGGCCCTCATGAACCCGACCACTCTTTTATAAAAACACCCAGGCCCTCATGAACTCAGCCAGCCCCTCATAAAATCGCCAACGCCCTCATACACCCGGCCTAGGCCTCATAAACCCGCCAAGGCCCTAAGGAAACCGCATGGGCCGTCATTAAGCCGCCCAGGCCGTAATATATGCGGCCATGCCTTAGTAAACCCGCCCATGCCCTCATAAACCCGCCCAGGTCATGGTAAATCAGCCCAGACACTCGTAAACCCGCCCAGGCCCCCACCCAGTCCCTCAAAATGGGTGCAGGCCCTAAAAAAATGCCCAGGGCCTCACAATCACGCCCAAGTTCTCATAAATCCTCCCAGCCCCTCAAGAACCCGCCCAAGCCCTCATAAAACCGCTCAGGCAATCATAAACTCGTTCAACCCCTGTTAAACCAACCAAGACCCTCATAAACCCGCTCAGACCCTCAAAAACCCACCCAGGTCCTCATAATCCAGCCTAGGCATTAAAAACTCGCCCAGACCCTCAAAAACCCGCCCAGGCCCACAAAAAACACGCCTATTCTCATAGAAACCCGTGCAGGCCCTCAAAAACCCGTCCAGGACCACATAAACCCGCCGAGGCCCTCATAAACCCGCCCAGACCCTCAAAAACCCACCAAGGCCCTCATAAGCCTGCGCAGCCTCTCAAAAACGGTTCCAGGCGCCCATAAACCCTCCCAGCACCTCATAACCCCGCCCAGGCCCTCAAAAACCCACTCAGGCCTCCCAGCACCTCATAATCCCGCCCAGGCCCTCAAAAACCCACTCAGGCCCTTATAAACCCGCCGAGGCCCTCATAAACCCGACCAAGCCCTCATAAACCCATCCTGCCCAGGCTCTAATAAACCCATCCAGGCCTTTAAAAACCCTCCTATGCCGTCATAAACCCACCCAGCAGCTCATAAACTCGCCCAGGCCGTCAAAAACCAGCCTAGATCCTCATAAACCAACCCAGGCCCTTTTACCCTCCCAGGCACTCATAAATCCTCCCAGATCCTAATAAACCTACCTAGGTCTTCATAAACCAGCCAAAAACCCTCATAAACCTGCCAAGAACCATCATTAACCAACCAAGGCCCTCACAAGTCTTCTCAGGCCGTCATAAACCCACCCAGGCCCTCAGAAACCTGCACAGGCCCTCACATACCCGCCCAGGCCCCCATAAACCCGCCCAGGTCCCCATAAACCCACCCAGGCCCTCATAAATCCGCCCAAACCCTAACAAACCCGTCCAGGTGCTAAAAAAAAAACCGCCCAGGCCTTCATAAACCCGCTCAGGATCTCATAATCTCGCCCAGGTCCTCATAATCCCGCCAAGCCCTCATAAATCCGCTGAGGCCCTCAAAAATCCAGACAGGCCTTCCTTTTCCTGCCCAGGCCTTCATAAAACCAGCCCAGGTCGTCATGAACCCGCCCAAGGCCCCATAAACCCGCTCAGGCAATCATAAACCCATTCAGCCCCTCATCAATCGACCCAGACCCTCATAAACAAGCCCAGACCATCAAAAACCAGCCCAGGAACTTATAAATCTGCCCAGGCTTTAATAAATCAATCCAGGCTTTCATAAACGCGCCCAGGCCCTCATAAACCAGCCAAGAACTCTCATAACCCCGCCCAGGTCGTCATGAACCCGCCCAAGCCCTCATAAACCCGCTCAGGCAATCACAAACCCATTCAGCCCCTCATCAATCCACCCAAGCCCTCATAAACTAGCCCAGGCCCTCATAAATCCATCCAGGCCCTCATAAACCCGTCCAGGTCCTCATAAACCCGCGTAGGTCCTCATAAACCCGCTCAGGCTCTCATAAACCCGCCCTTACCATCATAAATCCGCCCAGGCTCTCACAAACCCACCCAGGCCCCCATAAACCGCCCAAGTCCTAAAAAACGTGTTCAAGCCCTAAAAACCCACGAAGGCTCTGAAAATTCCACCCAGGACCTCATGAACCCTCACAGGACCTTATGAACCCGCCCAAGACCTAATAAATCCGCCCAGTCATAAACCCATTCAGCCTCTCATAAATCCACCCTGGCCCTCATAAGCACGCCCATTCCCTCATAAGCCTTCCCAGGTCCTCATAAACCAGCCCAGGCCTTCATAAAAACGCCCAGGTCCTCATAAAAAAGCCCAGGCCCTCAAAAAACCCACCCAGTGTCATAGAAACCAGTGCAGGCCCTCATAAACCCGCCCAAGCCCTCATAAATCCGACCATACCCTCAAAAACCCGCCAAGGCCCTAATATGTCTGCCCAGCCTGTCATAAACCCTCCCAGGCCCTCATAAACCAGCCCAACACCTAATAATCCCCCCCAGGCCCTCAAAAACCTGCCCAGGCCCTCATAAACCAACCAAGGCCCTCATAAATCCGCCCAGGCCATCAAAAACCCAACCTGCCCAGGCCCTAATAAACCCGTCCAGGCCTTATAAATCCCACCCACCACTCATAAACCCTCCCAGCACCCCATAAACTCTCCCAGGCCATCAAAAACCTGCTCAGACCTCATAAACCCGCCTAGGCCCTCAAAAACCAGCCAAGGCACTCATAAACCCGACCAGACCCTCATAAACTCGCCCAAGCCATCATAAACCCGCCAAGAACCCTCATAACCTCGCCCAGGCCATCACAAACCTGCCCAGGCCCTTACAAACCCGCTCAGGCCCTCATAAACCCGCCCAGGACCTAATAAATCCGTCCAAATACTAACAAACCTACCCAGGTCCTCAAAAACCCGTCAGGCACTCATAAACCCTCCCAGGCTCTAATAAACCCGCCCAAGCTCTTTTAAAACCGCCCAGGCCCTCATAAACCCACTCAGGCACTCATAAACCCCCCAGGCCTTCATAAACCCGCCCAGGCCCTCACATACCCTCCCAGGTCCCCACAAACCCGCGCAGGCCCTCATAAGTCCTCTCAAACCCTAACAAACCTGCCCAGGTGCTAAAAAAAAATCCTCCCCGGCCCTCATAAACCAGGTCAGGATCTCTTAATCCCGCCCAGGCCCTCAAAAACCCGCCCAAGCCCTCATAAATCCGCCCAGGCCCTCGTAAACCCAAACAGGCCTTCGTAAAACTGCCCAGGCCTTCATAAACCCAGATAGGTCTTCAAAAACCCGCCCAGGCTTTCAGAAACTTGCTTAGGCCTTCATGAATCTGCCCAGTCCCTCAGAAACCCACCCAGACCCCAGAAAACCAGCCCAATCCCTCATAAAGAGGCCCACGCCCTCATAAACCCGCCCAGGCCTTCATGAACCCGACCAGTCTTTATAAACCAACACAGGCCCTCATGAACTCACCCAGCCCTTCATAAACCCACCAACGCCGTCATAAACCCGGCTTAGCCCTCATAAACCCGCCCAGGCCTTCATGAACCCGACCAGTCTTTATAAACCAACACAGGCCATCATGAACTCACCCTGCCCTTCATAAACCCACCAACGCCGTCATAAACCCGGCTTAGCCCTCATAAACCCGCCCAGGCCCCCATAAACCCACCCAGGCCCTCATGAATCCGGCCAAACCGTAACAAACCCGTCTAGGTGCTAAAAAAACCGCCCAGGCCCTAATAAACCCGCTTAGGATCTCATAATCTCGCCCAGGTCCTCATAATCCGCCAAACCCTCAGAAATCCGCTGATGCCCTCAGAAACCCAGACAGGTCTTCCTATACCTGCCGAGGCCTTCATAAACCCAGCCAGGCCCTCAAAAAGCCGCCCAGGCTTTCAGACACCCGCCCAAGCCTTCATAAACCGCCCCATCCCTCAGAAACCGACCCAGTTCCCCCCAAAACCCGCCCAGCCCCTTATAAACTAGACTACGCCCTCATAAACCCACCCAGGCCCTCATGAACCCGTCCAGTATTTTATAAACCCAAACAGGCCCTCATGAACTCATCAGCCCCTCATAAACCCGCCGCGCCCTCATAAACCCGGCCTAGCCCTCATAAACCCACCCTGGCCCTCAAAAGCCCTCATAAACCCGCTCGAGCAATAACAAACCCATTCAGCCCCTCGTCAATCCACCCAGGCCCTCAAAAACTAGCCCAGGCCTTCATAAACCCTCACAGGTCCTCATAAACCAGCCCAGGCTTTCATACACCCACCCAGGCCCTAAAAAACCAGCCCAGGCTTTCATAAACCCACCCAGGCCCAAAAAAACCTGCCCTGGTTCTCAGAAACCCGCCCTGGCACTAAAAATACCTGCCCAGTCTCAAAGAAACCCGGTGAAGCCCTTATAAACCCGCCAAGGCACTCATAAGCCTGCCCAGCCTCTCATAAATCCTTCCAGCCCTCATAAACCCGCCAAGGCACTCATAAGCCTGCTCAGCCTCTCATAAATCCTTCCAGACCTCAAAAACCCGCCCAGCACCTCATAATCCCGCCCAGGCCATCAAAATCCCGCCCAGGCCATCAAAATCCCGCCCAAGCCCTCATAAACCCGCATTGGCCATCATAAATCCGCCAAGTCCCTCATAAACCCAACCTGCCCAGGCCCTAAGGAACACGCCCAGGCCTTAAAAAAATCGCCCACACCTCATAAACCCGCCAGCACCTCATGAACTCGCCCAGGCCCTAAAAAAAAACGCCCAGACCCTCTTCAACCAGCCCAGATCATCAAAAACCCGCCCAGGAACTTATAAATCTGCCCACGCTTTAATAAACCAATCCAGGCTTTCATAAACCCGCCCAGGCCCTCATAAACCCGCCAAGAACCCTCATAACCCCGCCCAGGTCGTCATGAACACGCCCAAGCCCTCATAAACCCGCTCAGGCAATCACAAACCCATTCAGCCCCTCATCAATCCACCCAGGCCCTCATAAACTAGCCCAGGCCCTCATAAATCCATCCAGGCCCTCATAAACCCGCCCAGGTCCTCATAAACCCGCTCAGGCCCTCATAAACCCATCCTTACCATCATAAATCCGCCCAGGCTTTCACAAACCCACCCAGGCCCCCATAAACCCTCCCAAGTCCTGAAAAACGTGTTCAAGCACTAAAAACCCACGTAGGCTCTCAAAATCCCGCCCAGGCTCTCAAAAACCCGCCCAGGACCTCATAAACCCGCCCAAGCCCTCATAAATCCGCTCAGTCAATCATAAAACAGTTCAGCTCCTCATAAATCCACCCTGGCCCTCATAAACACATCCATTCCCTCATAAGCCCTCCCAGGTCCTCATAAACCAGCCCAGGCCTTCATGAACACGCCCAGGTCCTCAAAAAAAAGCCCAGGCCCTCAGAACCCAGCCCTGGCCCTCAACCCCCCCCCAATCTCATAGAAACCCGTGCAGGCCCTCATAAATCCTCCCAAGCCCTCATAAACCCGACCAGACCCTCAAAAACCCACCAAGGCCCTAATATACCTGCCCAGCCTCTCATAAACCCTCCCAGGCCCTCATAAACCAGCCCAGCACCTAATAATCCCCCCCAGGCCCTCAAAAACCTGCCCAGGCCTTCATAAACCAACCAAAGGCCTCATGAACCCGCCCAGGCCCTCATAAACCCAACCTGCCCAGGCCTTAATAAACCCGTCCAGGCCTTAAAAATCCCGCCCACCACTCATAAACCCTCCCAGCACCTCATAAACTCGCCCAGGCAATCAAAAACCCGCTCAGACCTCATAAACCCACCTAGGCCCTCAAAAACCCGCCAAGAGACTCATAAACCTGACCAGGCCCTCATGAATCCGCCCAAGCCCTCATAAACCCAACAAGAACCCTCATAACCTCGCCCAGGCCATCACAAACCTGCCCAGGCCCTCACAAACCCGCTCAGGCCCTCATAAACCCGCCCAGGACCTAATAAATCCGTCAAACCCTAACAAACCTGCCCAGGTCCTCAAAAACCCATCAGGCACTCATAACCCCCCCAGACTCTAATAAACCCTCCCAAGCTCTTTTAAAACCGCCTAGGCCCTCATAAACCCACTCAGGCACTCATAAACCCCCCAGGCCCTCATAAACCTGTCCAGGCCCTCACATGCCCTCCCAGGCCCCCATAAACCCGCGCAGGCCCTCATAAATCCGCCCAAACCCTAACAAGCCTGCCCAGGTGCTAAAAAAACCCTCCCAGGTCCTCATAAACCCGTTCAGGATCTCTTATTCCCTCCCAGGCCCTGGAAAACCCGCCCAAGCCCTCATAAATCCGCCCAGGCCCTCGTAAACCCAAACAGGCCTTCGTAAACCTGCCCAGGCCTTCATAAACCCAGATAGGCCCTCAAAAACCCGCCCAGGCTTTCAGAAACTCGCTTAGGCCTTTATAAACCTGCCCAGTCCCTCAGAAACCCACCCAGGCCCTAGATAACCCGCCCAATCCCTCATAAACAGGCCCACGCCCTCATAAACCCGCCCAGGTCCTCATGAACCCGACCAGTCTTTTATAAACCAACACAGGCCCTCATGAACTCACCCAGCCCTTCATAAATCCTCCAACGCCGTCATAAACCCAGCCAAGCCCTCATAAACCCGCCCAGTCCTTCATAAACCCGCCCAGGCAGTAATATTCGCGGCCAGGCCCTCAGAATCCTTCCCAGACCCTCATAAACCGGCCTAGGAAGTCATAAAGTTGCCAAGACCCTCATAAACCCACCCAGGCACTCATAAACCCTCCCTGGCCTTCATAAATCCGCCCAGCCCCTCATAAACCCGCAAAGGCCCCGATAAACCCGCCAAACCCCTCAAAAATGCGCCCAAAATCTAAAAAAAACAGCTTAGCCCATCAAAATCCCGCCCATGCTCTCAAAACCCCGCCCAGACCCTCATGTACCCGCCCAAATCATCATAAACCCGCTCAGGTAATCATAAACCTTTTCAGCCCCTCATAAATCCACCTTGGCCCTCGTAAACCCGCCCAGGCCCTCATAAACCCTCCCAGGTCCTCATAAACCAGCCCAGGCCTTCATAAACCCGCCCATGCCCTCAGAAACCAGCCCTGGCCCTGAAAAAATCCTCCCAGGCCCTCATAAACCTGACAAGGCCTTCATAAGCCTACCCAGCCTCTCATAACCCCTCCCAGGCCCTCATAAACCCGCCCAGCACCTCATAATCCCGCCCAGGCCCTCAAAAACCAACCCAGGCCCTCATAAACCTTCGACGGGCCTCATAAACCCAACCTGCCCAGGCCCTAATAAACCCGTCTGTCTTAAAAATCCCGTCCACCCCTCATAAACCCGCCGAGCACCTCATCAACTCGCCCAGCCCCTCAAAAACCCACCCAGACCATCATAAACCCGCCCAGTCCCTAATACACCTGCCCAGGCCCTATTTACCTGCCTAGGCCCTCATAAATCCGCCAAGAACCTCATAACCCCGTCTTGGCCCTCAGAAATCTTCCCAGGCAATCATAAACCCGCCCAGGCCCTCACAAACCTGCCCAGGCCCTCACTAACCCGCTCAGGGCCTCATAAACCCGCTCAGGACCTCATGAATCCGTCCAAACCCTAACACACCTGCCCAGGTGCTCAAAAACCCTCTCAGGCACTCATAAACCCCCTCAGGCTCTCATAAACCTGCCCAAGCTCGCAAAAGAACGACCAGGACCTCATAAACCCGCCCAGGCTTTCATAAACCCGGCCAGGCCTTCATAAACCCGGCCAGGCCCTCAAATACCCGTCTAAGCTCTCATAAACCTGCCCAGTCCCTCAAAAATCCGTCTAAACCCTCATAAATCAGCCCAGGCCCTCAAAAAACCCGCCCAGGACGTCATCAACCCGCTAAGGCCCTCATAAACAGGTCCATTCCATCCTAAACTAGCCCAGGCCCTCGTAAATCAGCCCACATACTCATAATCTCAGCAAAGCCATCATTAATCCGCCCAGAACCTCATAAACGCCGCTAGGTGCTCATAAACCCGCCCAGGGCCTCGTAAACCCGCCCAAGCAATCATTAACGAGCCCTGGCAATCATAAACCCGCCCAGGTCATCAAAAACCCGCCCACGTCATGAAAAACCCGCCCAGGCCCTTATAAACTCGCCCACGTTCTTATAAACCCACCCGTCCCCTCATAAACCCGAGAAGGAACTCATAAACCCGACCAGGACATTAAAACCCCACCCAGGCCTTCATAAACCCTCCCTCGCCCTCATAAACCCGCCCAGAAAACTCATAAACCCGTCCATTCTCTCATGAACACGCCCAGGCCCTCATAAATCAGCCCATACCCTCATAAACCCTTCACAGGCCCTCATAAACCCGATCAGGCTTTTATATACTCACCAAGGCCGTCAGAAACCCGACCAGGCCCTCATGTACCCGCCCAGTCCTTCATAAACCCTTTCAGGCCCTGATAAAGCTGCAAAGGCCCTCATAAACATACCCAAATCGTCAGAAACCCGCCCAGGTCATCATAAACCGGCCCAGACCTTCATATACCGTCCCAAACCCTCAAAAATTCGCCCAGGCCCTAAGAAAAATGCCCAGGCCGTAAAAGAACCGCAATATCCCATAAAAAACCCGCCCAGGTTTTCAAAAACACGCCCAGGCTTTCAGAAACCCACCCAGGCCTACATAAACCTGCCCAGTCGGTCAGAAACCCACCCAGGCCCTCAGAAACCCGCCTAGTCCCTCAGAAATCCGTCCACGCCCTTATACACCCGCTCAGCCTCTCATGAACCAAAACAATCTTTTATAATCCTACCCAGGCCCTCATAAACTCACCCATCCCCTCATAAACCCACCAACGCCCTCATAAACCCGGCCTATCCCTCATAAACCCGTCCAGGCCCTCAAAAACGCGACAAGGCCCTATTAAACCCGACTAGGCCATTAAAATCCCGCCCAGGCCTTTATAAACCCTCCCCCACCCTCATAAACACGTCCAGAACCCTCATAAACCTGTCAAGGCCCTCATGAACCTGTCCAGGCCCTCATAAACCCGACAAGGCCCTCAAAAATCCGCCAAGTCCCTAATATGCCTGCCCAGCCTCTCATAAACCCACCCAGGCCATCATAAACCAGCCCAGCACCTAATAATCCCCCTCCAGGCCCTGAAAAACCTGCCCAGGCCCTCATAAACCAACCAAGGCCCTCATAAACCTGCCCAGGCCTTAAAAATCTCGCCCACCACTCATAAACCCTCCCAGCAGACCTCATACACTCGCCCAGGCCCTCAAAAATCCGCCCAGACCTCATAAACCCTCCTAGGGCCTTTAAAAATCCGCCAAGGCACTCATAAACCCGCCCAGACCCTAATAAACCCGACCGGGCCCTCATAAACCCTCCCAAGCACTCATAAACCCGCCAAGAACCCTCATAACCTCGCCTAGACCTTCAGAAACCTGCCCAGGCCCTCGCAAACCCGCTCAGGCCCTCATAAACCCTCCCAGGACCTAATAAATCCATCCAAGCTCTAACAAACCTCCCCAGGTCCTCAAAAACCTGTCAGGCACTCAAAAGCCCCCCCAGGCTCTAATAAACCAGCCCAACCTCTTTTAAAACCGCCCAGGCCCTCATGAACCAACTCAGGCACTCATAAACCCCCCTAGACCTTCATAAACCCGCCAAGGCCCTAATAAACCTGTCCAGGCCATCACATACCCTCCCATGCCCCCATAAACCAGAGCAGTCCCTTATGAATCCGCCCAAACCCTAACAAACCCGCCCAGGTGCTAAAAAAAAAAAACCCTGCCCAGGCCCTCATAAATCCGCTCAGGATCTCTTAATCCCAAACAGGCCTTCGTAAACCTGCCCAGGCCTTCATAAACCCAGACAGGCCCTCAAAAACCTGATCAGGCTTTCAGAAACTCGCTTAGGTCTGCATAAACCTGCCCAGTCCCTCAGAAACCCGCCCAGGCCCCAGGAAACCCGCCCAGTCCCTCATAAACCAGCCCACGCCCTCATAAACCCGCCCAGGTCCTCATGAACCCGACCAGTCTTTTATAAACCAACACAGGCCCTCATGAACTCACCCAGCCCTTCATAAACCCGCCAACGCCGTCATAAATCCGGCCAAGCCCTCATTAACCCGCCCAGGCTTTCATAAACCCGCCTAGGCCGTAATATTCGCTGCCAGGCCCTCAGATTCCCGCCCAGGTCCTCAGAAACCCGCCCAGGAAGTCATAAAGCTGCCAAGGCCCTCATAAACCCGCCCAGGCACTCATAAACCCGCCCTGGCCTTCATAAATCCGCCCAGACCCTTATAAACCCGCCAAGGCCCCCATAAACGCGCCAAGCCCCTCATAAACGCGCCAAAGCCACTAAAAAAAACGCCTAGCCCATCAAAATCCCGCCCATGCTTTCAAAAACCCGCCCTGACCCTCATGTACCCGCCCAAGCCATTATAAACACACTCAGGCAATCATGAACCTTTTCAGCCCCTCATAAATCCACCTTGGCCCTCGTAAACCCGCCCAGGCCCTCATAAACCCTCCCAGATCCTCATAAACCAGCCCAGACCTTCATAAACCCGCCCATGTCCTCAGAAACCCGCCCTGGCCTAACCCTAATAAACCCGTCAATGCCTTTAAAATCCCGCCCACCCCTCATAAACACGCCCAGAACCTCATAAACTCGCCCAGCCCCTCATAAACCCGCCCAGGCCCTCATAAACCCGCCGTGGCACTCATAAACCCGCCCAGTCCCTAATAAACCCGCCCAGGCCCTATATACCTGCCTAGGTCCTCATAAAGCCGCCAAGAACCCCCATAACCAAGCCTTGGCCCTCAGAAATCTTCCCAGGCAATCATAAACCCACCCAGGCCCTCACAAACCTGCCCAGGCCCTTATTAACCCGCTCAGGGCCTCATAAATCCACTCAGGACCTCATAAATCCGCTCAAACCCTAACACACCTGCCCAGGTGCTCCAAAACCCTCTCAGGCACTCATAAACCCCCCAGGCTCTCATAAACCTGCCCAAGCTCTCATAAAACTGACCAGGCCCTCATAAACCCGCCCAGGCTTTCATAAACTCGTCCAGGCCTTCATAAACCCGGCCAGGCCCTCAAACACCCGTCTAAGCTCTCATAAACCTGCCCAGTCCCTCAAAAATCCGTCTAAGCCTCATAAACCAGCCCAGGCCCTCAAAAAAACCGCCCAGGACGTCATCAACCCGCCAAGGCCCTCATAAACAGGCCCATTCCATCATAAACCCACCCAGGCCCTCATAAACCAGCCCACATACTCATAATCTCAGCAAGGCCCTCATTAATCTGCTCAGCACCTCATAAACGCCCCTAGATGCTCATAAACCCGCCCAAGCCCCTGTAAACCCGCCCAGAGCCTCGTAAACCTGCCCAAGCAATCATTAACGAGCCCTGGCAATCATAAACCCGCCCAGGTCATCAAAAACCCGCCCACGTCATCAAAAACCTGCCCAGACCCTTATAAACTTGCCCATGTTCTCATAAACCACCCCGTTCCCTCAAAAACATGAGAAGGAACTCATAAACCCGACCAGGGCATTAACCCGCCCCGTCCCGTCGACGTATGGGTATGTTGCAACGATTTGCATTTGCCAGTCCCGGCGACGTATCGGTACGTCGTGCAATTGCAAAGTGCATAATTTCGACAATTTTCAAATTTCGCACTTGATTTGCGGTGCGTATCCTCGCCTGACCTTCCCCTACCTGCCACCAGGCGGGGACACTTGGCGACCCCTCGCGACCCGCGCTAGCCCACCACTCGTCTACTCACCTGGTAGCCACGGTCCTGCTCAGACATGGCTAAGAGAGGTCTCTCAGAGGACGAAATTCAAGCCGCCCTGGACGCCTTTACAGGCGACAGTGGTTCCCCACTGGATGACGAGGTTGTGGATAAAGATTATGTGCAGCCAAAGGAGGAGGAAACCACCAGCAGTGATGAAGAAGTCCAGTCCCCCAGGAAGCGGCAGTACGTGACTTACCGTGCTGCTAGAGAAGGGCAGCCGGCCAAGAAACCTCGTGCAACATCCTATGCCCAGCCCCAACGTGATGTGGAACCAGATTTTGATGACGAGGACAAGGACGAGGACGAGGACAGAGTCGTGGGACGTGCTGCCACGTGGTATGGACGTGAGGTAATAATTCATCGTGGCCCAGAGCACACACCACGTCAGACGAGCAGGTATGGGCCTAGTATTTTGTCTGGGGAGTTTGGACGTGCCGTGGAGGGAGTGGGGAGTGAAAGGGAAAGTGCAGGGAAGAGTATGGAAAGTGAGAGTGACGTGAGTGAGTCATTGCTCTCCCTAGGTAGTGTGAGGCGGTGGAGTGTATCACGTGGGCGAGTGCGGGTGCGTTCTGTATCATGTGGGGTTGTGATGGAGGGGGAAGGTGGGGAGGAACCACTCCCAAGCACGTCTTATGCTCCCCAATATCCCCAAACACGTGGGCGAGTTAGGGTGCGTGAAAAATCACGTGGTGTTGTGATGGAGGGGGAAGGTGGGGAGGAACCAATCCCCAGCACATCTTATGCTCCCCAATATTCCCCTACTTCATCCCCACAGCCCCCTAATGTTCCTCAAGGCCGTAAGGGTAAGGGAAAGGGAAAGGGTAAAGGCAGAGGGAAGAGGAGTGACAGTGGGGAAGCCCTCCGCACTCCTTCTCCCCAACCTCCCCCACCAGGATCTCCTCCCCACCCAGACGAAGGCGGTGATGGGGATGATGGGGACAAGGGATATGTGGCATGGAATTGGGAGGATGAGAGTGATTTTTCTCCCCTCATTCACCCCTTCACTGAGCAGGGACGCTCTGGCTGCATTGCTCCCGGAATTCACCGTAATTCCACCAGGTTGGATTTTTTCCACCTGTTTTTTAGTGAGGCATTCGTGGAGCAGATTGTTTACCAAACCATCCTTTTTGCAAGCACCCAGCACCTTCAGATTGAAAGATTGGGAACAAAGAGTAGGCATTCTATCATATATGATTACCCTGTCTCCCTTTCAGAAATGTTCCTATTTTTTGCCCTGGTCCTTTTGATGGGTATTATACGAAAGAACAGATTTCCGGCTTACTGGACAAGGGACCCTGTTATGTTTACCCC
This sequence comes from Coenobita brevimanus, assembly GCF_032717465.1. NCBI lineage: Eukaryota > Metazoa > Arthropoda > Malacostraca > Decapoda > Coenobitidae > Coenobita > Coenobita brevimanus. Next base: position 7,557,772 of record NC_137049.1, read on the forward strand.
AATATTTGGGCAAGTGATGAGCTGTAATCGGTTTCAACAAATTCTAAGTGGCCTCCATTTCTATGATGCTCATGATCCTGCAAATGCGAACGACACAGATAAGATGAGGCTAATTAGGTTGGTCTTTGATCACCTGAGGCAAACCTTTCATTCATCATTTTATCCCTATAGAGACCTCGTCATAGACGAGAGTCTTGTGTTGCGGGGAGGTAATATTTCATTTAGGCAGTATGTACCCAGCAAAAGGCACCATTTTGGGTTCAAAATCTTTGTTATGTGCGACTGTAGGACTGGATACGTGCAAGACATAGTCTTGTACACCGGTGCACAGACAGACATAATAGAAGATCGGAGTATTGGACTGTCGGGAGCGGTGGTAAAGACAATGATAGAAGACTAACTTCATCGTGGTCACATCCTCTACCTGGACAACTGGTACACTAGCCCTCTTCTCGCTCGTTATCTTCACACGCATGAAACGGGAGTCTGTGGAACCGTGAAGGTGAACTGGCGTCACATGGCCAAGGTAGGGTGGAAACTTGCCAGGAATGAGGTTGTCTTCTTCAAAGCCAACATCATCCTTGCAACTGTGTGGAACCATAATAGAGAAGTAAGCCTCTTGTCAACAGTTCACCGCCCCTTGATGCACCATACTGATTCCGTTGATTACTGGAGCAAGAACAGGCGTCACATTTCGAAACCTGAGTGTGTCATGGACTATAACATAAACATGCGCCTGGTGGACCAGTCAGACTCCATGATATCGACAGTAGAGTGTGCCAGGACCAAGATGAAGTGGTATAAGAAACCGTTTTTTCACTTGCTAGACATCATTGCTCTGAATTGCCACCACCTTCACGCCATGACAACAGGAGTTCAGGAAACCTTTGAAGGGTTTGTGAGGGAGCTCACAAGAGAGATGTTTGCACGTTATGCTGTTGAAAGGCCCCAACATCGCACCGGCACTGCCCCTATTGCCCAAACTCCCCTGAGAATATCCGGCCGCCATTTCCCCACTCCTATCCCTCCACAGCCAAACAGACCTAGGCCCCAACGCAGGTGTCACGTGTGTAACATTTCCCGGGTAAGACTCACCACACAGAGGAAGGACACCCGCTATGAGTGCGTCGAGTGTGACGTGGGTCTCTGTATTCACCCATGTTTCAGCAAATATCAGACGTTGATGCAATTCTGATATGGTGTGAATGCGACAGGACGCTGAAACTATGAAGTAAATGCGACAAACAGACGCTCAGTGAAATTATCAGTCATGTTGATCTGAAAATTTTAGTATAAAGTGCATACGGGTATAACATAAGTGCAAAAATTGTATGTAAGTGTATAAATATGCTGTAAGTGGAAACATACATAGCGAGGGTTTTATGATGCGATATTCTGTCGCTCAGTGCAATAAATAAGGCCCGTAAATATGTAATTATTATTATTGGAAATGCCAACGGGTATAAGTTCAAATTATTGTAAGTGCTGAAATGTATTCTAAGTCAAAATATTCCTAGCGTGTGTATAGAGATGCGATATCCTGATGCTCAGTTGAATGAATAAGGACCGTAATAATGAAAATAGAAGTCAACAAGTGGGTAAGTGTGTAATATATGTGAAGAATTAGTATATAAGTGTTTGAGTATTATGTTGGTCGAAACATTCATTGCGAGGGTATTTTCATGCGATATACTGATGCTCACTTGAATAAATAATGCCAGTAAGTATGTACAGTGCAGTATAGGGGTGTAAACGTGTGTAATGTAAGTGGGAAATTATAATTAGAGTGAATAAATAAAGTAGAAGATGAAACACGAGTGTTTGAGATTGTGCTTGCTATGTGAATATGCGCTAGCATATCGCTAAATGCCCTCATAATGAATGTAAATAATTGAAAACATTTACAGTGGTGGAGGAAAGGTTCTATGTAAAGGGAAAAATAATAGGAAAGTGATAAAACAATTGGGTATGTTGAAATACGAGTCATAGCGAGTGCGCTTAGTAAACCGATGTGCGCTAAACTTATGCTGCATGTCATCATAATGAATGAAAACATCTGAAAACAGTTACAAACAGTAGAAATTGGTAAAATGTCATTGAAACAGAAGTATACAAGTAAAAAAATTATATGTTGACTGATACAAGAAACTTAGCATATAGCATGTTACGACTCGGACCTAACTTGCTATGCTCGCGCGATGGTACAATGCTTATTTTTCATATATATGTGTATGAAATCCATTATATTGCTACTGTTATTATTTAATAGTTCAAATTCAATAAATATAGAGGTGTTGTGTGTTGTTTCTCCCAGTATTCCCTACCATAGAAAACGTGAGCGCCTGACACGTCAATGATAGAATACGATACCCGGCGCGGGGGACCTCACCTGTTTCGACCACTGATAGACCACGATAAGCCCTTTCTTGGTGATTTTCCCTCGTTTCTCAACTAAAGCGGAAGTTTTAGCTAAAAAAAAAAAAAATTTCCAAAAAGGCTCAGGACTGGGGGATGTCGGAGGTGCAGAAAACCTCGGGACGTGACAGGTTAAAACCCACCCAGGCCTTCATAAAACCTTCCTCGCCCTCATAAACCCGCCCAGAACCCTCATAAATCCGTCCAGTCCCTCATGAATCCGCCCACGCCCTCATAAATCAGCTCAGACCCTCATAAACCCTTTGCAGGCCCTCATAAACCCGACCAGGCCCGTGTATACCCGCCCAGGCCTTCAGAAACCCACCCAGGCCCTCATGTACCCTCCCAGTCCTTCATAAACCCCTTCAGGCCCTCATAAAGCTGCAAAGGCCATAATAAACCTGCCCAAACTGTCATAAACCCGCCCAGGCCCTCTTAAACCAGCCCAGACCTTCATAAACCGGCCCAGACCCTCAAAAATTCACCCAAGCCCTCAGAAAAATGCCCAGGCCCTAAAAAAAAAACGCAAAATCCCATAAAAACCAGCCTAGATTCTCAAAAACACGGCCAGACTTTCAGAATCCCGCCCAGGCCCTCATAAACCTGCCCAGTCCTTCAGAAACCCACTCACCCCCTCATAAACCCACCAACGCCCTCATGAACCCAGCCTAGCCCTCATAAACCCGCCCAGGCCCTCATAAACCCGACAAGGCCCTCTTAAACCCGACCAGGCCATTAAAACCCCGCCCAGGCCTTTATAAACACTCCCCCACCCTCATAAACCCGTCAAGGCCCTCATGAACTTGCCCAGGCCCTCATAAACACGCCCAGACCCTCATAAACACGCCCAGATCCTCATAAACACGCCCAGGCCTTCATAAACCCCTTCTGGCCCTCATAAAACTGCACAGGCCCTCATAAACCTGCCCACATCGTCATAAACCCGCCCAGGCCCTCATAAACAAGCCCTGACCATGAACCAGCCCAAACCCTCAAAAATTCGCCCAGGACCTCAGAAAAACGCCCAGGCCCTCAAAAACCCTCAAAATCCCATAAAAACCCGCCCAGGCTCTCAAAAACCTTCCCAGTCCCTCAGAAACCCACGAAGGCCCTCAGAAACCCCCATAGTCCCTCACAAATCCGCCCACGCCCTCATACACCCGCCCAGGCTCTCATGAACCCAACCAATCTTTTATAATCACACCCAGGCCCTCATAAACCCACCCATCCCCTCATAAACACGCCTAAGCCCTCATAAAACCGGTCTAGCCTTCATAAACCCGTCCAGGCCATCATAAACCCGCCCAAGCCCTGAGGAAACCGCCAGGACCGTCATAAAGCCGCCCAGGCCGTCATATACGCGCCCAGGCCCTCATCAACTCATCTAGGCCTTCATAAATCCGCCCAGGCCCTCATAAACCCGCCAAGGACCCCATAATCCCTCCCAGGCCTTCAATAACGAGCCCAGGCCCTTAGGAACCAGCCTAGGATTTCAGAATCCAGCCCAGGCCCTTAGAAACCCGCCCAGGCTCTCATAAACCCAACCAGTCTTTTATAAAAACACCCAGGCCCTCATGAACTCACCCAGCACCTCATAAACCCGCCAACGCCCTCATAAACCCGGCCTAGCTCTCATAAACCCACCCTGGCCCTCATAAACCAGCCTAGGCCTTCAGGAACTCGCCCAGGCCGTCACTAAGCAGTTCAGGGAGTAATATACGTGTCCAGGCCCTCAGAAACCCGTCCCGGCCCTCAAAAAACCGCCCATACCCTCATAAACCTGCCCAGGCCCTCATTAACCGGCCCAGGCCCTCACCCATGCCCTCAAAAAGCGCCCAGGCCCTAAAAAAACCACCTAGGCCCTAAGAATCCAGGCCAGGCCCTCAAAAACCCGCCCAGCCCCTCATGAACCCGCCCAAGGCCTCATAAAACCGCTCACGAAATTATAAACTCGTTCAATCTCTCTTAAACCCATCCAGGCCCTCATACACCCTCCCAGGCCCTCATAAACCCTCCCTGGTCCTCATAAACCAGCCCAGGCCTTCATAAACATGCCCAGGCCCTCAATATCCTGCCCAGGCCATCAAAAACCCGCCCAAACCCTCAAGAAACCGGCCCAGTCTCATAGAAGCCTGCCCAGGCCCTGAAAAACCCGCCAGGTCCTCATAAACCCACCCAGGCCCTCATAAGCCTGCCCAGCCTCTCATAAACCCTCCCAGGCCCTCAGAAACCAACCCAGCACCTCAAAATCTCTCCTGGGCCCACAAAAACTCAACCAGGCCCTCATGAACCCGGCGAGGCCCTCATAAACCCGCCGAGGCCCTCATAAACCAACCCAAGGCCTCATAAACCCGTTCAGCCCCTCATAAATCCACCCTGGCCCTCATAATCCCTCACAGGTCCTCATAAACCAGCCCAGGCCTTCAAAAACCCGCCCAGGCCCTCAACCCCCCCCCAGGCCCTCAGAAACTCGCCCTGACCCTCAAAAAAACAGCCCAGTCTCATAGAAACCCGCCCAGGCCTTCATAAACAAGCCTAGGCCCTCATAAACCCGCCTAGGCCCTCATAAACCTGCTAAGGGCCTCATAAACTCGCCAAGGCCCTCATAAGCATGCCCAGCCTCTCATAAACCTTCCCAGGCCCTCATAAACCCGCCAAGCACCTCATAATCCTGCCCAGGCCCTCAATAAACCACCCAGGCCCTCATGAACCCGCCCAGGCCCTCGTAAACCCGCCCAGGCCTTCAAAAACCCAACCTGCCCAGGCCTTCATACACTCGTCCAGGACTTAAAAATCCCGCCTTTCTCTAATAAACCCTCCCAGCACCTCACAAACTCGCCCAGGCCGTCAAAAACCCGCCACTCAGGCCCTCATAAACCCGCCCAAGCCTTCATAAACCCGCCCAGGCCTTCATAAACCCGCCAAGAACCCTTATAACCCCGCTCAAGCGCTCATAAATCTTCCCAGGCTATCATAAACCCGCCGAGGCCCTCACAAACCTACCCAGGCCTTCACAAACCAGCTCATGCCCTCATAAACCCGCCCAGGACCTCATTTATCCGTCCAAATCCTAACAAACATGCCCAGGTCCTCAAAAACCCAATCAGGTACTCATAAACCCCCCAAGCTCTCATAAACCCGCCCAAGCTCTCATAACTCCGCCCAGGCCCTCATAAACCAGCCCAGGCTTTCATAAACCTGCTCAGGCCTTTATAAACCTGCCCAGGCCCTCAAACACCCGTTTAAGCTCTAATAAACCTGCCCAGTCCCTAAAAATTCCTCCTAAGCCCCAATGAACCCGCCCAAGCTTTCATAAAACCCGTCCAGGACCTCATCAACCCGCCCAGGCCCTCATAAACAGGCCCAGTCCATCATAAATCCGCCCAGGCCTTCCAAACCCCGCCCACATTCTCATAATCTCAGCAAGGCCCTCATGAACCTGCCCATTCCCTCATTAATCCGCCCAGCATCTCATAAACTCCCCCAGGTGCTCATAAACCCGCCCAAGCCCTCATAAACCTTCCCAGGCTCTTATACCCCCCCCCAGGCGGTCATGAAGCAGCACTGGCAATCATATACCCGCTCAGGTCGTCAGAAACCCGCCCAGGCCCTTATATACCTGCCCACCTTCTCAAAAACCCGCCGGTTCCCCCAAAAAACCGTCAAGGCACTCATAAACCCGCCTAGGTTATTAAAAACCAGCCCAGGCCTTTATAAACCCTCCCCCGCCCTCATAATCCTACCCAGAACCCTCATAAACCCGCCAAGGCCCTCATGAACCCGCCCAGGCCCAAATAAACCTTCCCAGGCCCTCAAAAACCCGTGCAGGCCCTCATAAACATGCGCAGGCCTTCGTAAAACCCCCCAGCCCTCATAACGCCGTCGAGGCCCTCATAAACCAGCCCAAACTGTCATAAACCTGCCCAGGCCGTCATAAACCCGCCGAGGCCCTCATAAACGAGCCCAGGCTTTCATAAACCCTCCCAGGACCTCATAAACCAGCCCAGACCTTCATAAACCAGCTAAGGTCCTCAAAAATCCGCCCAGGCCCTCAAAAAAATGCCCAGGCTCTCAAAAACCCGTCAAAACTGACAAACCCGTCCAGGCTCTCAAAAACCCGCCCAGGCTTTCAGAAACCCGCCCAGGTCCTCAGAATCCCAGCCAGGCCCTGAGAAACCCGCTCAGTCCCTCATAAACCGGCCCAGGCCCTCATAAACCACCCCAGGCCCTCATGAACTCGACCAATCTTTTATAAACCAACCCAGGCCTTCATAAACCCACCCAGCCCCTCATGAACCCGCAAACGCCCTCATAAGCCCGGCCTAGCCCTCATAAACCCGCAAAGGCCCTCAGGAACCCGCCCAGGCCGTCATAAAGCCGCCAAGACCGTCATATACGCGCCCAGGCAAGCAGAATCCCGCCCAGGCCCTCAGAAACCCGCCCACGTCGTCATAAAGCCGCCAAGGCCTTCATAAACCCGCCCAGGCCCTCATGAACATGCCCAGGCCCTGATCAACCCACCCAGGCCTTCATACATTCGCCCAGGCCTTCAAGAACCTGACCAGTCTTTTATAAAAACACCCAGGCCCTCATGAACTCACCCAGCCCCTCATAAATCCTCCAACGCCCTCATAAACCAGGCCTGGCTTTCATAAACCGGCCCAGGCCCTCATAAACCCTCCCAGGCCCTCAGGAACCCGCTCAGGCCGTAATATACGCACCCAGGCCCTCAGAAACCCGCCCATTCCCTCATAAACCCGCCCAGGACATCATAAATCTGCCCAGACCATCATAAACCTGCCCAGGTCCTCACTCAGGCCCTCAAAATGCTCCCAGGCCCTAAAAAAACCGCCTAGGCATTCAGAGTTCCGCCCAGGCCCTCAAAAACCCGCCCAGCCTCACATTAACCCGCCCAAGCCCTCATGAAATCGCTAAGGCAATCATAAACCCGTTCAGCTCTTCATAAACCCTCCCAGGCCCTCATAAACCCGCCCAGATCCTCATAAACCCTCTCAGGTCCTCATAAACCAGCCCAGGCCCTCAAGAAACCCGCCCAGTCTCATAGAAACCAGCCCAGGTCCTGAAAAACCCGCCCAATCCCCCCAAACCCGCCCAGCCCCTCATAAATCCCCCAAGGCCCTCATATGCCTACGCAGCCTCTCATAAACCCTCCCAGGCCCTCATAAACCCGCCCAGCATCTAGAAATCCCGCCCAGGCCCTGAAAAACCCGCCCAGACCCTGATAAACCCATCCTGTTCAGGCCCTGATAAACCTATCCAGGCCTTAAATAAACCGCCTATCCCCTGATAAACCCTCCCAGCACCTCATAAACTGGCCCAGGCCCTAAAAACCCGCCTAGACCCTCAGAAACCCGCCCAACAACCTGCCCAGGCCCTCACAAACCCCCCAACGCACCCAAACACCCTCCCAGGCCCTCATAAATCCGGCCAAACCCTAACAAACCCGCCCAGGTGCTAGAATACCCGTTCAGACCCTCAACAACCCGCTCAGGATTTCATAATCCCGGCCAGGCCCTCATAAACCCGCCCAAACCCTCATAAATCTGCCCAGGCCCTCATAAACCCAGACAAGAATTCCTAAACCTGCAAAGACATTCATAAACCCAGACAAGCCCTCAAAAACCCTCACAGGCTTTCTGAAACTCACCCAGACCATCATAAACCTGCCCAGTCCCTCGGAAACCCATCCAGGTCCCCCAAAATCCGCCCAATCCCTCATAAACCCGCCCAGCCCTCATAAACCCGCCCAGGCCCTCATGAACCCGACCAGTCTTTTATAAACCCACAGAGGCCCTCATGAACTCACCCAGCCCCTAATAAAACCGCCAACGCCATCATGAACCCAGCCTAGCCCTGATAAACCCTCTCATGCGTTCATAAACCCGCAAAGGCCCTCAGGAACCCGCACCGGACGTCATTCAGCCGCCCAGGCCGTAATATTCGCGCCCAGGCCCTCAGAAACCCGCCCATGCCATCAGAAACACGCCCATGCCCTCAGAAACACGCCCATGCCCTCAGAAACCCGCCAAGGCACTTATAAACCCGTATAGGTCCTCATAAACCCGCCCACGCCCTCATAAATCTGGGCTGGGCATCATAAATCCGCCCAGGCTCTCATAAACCCGCCCAGGCCCCCATAAACCCGCCTAGACCCTCAAAAATGTGCCGAGGCCATTAAAAAAACCGCCCAGGCCCTTATGAATCCGCCAAAGCTTTCATAAACTCGCACATGCAATCATAAACTCTCCCAGGGCCTCATAAACCCGCCCAGGCCCTTATAAACCCTCCCAAGGCCTCATAAACCAGCCCAGGCCTTCATAAACCCACCCAGGCCTAATAAACCCGCCCACGCCCTCAGAAACCCGCCCAGGCCTTCAAAAAACCCGCCCAGTCTAATAGAAACCCGAGCAGGCCATCATAAACCCACCCAGGCCCTTAAAAACTCGCCCAGACCCTCATAAACCTGACCAGACCTTCATAAACCCGCCATGGCCCTCATTTGCCTGCCCAGCCTCTCATAAACCCTCCCAGGCCCTGATAAACCCGCCCAGGCCCTCATAAACCCTCCAAGACCCCTTATAACCCCGCTCAGGCCCTCACATCTCTTCCCAGGCCATTATAAACCTGCCCAGGCCCTCACAAACCTTCCCAGGCCCTCACAAACCCACTCAGGGCCTCATAAACCCAACCACGACCTCATTAAACTGTCCAAAACCTAACAAACCTGCCCAGGTGCTCAAAAACCCAATCACTCATAAACCCCCCCAGGCTCCCATAAACCCGCCCAAGCTCTCATAAAATCGGCCATGCCCTCATAAACCCGCCCAATCTTTCATAAACCCCCAAAGCCTTCCTAAACCCGCCCAAGCAGCCAAATACAAGTTAAAGCTCTCATAAACCTGCCCAGTCCCTCAAAAATCCGCCTAAGCCCTCATGAACCCGCCCAGGTCCTAAAAAATACCGCCAAGGACCTCATCGACCCCTCCAGGCCCTCATAAACAGGCCCAGTCGATCATAAACTCGCCCAGGCCCTCATAAACCCGCCCACATACTCATCATCTCAGCAAGGCCGTCATAAACCCGCCCAGGCCCTCATAAATCAGCCCAGACCTTCATAAACTAACCCAGGCCCTCAAAAACCTGCCTAGGCTCTCATAAAATGCCCAGGCCCTCAAAAACGAGCAAAATCCCATAGAAACCGGACCAGGCTCTAAAAAATCCTCCCAGGCTTTCAGAAACCCACCCAGGCCCTCATAAACCTGCCCAGTCCCTCAGAAACACACCCAGGGCCTCAGAAACCCGCCTACTCCCCCATAAACCCGCCCAGGCCCTCATGAACCAGACCAATCATTTATAAACCCACCCAGGCCCTCATGAACCAGACCAATCATTTATAAACCCACCCAGGCCCTCATGAACCAGACCAATCATTTATAAACCCACCCAGGCCCTCATGAACCAGACCAATCATTTATAAACCCACCCAGGCCCTCATGAACCAGACCAATCATTTATAAACCCACCCAGGCCCTCATAAACCAACCCAGCCCCTCAGAAACCAGCCAACGCCCTCATAAAACAGGCCTAACCCTCATAAATCCCCCCAGGCCCTAATAAGCCTGCCTAGGCCCCGAGAAACCCGCCCAGGCCGTCATTAAGCCGCCCAGGCCGTAATATATGCCCCCAGGCCCTCAGAAACCCGGCCAGTCCCTCAGAAAAGCGATCATGCTTTCATAAACCCGCCCAGGCCCTCATAAATCCGCCCAGGCCCTCATAAATCAGCCCAGACCCTCATAAACCCGCCCAGGCCCCCACCTAGGCCCTCAAAATGCTCCCTGGCCCTAAAAAACCTGCTTAGGCCCTCAGAATCCCGCCCAGGCCCTCAAAACCCTCCCAGCCCCTCATGAACCCGCCCAAGCCCTCATAAAACCACTCAGGCACTCCTTCAGCCCCTCTTAAACCCACCCTGTCCCTCATAAACCCTCCCACGTACTCATAAACCCCCCCAAGCCCTCATAAACCAACCGAGGCCATCATAAATGTGCCCAAACCCTCAAAAATCCGCCCAGGTCTTCAAAAACCCTCCAAGGCCCTCATAAACTAGCCAAGCCCTCATAGACCCACCAAGGCCATGATAAGCCTGCGCAGCCTCTCATAAACCCTCTCAGGCCCTCAGAAACCTACCCAGCACCTAATAATCCCACAAAGGCCCTGAAAAACCCATTCAGGCATTAATAAACCAGCCGAGGCCCTCATAAACCCGTCCAGGACCTCATAAATTCATGCTGCCCTGGCCCTAATAAATCCATTCAGGCCTTGAAAAACCCGACCGTCCCCTCATTATCTCGCCCAGAACCTCATAAACTCGCTCATGCCCTCAAAAACCCGCCCAGACCCTCAAAACCCGCCCAGGTTCTCATGAATCCGCCCAAGCCCTCATAAACCCGCTCAGGCAATCACAAACCCGTTCAGCCCGTTAAAAATCCACTATGGCCCTCATAAACCCGCCCAGACCTTAATAAACCCTCCCAGGTCCTCCTAAACCACCCTAAGCCTTCATAAACCTCCCAAGGCCCTCAAAAACCAGCCCAGGACCTCAGAAACCCACCCTAGCCCTGAAAAACCCGCCCAGTCTCATAGAAACCCGCCCAGGCCCTCATACACCAGCCCAGGCCCTCATAAACCAGCCCAGGCCTTCATAAACCTGCCAAGGTTCTCATAAGCCTGCCCAGCCTCTCATAAACCCTCCCAGGCCCTCATTAACCCGCTCGGCACCTAATAATCTCGTCCAGGCAATAAAAAACCCGCCCAGGCTCTTATAAACCAGCCCAGGCCCTCATAAACCCAACCTGCCCAGGCCCTAATAAATCCGTCCAGGCCTTAAAAATCCCTCCCACCCTTCATAAACCCGCCCAGCACCTCATAAACTCGTCCAGGCCGTAAAAAACCCGCCTAGACCCTTATAAACCCGCCAAGGCCCTCATAAACCAGCCAAGACAATCATAAACCCGCACAGGCCCTAATAAACCCGCCCAGTTCCTCATAAACCCTCCCAGACCCTTATAAACCCGCCAAGGCCCTCATAAACCAGCCAAGACAATCATAAACCCGCACAGGCCCTAATAAACCCGCCCAGTTCCTCATAAACCCTCCCAGGCCCTCATAAACCCGCCAAGAACCCTGATAACCCCGCCCAAGCCCTCACAAATCTTCCCAGGCCATCATAAACCGGCGAAGGCCCTCACAAACCTGCCCAGGCCATCACAAACCCGCTCAGGCCCTCATAAACCCGCCCAGGACCTCATAAATCCGTCCAAACACTAACAAACCTGCCCTGGTCCTAAAAATCACGCTCAGGAATTGATAAACCCCCCAGGCCCTCATAAACCGGCCCAAGGTCTCATAAAACCGCCCAGTCCCTCATATACCCGCCCAGGTTTTCATAAACCTGTCCAGGCCTTCATAAACCCGCCGAGGCCCTCAAACGCCCGTCTAAGCTCTCATAAACCTGCCCAGTCCCTCAAAAATCTGCCTAAGCCCTAATAAACCTGTCCAGGCCTTCAAAAAACTAGCCCCGGACCTCATCAACCCGCCCAGGCCCTCATAAAAAGGTCTAGTTCATCATAAACACGCCCAGGCCCTCATACAAAGGTCTAGTCCATCATAAACACGCCCAGGCCCTCATAAATCCTCCCACATACTTATAATCTCTGCAAGGGTCTCATAAACATGCCCAGGCCCTGATTAATCCGCCCAGCATATAATAAACGTCCCCAGGTGCTCATAAACCCGCCCAAGCCCTCATAAGCCTGCCCAGGCCCTCGTGAACCCCCCCAATCATGAACCAGCCCTGGCAATCATAAACCCGCCCAGGTCATCATAAACCCGCCCAGGCCCTTATAAACCCTCCCACGTTCTCATAAACCCGCCAGTGCCCTGATAAACCCGCAGAGGCCCTCATAAACCCGCTCAAGCCATAAGAAACCCGCCTAGGCCTTCATAAACCATCCCCTGCCCTCATAAACCCACTCATAACTCTCATAAACCAAGGCCTTCATAAGCCTGCCCAGTCTCTCATAAACCCTCCCAGGCCCTAAGAAACCAGCCCAGCACCTCATTATCCCGCCGAGGCCCTCATAAACCCGACAAGACTCTCATAATTTCCGCCCAGACCCTCAAAAACGCATCCTGCTCAGGCCCTAAAATCCCGTCCAGGCCTTAGAAAACCCTCCCATCCCCTCATAAATCCTCCCTAGAACCTCATAAACTCGCCCAGGCCCTCAAAAACCTGCCTAGACCCTCATAAACCCGCCCAGTCTTTCAGAAACCCGCCGTGGCCCTTAAAAAACCCACCCAGTCCCAGAGAAACCCGCCCAGGCCCTGATAAACCCGACAAGGCCCTCATAAAACCGCCCAGGCCCTCATAAACCAGCCAAGGCCCTCAAAGGCTTGGTCAGCCTCTCATAAACCCTCCCAGGCCTTCACAAACCCTCCAAGCCCAGGCCCTCAAAAATCCGCCCAGTCCCTCATAAACCAGCCCAGGCCCTAATAAACCCGCCCAGTCCCTAATAACCCAACATGCCCAGTCCCTAAAAAAACCGTTAAGGCCTTAGAAACCCCGCCCACCCATCATAAACCTGCTCGGCACCTCATAAACTCGCCCAGTCCCTCAAAAACTCGCCCAGTCCCTCAAAAACCCGCCCAAGCCCTCATAAGCCCGCCAAGGCCCTCCTGAACCCGCCCAGCCCTGGAAACCATAAACCCGCCCAGGTCATCAGAAACCCGCCCAGGCCCTTATAAACCCGCCCACGTTCTCATAAACCCGCCTGTGCCCTGATAAACCCGCAGAGACCCTCATAAACCCGCCCAAGCCATAAGAAACCCGCCCAGGCCTTCATAAACCATCTCCTGCCCTCATAAACCCACTCAGAACTCTCATAAACCCGCTCAGGTCCTCAAGAACCCGCCCAGGCCCTCATAAACTCGCCCAGGCCCTCAAGAACCCGCCCAGGCCCTGATAAACCACCCAGGCCCTTAGAAAGCCGCCTAGTCCCTCATAACACCCGCCCAGGCCCTCATGAGCCTGACCAATCTTTTATAAACCCACCCAGAGCTTCATAAACCCACCCAGGCCCTCATAAACCCGTAAACGCCTCACCAACCAACCCAAGCCTTCATAAACCCGCCCAGGCACCCCAAAACCCGCCCATGTCCTCAGAAACAAGCCCAGACTCTCAGAAAACCATCCTAGTCTGATTGAAACCCGCCCAGGCCCTCCAAAACCACCCCAGGCCCTCATAAACCCGCCTAGGCACTCATAAATCCCCCCAGGCACTCATAAACACGCCAAGGCCCTCATAAGCCTGCCCAGTCTCTCATAAACCCTCCCAGGCCCTGAGAAACCAGCCCAGCACCACATTATCCCGCCGAGGCCCTCATAAACCCAACAAGACTCTCATAAACCCGCCCAGACCCTCAAAAACCCATCCTGCTCGGCCCTAAAAACCCGTCCAGGCCTTAGAAAACCCTCCCAACCCCTCATAAATCCGCCTAGCACCTCATAAACTCGATGAGGCCCTCAAAAACCTGCCTAGACCCTCATAAACCCGCCCAGTCTTTCAGAAACCCGCCATGGCCCTTAAAAAACGCGCCCAGTCCCATAGAAACCCGCCCAGGCCCTAATAAACCCGACAAGGCCCTCATAAAGCTGCCCAGGCCCTCGTAAACCAGTCAAGGCCCTCAAAGGCTTGGTCAGCCTCTCATAAACCCTCCCAGGCCTTCATAAACCCTCCAAGCACCCCATAATCCCACCCAGGCCCAAAAAAAACAGCCCAGTCCCTCATAAACAAGCCCAGGCCCTAATAAACCCGCCCAATCCCTAATAACAAAAAATGCCCAGTCCCTAAAAAACCCGTTAAGGCCTTAGAAACCCCGCCCACCCATCATAAACCCGCCCAGCACCTCATAAACTCGCCCAGTCCCTCAAAAACTCGCCAAGTCCATCAAAAACCCGCCCAGGCCCTCATAATTCCGCCAAGGCCCTCATAAACCCACTCAGGCCCTCATAAACCCGCCAAGAACACTCATAACCCCGCCCTGGCCCTCATAAATCTGCCCAGGCCGTCACAAGCCCGCTTAGACCCTCAGAAACCCGCCCATGACCTCAGAAATCCGTCCAAATCCTAACAAACCTGCCCAGGTCCTCAAAAACCCGCTCAAGGACTCGTAAACACCCCTGGCTCTCATAAACCCTCCCAAGCTTTCATAAAACCGCCTAGGCCCTCATAAACCCGCCCAGGCTTTCATAAACCTGCCCAGGCCTTCATAAACTTGCCCAGCCCTCAAACACCCATGTAAGCTCTCATAAACCTGCCCAGTCCCTCATAAATCCGCCAAAGCCCTCATAAACCCGCCCACATACTCATAATCTCGGCAAGACCCTCATAAAAACGCCCAGGCCCTCATTAATCCGCCCAGCACCTCATAAACGCACCTAGATGCTCATAAACCCACCCAAGCCCTCATAAAAAGCCCAGGCCCTCATAAACCTGCCCAGTCAATCATGAACCAGCCCTGGAAATCATAAACCCGCCCAGGTAATAAGAAACCCACCCAAGTTCTCATAAACCCGCCCGTGCCCTCATAAACACGCCGAGACCCTCATAAACCCGACCAGGCCATTAAAAACCTGCCAAGGGCTTCATAAACCCTCCCCCGCCCTTATAAACCCGCCCAAAGACCTCATAAACCCTCCCAGGCACTCATGAACCTGCCCAGGCTCTCATAAACCCGCCCAGGCCATCAAAAACCCGCGCAGGCTCTCATATACCCGCCCAGGCCCTCATAAACCCTCCAAGTCCCTCATAAAGCCACCAAGGCCATCATAAACTTCCCAGGCACTCATAAAGCGGCGCAGGCCCTCATAAACCCGTCCAAACCGTCATAAACCCGCCCAGGCCCTAATAACCCCGCCCAGACCTTCATAAACCCGCCCAGGCTATCATAAACCCAGCCTGCCCAGGCCCTAAAAAAACCGTCCAGGCCTAAAAAAAAACGCCCATCCCCTCATAAACCCGCCCAGCACCTAATAAACTCGCCCAGCCTCTCAAAATCCCACCTTGACCCTCATAAACCCGCCCAGGCACACATTAACCCGCCCATGCCCTAATAAACCAGCCCAGGCCCAAACAAACCCGCCCGAGCCTTCATAAACCCACCAAGAATCCTAATAAACCCGCCAAGAACCCTCATAAACCGGCTTAGACCCTCATAAATTTCCATCGTAAACCCCCCCAGGCCCTTACAAACCTGCCCATGCCCTCACGTACCCGCCCACATACTCATAACCTCTGCAAGGCCCTCATAAATCCTACCAAACCCTTACAAAACCCTCCCAGGTGCTAAAAAAAAACTCTCAGGCCCTCATAAACCAGCTCAGGATCTCCTAATTCTTCCCAGGCCCTCATAAACCCGCCCAAACCCTCATAAATCCGCCCAGGCCCTCATAAACCCAGGAAGGCCTTCCTAAACCTATCAAGGCCCTTATAAATCCAGACAGGCCCTCAATAAATCTCCCAGGCCTTCATAAACCTGGCAAGTCCCTCAGAAACCCACCCAGGCCAAAAAAAACTCGCCCAGTCCCTCATAAACCCGCCCAGGCCCTCATGAACCCGACCAGTCTTTTATAAACCCACACAGGCCCTCATGAACTCATCCAGCCCCTAATAAACCCGCCAACTCCCTCATACACCCGGCCTAGTCCTGATAAACCCGCCCAGGCCCACAAAAACCCACCAGGCTCTCAGGAACTCGCCCAGGCCGTCATTAAGCCGCACAGGCCGTAATACTCACGCCTAGGACCTCAGAAACCCGCCCAGACCCTCAGAAACCCACCCGTGCCCTCAGACTCCCACCCATGCCCTAAGAAACCAGCCCTGGCAGTCATAAAGCCGCCAAGGCCCTCATAAACCCGCCCAGGCCCTCATAAACCCGCCCTGACCTTCCTAAACCTGCCCAGACCCTCATAAACCCGCCAGGCCCCCATAAACCCGCCCAGGCCCTGTTAAATGCTCTCAGGCCCTAAAAAACCCGCTTAAGCCCAAAAAATCCCGCCTGGTCTCTCAAAAACCCGCCCAAGTCCTCATGACCCCGCCCAAGCCCTCATAAACCTACACAGGCAATCATAAACCCATTCAGCTACTAAAAAATCTACCCAGGCCCTCATAAACCCGCCCAAGCCTTCATGAACCCTTCCAGGTCCTCATAAACCAGCCCAGGCGTTCATAATCTCGCCCAGGCCCTCAAAAACCCGCCCAGTCCCTCGAAAACTCGCCCTAACCCTGAAAAAAACCTCCCAGTCTCATAGAAAGCCGCCCAGGCCTCATAAACCCCGCCCAGGCCCTCATAAGCCCGCATAAGTCCTCATAAACCCGATCAGGCCCTCATAAACCCGCCCTGACCTTCATAAATGCGCCCAGGCCCTCATAAACCCGCCCTGACCTTCATAAATGCGCCCAGGCCCTCATAAACCCATCGAGGCCCCCATAAACCCCTCCAGGCCCTAAAAAATCCTCTTAGGCTTTAAAATCCCGCCCAGGCTCTCAAAAACCCGTCCAGGCCCTCATGAACCCGCCCAGGCCCTCATAAACCCGCTCATGCAATCATAAACCCGTTATGCCCCTCATACACCCACCCAGGCCCTCATAAACCCGTCCAGGCCCTCATAAACCCTCCTAGGTCCTCATAAACTAGCCCAGGCCTTCATAAACCCGCCCAAACCCTCATATACCCATCCTGCTCAAACCCTAATAAACCCGTCCAGGCCTTAAAAAAAAAGCCAATTCCCTCATAAACCCGCCCAGCATCTCATAAATTCGCCCAGGCTCTCAAAAACCCGCCTTGAGCCTCACACACCCTCCCAGGATCTCATAACCCAGCACAGGCCCTCATAAACCTGCCCAAGCCCTAATAAACCCGTCTAGCCTTCATAAATGCGCCAAGAACCCTCATGAATCCGCCAAGAACCCTCATAAACCCTCTCAGGCTCTCATAAACCCTTCCAAGCCCTGAGAAACCCGCCAAGACCCTCATAAACTCACCCGGGCCATCATAAAACCTCAAAAAACCACCTAGGCCCTCAAAAACCCGCCCAGGCCCTCAAACAGCTGCCCAAACACTCATAAACCCTCCCAGCCCCTCTTAAACCCGCCCACGCCCTCATAAACTCCCCCTAGCACTCATAAACCGGTCCAGGCCCTCATAAACCCACCCAGACCCTCAAGAACCCACCCAAGCCCTCATAAACCCTCCCAAGTCCAATAAACTCCCCTAGGCACACATAAACCCTCCCAAGCACTAATAAACCCGACCACATACTCATGAACACGCCCAGGCCCTCAAAAACCCGCAGAGGCCCTCATAAACCTGCCCAGATACTCAAAAACCCTCCCAGACCCTGATAAACTCGCACAGGCCCTCATAAAAACGCTGTGGGCCCCATCAACCCGCGCAGGCTCTCATAAACCCGCCCAGGCCCTCAGAATCCCGCCTAGACCCTCATAAACCCGTTGAGGCCCTCATAAACCCTCAGAAGCCCTAAAACCCTCCCAAACCCTCAAAAACCCGCCCAGGCTCTCATACACCCGCCCAGGCCCTAAAAAAGCTGCCCAGGCCCTCATAAAACCGCCCGGGCCCTAATATACCCGTCCAGGCTTTCATAAACCCGGCCAGGCCCTCATAAATCAGCCCAAATTTTCATAAACACGCCCAGGACCTCATGAACCCGCAGAGGCCCTAATAAACTTGCCCAGGCTATCATTTACCTGCACAGGCCCTTATAAACCCGCCCAGGCTGTCATAAACCCACCTGGGCCCTAATAAACCCGCCTAGGCCCTCAGAAACCCGTGCACCCCCTCAGAAACAAGTCCAGGCCCTCATAAACCAGCCCAGGCCTTCGTGAACCCGACCAGGTCCTAAGAAACCTGCCCAAGCCCTCGGAAACCTGCCCACGAAGTCAGAAACCCTCCCAGGCCCTCAGAAACCCGCCCAATCACTCATAAACCCGCCCAGCCTCTCATAACCCGCCCAGCCCCTCATAAACCCGGCCAAGACCTTAAATCCCGCCAAGGCCCTAAGGAACAAGCCCAGGCCGTCATAAACCCACCCACGCCCTCAGAAACCCGCCCACACCCTCATAAACACGCCCTGGCCCTCAAAAACCCGCCCAGGCTCTCAAACCCGCCCAGGCCCTTATACACACGCCCTGGCTCTCATAAACCCGCCCTGGCCCTCAGAAACCCGCCCAGACCCTCATAAACCCGGCCAGGACCTCATACGCCCTCAGTGGCCCTCAAAAAAACGCCCAGACCCTCAAAAACCCGCCCAGGCCATCATAAACCCGCCCAGGCACTAATAAAGCTGCCTAGGCCCTCATAAAACTGCCCAGGCCCTCATAAACCCACCCAGGCTTTTATAGACACGCCAAGACCCTCATGAACCAGCCCAGATTTTCATAAACCCGCCCAGGACCTCATAAACCTGCACAGGCCCTCGTAAACTCGACCAGGCTATCATAAACCCGCCCAAGCCCTCATAAAGCTCCTCAAGCTGTCATAAACCGGTCCAGGCCCTACTAAACCTACCCAGTCCCTCAAACACATGCCCAGGCCCTCATATACCCACCTAGACCTTCATAAACCCAACCAGGCCCTCAAGAACCCGCCCAGCCCCTCATAAACCCGCCCGGACTCTCATATACTAGCCAAGGTGCTGATAAACCCTCCCAAGCACTAATAAACCCGACCAAATACTCATAAACATGCCCAGCCCCTCATAAACCTGCCAAGGCCCTCATAAACCCACCCAGGCCATCAAAAACTTGCTCAGGCCCACATAAACCCGCCCAGGCCCTCATAAACCTGACCAGACCCTAAAGAACCCGCCCAGGCCCTCATAATCTCGCCCAGGCACTCATAAACCCTCGTAAGCACTAATAAACCCGACCACGTACTAATAAACAGGCCCGGCCCTCATAAACCCGCAGAGGCCCTTATAAATTCGCCCAAGCCTTCAAAAACCTGGCCCACATAAACCCGCCCTGGCCCACATAAACCCGCCCAGGCCCTCATAAACTCGCTCAGGCTCTCATAACCCACCCAGGCCCTCAAAAACCTGCCCAAACCCTTATAAACCCGCCCATGCCCTCATAAACCCGCCCACTTACTCATGAACCCGCCCATGGCCTCGTAAACCCTCTGGGGCCCTCAAAACCCCGCCCAGGTTCTCAAAAAACCGCCCAGGCCTTCATAAACCCTCCCAGGCCATCATAAAACCACCCAGGCCCTCATAAACCCCCCAGGCTTTCATAAATCCGCCCAGGACCTCATAATCCAGCCCAGGCTTTCATAAACCCGTCCTGGCTATTATAAACCCACCCAGGCCCTCATAAACCCGCCCAGGCCCTCAGAAACCCGTGCAGACCCTCAGAAACAAGCCCCGGCCTTCAGAAATCCGCCCAGGCCCTGATAAACCTGCCCAGGACCTTATAAACCTACCGAGGCCCTCATAAACCCGCCCAACCCCCATAAACAAGCCCAGGCTCTCATATACCCACCCAGCCCCTCATAAACTCGCCCAGGCACTCATAAAACCGCCAAGGCCCTCAAAAACTCGCCTAGGTCTCCATAAACCGGCACAGGCCCTCATAAACCAGCCCATGCCCTCTTGAAGCCGACCAGTCCCTCAGAAACCCACCCAGGCCCTCGGAAACCTGCCCAGGTCTTCAGAAACCCGCCCTGGCCCTCATAACCCACCCAGCTCCTCAAAAACCCGGTCAAGACCTTTTAAACACATCAAGGCCCTAAGGAACAAGCCAGGCAGCCATAAACCCGCCCAGGCCCTCAGAAACCCTCCCAGGACCGTATAAACCAGCCCAGGCCCGCATAAACCGGCTGAGGCCCCCATAAACCAGCTGAAGCCCTCATAAACCCGCCCAGCCCCTCATGAACTCGGCCATGCTTCATATACTTGCCCAGAACCCTCATAAATCAACCAAAACCCTAACAAACCAGCCCAGGTGCTCAAAAACCCACCCAGGCCCTCTGAAACTCGCCCGGGCCCTCATAAATCCGGCCGGGTCCTCATAAACCCGCCCAGGCCCATATAAAACCACCGAGGCCCTCATAAACCCTCCCAGGCCTTCATAAACTCGCCCAGACTCTAAAAACACCGCCCAGGCCCTATAAAACCGACCCAGGACCTCATAAACCCATCCATGCACTCATTAATCCACCCACATACTCATAAACCCGCCCTGGCCCTCATAAACCCGCCCAAACCCTCATAAACCCGCCCACATACTCATAAACCCTCCCAGGCCCTCATAAATCCGCCCAGGCCTTATAAACTCGCCCAAACCCTAACAAACCCACCCTGGTGCTCAAAAACCCGGCCAGGCCCTCATAAACCCGTTCAGGCCCTCATGAACCAGCCCAGTCCCTCATAAACCAGCCCAGGCCCTAAAAAACCCACCCAGGACCTCATAAACCCGCCCATGCACTCATTAACCCACCCACATACTTATAAATCCTTCCATGCCCTCATAAACCCGCCCAAGCCCTCATAAACCGGCCCACATACTGATAAACCCACTCAGACCCTCATAAACCCGTCCAGGCCTCATAAACTTTCCCAGAGCCCTCATAAACCCGCTTAGGCTCTCATGAAACCGCCAATGCCCTCATAAATCCGCCCAAAACCTAACAAACTGCACAGGTGCTCAAAACCCCGCCCAGGCCCTCAAAAACCCAGCCAAGCCCTCATAAACCCGCCCAGACCCTCATAAACCCGCCAAAGCTCTCAGGAACCCGCGCAGGCCCTCATAAACCAGCAGAGGCCCTCATAAACCCGCCCAGGAGCTAATAAAAACTCCCAGAAAATCATAAACCTGCCCACAAGCACATAAACCCACCCAGGCCCTCATAAACCCGCCCAGGCCCTCATAAACTTGCCCAGGCCCTCATAAACCCGCCCAAGCCCTCAAAAACTCGCCCAAGCCCTTAGAAACCAGGCCAGTCCCTCCTTAAAGCCACCAGTCCTTCAGAAATCCGCCTAGGCCCTCAGAAATACGCCCAGGCTTTCATAAACCCGTCCAGGACCTCATAAAGCCGCCCAGTCGTCATAAACTAGTCAAAGCCTTCATAAAGCAGCCCAAGCCCTCAAAAACCCGCCCAGGCCCTTGGAAAACCCCCCAAGTTCTTGAAAACCCAACCAGGCCCTAATAAACCTGCCCAGGCCCTCATAAACCCTCCCTGACCCACAAAAACCCGCACAAGCCAACAGGAACCCGCTCTAAACTTAATAAATCCGCCAAGTCCTCAAAAACCCAGCACAAGCCCTAAGAAACCCGCCAAGGCCCTCATGAACCTGCCCATTCCCTCTGAAATCCGCCCAGGCCCTCATAAACCCGCCCAACCCCTCAAAAAACTGACCATCCCCTCATAAACTCTCCCAGACCCTTATACACCCGCCCATCCCCTAAAAAAAACGCCCAGACCCTCAGGAACCCGCCCTAGCCCTTATAAACCCGCCCAGGCCCTCATAAACCTGCCCAGGCCCTCATAAACCCGCCCAGACCCACAAAAACCCGCACAGGCCCTCAAGAACTCGCTCTAACCCTCATAAACCCGCCCAGGTCCTCAAAAACCCAGCACATTCCCTAAGAAACCCGCCAAGGCCTCATGAACCCGCCCATTCCCTCTGAAACCCGCCCAGGCCCTCATAAACCCGTCCAGCCACTCAAAAACCTGACCATCCCCTCAGAAACCCTCCCAGACCCTTATAAATCCCCCCAGCCCTTAGAAAAACCGCCCAGGCCCTCAGGGACCCTCCCTAGCCTTTACAAACCCCTCCAAGCCCTCAAAAACCTTCGCAGGCCCTCAGAAACCCGCCCATGCCCTCAAAAAGCCACCCACTCCTTCAGGAACCCGTCCAGGCCCTCAAAAACCCGCATAGGCCCTCAGAAAGCCGCCTAGGCCCTCAAAAAAGCCGCCCAGTCCTACAGAAATCCGCCCAGGCCCTCAGAAACGCGCCCGGGCTTTTTAAACCCGCCCAGGCCCTCATAAACCCGCCCAGGCCGTCATAAACCCGTCAAGGCCTTCATAAACCCGCCCAGGCCCTGAAAAACCCGCCCAGGCCCTCAAAAACCCGCCCAGGCCCTCAAAAACCCTCCCAAGCTCTCAGAAAACTGCCTAGTCCCTTAGAAACCCGCCCAGGCCCTCATAAACCCACCCAGGCCCCCATAACCTACCCAGGCCCTCATAAACCCACCCAGGCCCTCATAAATCCGTCAAGCCTTTCGTAATTCGCCCAGCTATCATTAACCCGCCCAGGGCGTCATAAACCCGCCCAGGCCGTAATAAACACGCCCAGGCACTAATAAACCCGCCCAGACCTTAAATATACCCGCTTAGGCATTAATAAACTCGCCTAAGCCGTCAGAAACCCGCCCAGGCCCTCAGAAACCCGCTCAGGCCCTCAGAAACCCGCTCAGGCCCTCAGAAACACGCCCAGGCCCTCAGAAACACGCCCAGACCCTCATAAACTCACCACCCCTTTATAAACCTGCCCAGGCCTTCATAAACCCGCACAGCGGCTCATAAACCCTCCCTTGCCCTCAAAAACCTGCCCAGGCCCTCAGGAATCCGCCCATGCCGTCATAAAGCCGCCCAGGCATCATAAAGCCGCCTATGCCCTCATAAACCCACTCAGGCCCTCATAAACCCACTCAGGCCCTCATAAACCCGCCCAGGCCATCATAAACTCGATCAGGCTCTGAAAAACCCGCCCAGGCTTTCATAAACCTGCCCAGGCCATCATAAACCAGCCCAAGCCTTCATGCACAGGCCAAGGCCCTCATAAACCCGCCCAGGCCCTAATACACCCGCTTATGCCCTCATAAACCCGCCCAGGCCCTCATAAACCTGCCCAAGCTTTCATAAACCCGTCCACGTCCTCATAAACCCGCCCAGGCCCTCATAAACCCGCCCAGACCACCATAAACCAGCCCAGACTACCATAAACCCTCCTCGTCCCTCAAAAAATGCTGCCCAGGCCCTCATTAATCCGCCCAGGCCCTCAAAAACCTGCCCAGGCCCTCAAAAACCTGCCCAGGCCCTCAAAAACTAGCCCAGGTCATCAGAAACAAGCCCAGGCCTTCAGAAACCAGCCCAGGTCTCATAAACCTACCCAGAACCCTCATTAACCCGCTCAGGCCCTCGTACAAACCCCAAGGCCCTCATAAATCCGCCTAAACCATAACAAACAAGCCCAGGTGCTCAAAAACTCGCCCAGGGTCTCATTAACACGCCCAGGCTCTCAAAAACCCACATAATCCCTCAGAAACCCGCCCAGGCCATCATACACCCGCCCAGGCCATCATAAACCCGCCCAGACCCTCATAAACCCGCCCAAGCCCTCAGGAAGCCGGCCAGGAACTAATAAAAAGGCCTAGGAACTCATAAACCCGCCCACAAGCTCATAAATCCGCCTAAGCCCTCATGAACCCGCCCACAAACCGCCAAGGCCCTCTTAAACAAGCCCAGGTCTTCAAGAATCCGTCCAGGCCCTCAAAAACCAGCCCAGGCCCTCAAAAACCTGCCCAGGACCTCAGAAACTCGCCCGGGCTCTTATAAACCCACTCAGTCCCTTGGAAATTAGTCCAGGTCCTCATAAACCCACCAAGGCCCTCATAAATCTGCCCAGCCTCTCATAAACCCACCCAGGCCCTCATAAACCCGCACAGACCCTCATAAACCCGCCCGGCCCCTCAAAAACTCGCACAGGCCCTCAGGAACCCGCCCAGGCCGTCATAAACCCGCCCAGGTCATCATGAGCCCGCCCAGGCCATCATAAACCCTCCCACACCATCATAATGCCTCCCAGGCACTCATAAACCCCCCACATACTCATAAACCCACCCATGTCCTCATAAAACCCGCCCAGGCCCTCATAAACCCGCCTAGGCCCTGATAAACCAGGCCAGGCCCTCATAAACCCGGCCAGGCCCTCATTCATTAAAATGAACCAGGAACAGGGTTGGCACCAGAACTGATACCTGCGGCACGCCGGCATTGATTGAGTGGAAATTGGAATATAAATCATCAACTTTTACTCTAGTTTTTCTGTCTGTGAGATATGAGGAAATCAAAGGAACGAAAGACTTTAGTCCGTAGCAAGGGAGTTTGGACAACAGTGAACGATGCCATACTCTGTCGAAAGCCTTAGAAATATCAAGGGCTACTGGATGAGTTTCTCCATGTAGGTCGATTGATTGATGGATGGTATGAGTCAGGAGATTGAGTATGTCAATGGTGGATCTTTCATGGCGAAAACCATATTGTCTATCACTAATTAAGTTGTCGGATTCAAGATGTTTGACTATGTGCTTATTAATTAAAGTTTCAAGTACCTTACCAAGAGAAGATGTGACAGCTATTGGTCTGTAATCAGAGTAGTCAGAGGAACTTCCTTTCTTAGGTATTGGGTGGATATTGGCTTCTTTCCATGAAACAGGGAGTGAAGAAGTACGTATGCATAATCTGAATAATTTAGCAAGAACAGAGGCAAGTTCTGGGGAACACTTTTTCAGAACAATTGTCGGAATTCCGTCTAATCCTGGAACTTTGTTGGTAGGGAAATTGTCTAGGATGGATATTACGTATCTTGTCTGTATTTTAAGTGGAACAATTTCGGGAAAGTCAAGTTCTAGTACTGGGACGTTATGCACAACCGGACAAGTCCCTTTTAGTGAATCCTACAGTTAACACGATATAAAGAAGAGAGAACAACACTAGGCTTAAAACTGTTTCTAGCTTATCATAGTGCATGGCTGGAAACTTTATAGTGTATTTTAGCAACAATAAGTTTTATTTTCAGGCAGCAATAAGCAGGCATTGGAGAATTAGCGTGATATTTCGGGAAACAATTTCGCAATGGGAATAATACATAATTACCTGATGTATGACTGGTATTCTTTGAGCCTCGACTTTTTCCAGATATCTAAAAACACTGACATCTTTAGTCAACAGTTTTAATCTTTTAAGGTTCCCAGTGATGCTTTGGTTTTCCATCATGCTGGTAGGTAAACAAAAAGCTGAGTGGAATGCTTTTCGTGAGAGGTGCCGAGAGTGTGGAAGGTCAGAGAGGGTGCATGGTGGACAAGTGGTTAAAGCGTCCAGGTTGGAGTGACCATTGTGCTTAAGTTCGAAGGCTTGGATGGTTGTGTGGCCCAGCCACTGGACACTCTACTGACAGTTCTTTGATGCTTTCTTAATAAAACATATTTAGATCATTCTCACCTAATATTGGACTAGGAAACAGAATTAAAAGATTAATGTGATGATGGTGATGAAGATATGATGAAATTCTTCGAATTTCGACCTTCTGTGACAGCGAAAATGCAGTTCAATAACCCTCACTCTTAGAGGACGGGAAGTCACTTAGAGGCTGAATAAAATAGAGGGGCAGGAGCAACAAGAAAAAACTGAGATAAAAAATGTACTGGGAGGAGCGTGGGAGAGGAAAGTACGAACCTAGGCCCCGTAGTCTGTAGCCGGCCGCTCTACCGATCCTGATAAAAGGTGACACTAAGCCGCGGAAGTTGTCGGCGGCATGTGTCCGGTGTCGTATAAACAAACCCTTTAGAGCTTAAGCTGCATTTAGGAATTCTTAATTAAATTTCCAGCCTCTATATCATCATTCATGTTCTAAATTTATGTAAGAATTAAACTAACGACGTCCGATTTCAGTCAGCGCATAGAAACCTGCCACAGCCTAAGATTCATCCATAATTGACCTATTGCTTGGGTATATTCTTGCTTCCCTCCTAGGATCTTATTGCAATCATATGGAGACTGTGTTAACGGCGGGGATCATCAAGGGTCTGTTTCATCTCAACCAATCTGTCCAAAATCATCTCGTGGCAGCAAAAATGAGATATTAAAAACTTGTCGTGGTAAATGGATTAATGTGGGTTGCAGTTAAAACTCTCACGTCGTATGAACGGCGATTGTCATTCCTCTAATGAAGATACGGCATTTTCATTGACAGGAGCGACTGATTTGTTCCAGGGAAAGTATTAATGAAGGATTTAACAATCTTTTACAATTATCAAGTCTGCCAAGCAATTATTATTTAGCTGTGTCGCATTATTCGTGATATTCACTTACTCTAATTGTGAAGTGTTTGGTAACGAAGAAAGTATAAACAAGAAATAAATGTTTGTGTGTGTGTGTGTGTGTGTGTGTGTGTGTGTGTGTGTGTGTGTGTGAGAGAGAGAGAGAGAGAGAGAGAGAGAGAGAGTGTGAGTGAGAAAATTATATATTATCGGAACAACGCTAGCAGACCTTCTCTCTTCCACTTTACGTAAAACACATGTATATTGACAAGTTTGGCTGTGAATTTCTTAGTGACAATTTGAACGAGGATGAAAGTATGAGTAGGCAATGATGTACAGTTGGCCGCACTCCCGCGAGGGCCACCTTAGTGTGGGCAACGCTGGCCGAGATAGTAACCGCGAATCATTAGTAGTGAGCTCTGATCGAAGCATTCACAGGACTGAGGGAGGGAGCGGGTTTGAGGTGGGTAGGTGGGTGCCTGTACACAAGAGGCGAGATATGACGATTGTTGAGGCGACAGAAAAGTGTAATATTTATTAAAAGATTTTTTTTTTTTTTCGGTGTTACTTTTGCCATCATGAAAAGTAAAAAGATCAACTTTAAATATTATACTGCAAAACAAAGACAACCGATCAAGATTCATAATTGTAGACTTTAATCGTATTTTATTTTATTGCCGTTTCCAAGCAATGGACGCTGTAAAATACAGACAAAAACTGCCTAAAAATAATGAATCAGAATGCTGTTTATTAATCACATGTAACAAATGTAAGTAACTTCATCCGGAATGTGGCAGCTGCTGACACCACTGGCACATATCAACATCGCCCATATCTACCGTTACGTAACAAGCAGTTTAAAATCGCATCGTTGCGTCATCGCATCGTGGAGTTATCAGGGCTCCCATTGACCTTCACATGATAGCAGATTAAATATATATATATATATATATATATATATATATATATATAGATAGATAGATAGATAGATAGATAGATAGATAGATAGATAGATAGATATATATATATATAGAGAGAGAGAGAGAGAGAGAGAGAGAGAGCGAGAGCAAGAGCGAGAGAGAGAGAGAGAGAGAGAGCAAGAGAGAGAGAGAGAGAGAGCGAGAGCAAGAGCGAGAGAGAGAGAGAGAGAGAGAGCAAGAGAGAGAGAGAGAGAGAGAGAGATCACAAATTGTTTAAAGCCTCATTGGTCAAGACGCCCATAATTTCATTTTTACAAACAACCATCTGTTGCCATCGTGTCCGTGCCTCTTTGCCTATCTCGTACTATGTAAATTTTTTCATAGCAAAATCTGACTATAGCATTTAGCGTTTAGTATCATTAATCAGAATGTAGAAAAAATAGTAAGGTAAAAGAGTGATACAGCATCCCTAAATGCGGTGTTTGTTGTCGGGTGTTAGGAAACGCTTGATAAGGAGGATACGGAGGTGTGTGCTAGGGGTGTCAGCAATTACCGCATGCAGTATTAAGGATTCACATTTGCTATATTCAATAGCATTATGCTTTATGGTTTCCAAGCATTAACTGTGCCACTTTTCACAGCGGTAATAACTTGACAATAAAGGTATTAAAATATATATGATTTGTTACCAGGTATTGTAGATTTTTATTATATATAGCTTCCAGCCTTCCACTCATCTGTTTCAGACGTCATCCCTCACCTCTCGTGCATAGGTATCCCCTCACTCTCCTCAAACCCCCTTCCTCCCCCCCAAACTCTCTCTGTACGACTCTCTCTTACTGGCTGTGGATGCTTCGAACGCATCTCTCTACTAGTGTTTCAGAGTCAATATCTTGGCCAGCGTTGACAACGCTGTGGCCCTCGCGGGAGTGCGGCCAGCTGTACATGGCATAAGGTTAAAAAAATGTCATGAATATGGAAGATAATCTCAGCGAGGCAGTTTGGTTACGACTGCCACGTGTTGACGAACCTAAGTTAACATTTTTTGCCAACAACAATAACCATTATTTTACTGTCCCTGGGAAAAAAAAAAATCGTACTCTCACTCTTTTAGAAAATTACATCAGTATTATATCAGAGAATGATACGGAGTAGTACAAAAATCCCGAAGGAAGGTGTGTCACGAGTTTACGAACTCCTTAGTTGTTTTCATATTGAGAAGAAGATAGTTGCCCGAAATTACTGGAATTCTACCAGTGCCTTTTCAGGTGAGAGCGACTGATTGGTGATGAATAATTTTTCTGATAAAGCATAATGCCGTCCAATCTACCCAGATTAGGATGGTGGGCCATGGACCATCCACAGTGTGAGGCAAATGTAGACGTGGAGATAAATATGCCCACAAATTAGGTTAGTGGTACACCGTCCAGCAGCACATCCACCTGTTACAGTCAGCGGTGTCAATCCCATCTCTCCATGGATACGATCTCTGAGTTGCTTGACTAACACTGGAATCACTAGTGGTGTGGAAGAAAGGACAGTCATGGGAAATTTAAGACGATGCGGGGTGTGTGAGGTAGGAAGGATGACGGGGTCTGGGGCTCCATAGGAATAAATGAGATAATTGGATGGGAAAAACGAAGGGCTATCCTACACCAAAATACTTTATAAACCTGGGAAAAATTGAAAAATATTTGAGGCATACTCTTCCCACAGTGTCACAGTTTTATTTACTAATTACCAACAGAGCTCTGCTTAAACACACACACACACACACACACACACACACACACACACACACACACACACACACACACACACACACACACACACACACACACACACACACACACACATAGTTTCATAAACACTCACACATACACACACACACACACACACACACACACACACACACACACACACACACACACAGTTTCACAAATACTTCCACACGCAACTCGGCACACACACACACACACACACACACATACAGTTTCACAAATACTTCCACACGCATCTCGGCACACACACACACACACACACACACACACACACACACACACACACACACACACACACACACACACACACACACACACACACACACACACACACACACACACACATTCCCTTCCCGCAACAACCACCGCAATCACCACCAGCACTTGCCTCTAATCAATACCTTGTGAATATATTGCCTTCTCTCTCTCTCTCTCTCTCTCTCTCTCTCTCTCTCTCTCTCTCTCTCTCTCTCTCTCTCAAATATTGGGTGTTGGTTCAGAACAGCCAAGAGCAGGTGTGAAAGGTAGACACAATGAACAATTTCTTTGCTGGGATTAGTTCAGGAATACCCTCACCTGTTTCACGAAGTCAGTTCTTGTTATTCCGAATGGTGAAATCAAAGGTCTGCTCTGCACTTTGATGAACCGATGTTTTGAGGTTTGCTCTATTCAGTACTGATGTCAGCTTTAATGTTAGTTTAGGGTCTGGGGATGGAATGTTTTGAATGTCAACAGTCATACTTAGCTTCTTTGTGTAGCATTTTCCTATAGTGCAGGGAAGTTCTTTTTTTTTTTTTTTTAGGTTAATATAAAATCTTGAAAAAAAAA
Source organism: Coenobita brevimanus (assembly GCF_032717465.1). Classification (NCBI taxonomy): domain Eukaryota; kingdom Metazoa; phylum Arthropoda; class Malacostraca; order Decapoda; family Coenobitidae; genus Coenobita; species Coenobita brevimanus. The sequence continues at coordinate 7,587,910 of NC_137049.1, forward strand.
AAAGGTTAATTTGTGTGGATCAATTAGTGGATCAAACAGCATTTAACACCTTTCAGGTCTGCACGAGGTATATTTGGTCACGTATCGAGCATAATCAAAGAGGTATCAGTGATTCAAACTAACGTGCATGCATGATCATTTATATTCGCTTTAAAGCTGAAAAAGTATGCTGATGACTACTGTGATTTGGTTAGAGTAGAGAGATAGGAGTCTAAGCCCACTGTTGTTCATGCTGTCAGTTGTTCATGTTGTTTAATTAAGAGGCTGTTCCAAAGGTGGGGGTCTGTCTTTTCCCATCTTGGTACTGAAATCACAAATAAATGAATAGATTAATACATAATTAAGTCAGGTTATGTGGAACAGGGTGACACCAGTGTCTCATAGGAGTCGTCATGTCATCAGCATCCCCATTTGAAGCATTCGCACTTAGGAATGTTACATATCAGCTCTAAGAAAATAGTCTCCAAACCATTAGCCTCATACACCTCGAAATTTTAGGAATGTTGATGATCCATTGCGACAAGTGTGGGTGTGAGAGAGAAACTGTTCAGAACATGAATTCTTATTTTCTCTAATGTTCAAGGTTTCGCGCTGCATGTAAAATCTCCTGAGATTGGTTCAGTGTGGCCTACAACGTTAGAGAAAACAAAGAATTAAAGCCTGATCTGTGTGACTCTCCCACACAACACTTTCAGTTATAGGAGTCTTGTTTGGGAATTGTTTCGTTCCGGGAATCATAACATGACATCATGCAACCCTCTTATCTTTTCGGGGTAACCTTTCCTTTAGACGATATATCCATCTTAAGCCTCTGTTAAGGAGTCTTCTGAGAAACCTGTCTCACTTAGGCCAGCATTTTCAGTTGCTTGTATCCTCTTAGTCTGTGAGCCTCTAAAGTACACACCAACTGACATTTAAGAACACACACACACCGCTCGCTGGCGCAGTGGTAACGTTCTCGCTTGCCATCTGGTAGACGGGAGTTCGGACCTCGCTCAGGTTGTGAAAAGTTTCACTGACGAAGTGGGTGGTTATTGTACCCCTTGAGCAAGGGGACGGGTGTGTGGGTGTGTGAAGGTCACAGCCTTGCCCTTAGATCGGACTATATGAGCTCTCAGCTCCCTTCCGGGAGGGTAAAATGCTGACGATCACGACCATCAAGTGAACCTGACCGACCCGGTGAATTACACACACACACTTTTCCTGTACTCAGATACATCACTAATACTGAGAGGGTTTGTGTAAGCATGTCTGTAAATAGATGTAGTGCCTCCTTTACGTGCGTCTACATTGAGTGGCAAGCATTCTTATAGCCTCAAGAAATCATTTACTCTGCTGGGTGGCAACCATATAACCAAATGGATAACTGGTTATCTGGAAGTTTAAGCCGCTCCCGCCGAATGTAGCCTACAGTGGTATAGATTGGATTTATTGCTCATATAATGCCACTCAGGGGTACGCAACTAGTTACGTATCTGGACTAAGAATAGTCCTGGACCCCTACGCTCTTTACGAAACAATTAAATTTTGGATAATAAATGCACAAATAGTGAAGTACGTGCAAAAAAGAATGCGGAAGTACGTAGGCTGTGGTCCACATTCTCATCGTTAAGAAAACTTCTTCGCACCTTTTCCCGAGCTTTTTTTTTTTTTTTTTTTTTTGACGTGGCTGGTTAATTTATGTTTTTTTTTTTTTTTTTTTTTTTTAGTATAAATCCCTTAGGAATGGACTTTAAGGAGCTTCCCCAAACCGAGAATACGGGCCTATGTATGTATACAAACTATACAAACATGTGTGTATCATATCATATAAGCGATTGAATATGTACACTATTACATGTACATTTGTCAGTGAATGTGTTCCCTGCGTGTGTATGTTTATGCATCACTCTACTTAATTTTGTCTTTGTCTCCGTATTAATGTATGAATATTTCCATGATTGTTTGTATGTGTGTATCCATAATAAATATACTGATTGGTTTACAAATGTTCAGGTCAGAAACCGTGTAAATAATATTATTTATTTTGTGAATTGGCTCATCTGGCTAATTGTATATGTGTATAATCATAAACACAGATCGGTGCATTTGTATTCATGATTTCACGCGTCAATACGAATATATTTGTCGGTATGTAGCAGCATGTTTACATGTGTCCATATGAGATAGATGGATAGATGGATGGATTATATATATATATATATATATATAAAGAGAGAGAGAGAGAGAGAGAGCAGGAAAAATAGAGAAAGCAATAGAAAGTGGGTCAGAGAGTGTGGCAGTGAAGCCCGTTTTACTGTCCACTTTACTGCCTGCTTTACCCTGTTTTACTCCATGGTTTAACACTGCTTCCCTGGTGTTTTACCCTGCTTTATTACGTGTTGTACTCTCACCCTGACACAAGTGGGTTTGTTTTGGTTTTACTGATTTAATCTCTGGTTATGTTGTCTTTTATGTTTTAAGTTTGGGGGCTTGAGATACAGTATAAGTGATAACTTGTTTATTTCCTTTGTGTGTGTGTGTGTGTGTGTGTGTGTGTGTGAGAGAGAGAGAGAGAGAGAGAGAGAGAGAGATCTTTATACTGTATCTTATGAAATTTGTTTTATTTGGAAAAGCTGGATGCACTGCTCCTTTATTTAATTCATATTTTCCTGCAAGGCTTTTTAACTTAATGATGTTTTCTATTATGGTGTTACAGTAGGTTTTATGAGGATGTGAGTTTTTCTATGCTTTGGGGGGGTTTTATTGCATTTTTTTCTCTGGCTGCATTATTTTTTTTCTGTGGACATGATGTGCTTTCGGCTGATCTATCATTCTTGCTGTGAGTCTGGCATGATTTCTTTGGATCCGGTGTGGTTTCTATCGATATGGTATGATTTATGTGGATTGTGTGTGTGTGTGTGTGTGTGTGTGTGTGTGTGTGTGTGTGTGTGTGTGTGTGTGTGTGTGTGTGTGTGTGTGTGTGTGTGTTCTCTGCATATATCATGTCTCTTAATCTGACGTCGTTTCTATGGGTCTGGTGTGGTTTTTATGGCCTTGATATGGGTATTTTTATTTCCTGACTACTAAATGTGCTTTTTCGGTGAGATAGACTTAATTTCTGTGGATTTAGCAATATATTTCGACCCGAGTTTTGTGTGTGATCTAAAACTGTTTTGATCTAATTAGTCTCGTGTTTAATGGATGACTCGAGGGTCACCAAAGAAAGTTTTTTTTTTTTTTTGCAAACAATAGGTCAAAGGTGAAGGTCACATGAGATCAACTTAACCATTTTTTATCCGATTGAGACTAAGCTATGTGTAAGGGTTCAGTTTAAGGCAAAGATTAAGAAACTGAAAACAAACGGTCGAAGGTCAAGATCCCAGCAAAAGGTCATATGTCAGGATCGATGAGCAAAGTCAACTGAAACAAATCTGATTACACATGAAGAAACTTTGATGAAGTGTTACGGGTAGGACAAGAATCGAGTAATTCGATAATGAGAGTAACCTGTCGAAGATCAAGGTCCCAGGCTGAAGTCAAATAGTTGATCCTTGTATAAGTACGTAGACGAGGGTGTTGCACATTCTGAATGCTGCTTCTTGTTTTTTTGTTATTACTTTATTTCTTTATTCAGCGTTTAAATATTTTTATGCGATATTTACTCTAGTTACATTGTTTCTCGCCAGTCATTGTGCTCCCTAAAGCTCATATGTGTGTGTGTGTGTGTGTGTGTGTGTGTGTGTGTGTGTGTGTGTGTGTGTGTGTGTGTGTGTGTGTGTGTGTGTGTGTGTGTGTGTGTGTGTGTGTGTGTGTGTGTGTGTGTGTGTGTGTGTGTGTGTGTGTGTGTGTGTGTGTGTGTGTGTGTGTGTGAGAGAGAGAGAGAGAGAGAGAGAGAGAGAGAGAGAGACATAATAAAGGTTGATATTCCATAAACAATAAAGGATTGTTCGTGTGGATATTATTTTCCGTTATTCGGCATTAGTTGGATGGCAGGGACAGTTTTGGAGTTGTTCTTGTGGAAATTATTGAGTCTGTCAAATAGCGTAGCAGATTTAGTCAGAGAACACTCCTTCTTAGACTAGCCATACTCTCTCGCTCTCTCTCTGTCTCTCTCTCTCTCATGCAATATCTCACTCCTCATAGCTGCCCTCCCCATCTATCAGCCTCATTCTTTACCCCTCTCAGTCTCACTCTTTGCCCCTCTCAACCTCACTCTTTACCCCTCTCAGCCTCACTCTGTACCCCTCTCACTCTCACTCTTTACCCCTCTCAGCCTCACTCTTTACCCCACTCAATCTCACTCTTTACCCCTCTCAACCTCACTCCTTACCCTTCTCAACCTCACTCTTTACCCCTCAACCTCACTCTTTACCTCTCCATTCCTCACTCTTTTCCTCTCTCAGCCTTACATCTCACCCCTTTCAACTTCATCTCTCACCCCTCTCAACCTCACCCCTCATCCCCATCTCCTCACATCTCTAAACCTCAACCTTCTTAATCTCAGGTCCTATCTCGCTCAACCTTAAACCTCATTTCATTTCTATAATTCGTTACTCACTCCTTTCATCCTCACTCTTCACTCTGATTCTCACCTCTCTCAACCTCTCTATTCTCACAGGTTCTCCTTATTCCTGTCTGCTTCAGTACTCACCCTTCTCAACCTCGCTTTTAATCCTTCTCAACCTCGCTTTTTATCCTTTTCAACATAATTTTCTATCCTTCTCAACCTCATTCCTCACTCCTCTCGCCCTCACCTCTCACCTCACCTAACCACACCTCTCACCCTTCTCAACCTCACAGGTATTCCATCTTATCCTCCCTTTATCCGTTTCAAGCTCACTACTCACCCATCCAATCGCAACTACCAGTCCTTTTCACCCTGCCTATTCACCGGTCTCCTACTCATTCCTCGCCCACTTTCAGTCTCACTACTCATCATTTTCAGCCTCACTACTAATTCCTCTTAACTTCACCCTTCTAACCCTAACTTTTCACCTCCTTACTTCTCGCAGCCTCATTCATTTCCCTGTACAGCCTCACTTCCTCACAGCCTCAGTCATATCACTATACAGCCTCACTCTCGTCTCATTCACGTTTAGCAGCATCACCACTACAGGCCTCCCATCCTTGCAGTACTGTATCCTGTTAATTTTAATATTTTCAACTACGGGTGAACTGTGCAGCCCGGGAGACGCTTCAGGTAATAAGATAGGTAGAAGCAATATCTGACAACTCAGGTGTGAAAAGTCTCTCCTAAGCTGAATAAAAATAGTATGGAGAGAGCGAGAATAATATCGTCACCCACGTAAACAAACTGCCTAAATCATTTTTCGGTGGTTTCTGGATTTTTGCCTAAATCAGTTCTTCATCATGTAGCGCACTTTCCACACGAAAAAAGCCTATGAATGTTTTTGTCATTCTGTCATGAAGTTATAAAAGAATAAACATTGAATTAATATGAAAATTAAGAAAATGAGACTGTTTTTTCGATTTCTCTAAAAGTAGAAAATATGACGTTGGCAGTTTGTTTTTGAAGATGACGATATATAAATCTTATGGTGAGAGGGAGAAAGATAAATACACATGGAGATAGCGGTTATCATATTTAATGTTTTGCCTATGGAGACGGCGAGAATGATATATAAATCTTACGGATATAGCGGGAATGATAAATAAATCTTACGGAGATGGCGAGAATCTATAAATATAAAATAGCCGCGTTGTTTGTTTATTCGTCCTTCAATCACACCCAAACCAAGGGCCAGAGACCCCCAGACCGATATATATTCTGAATCACGATGACCCAAGGATGGTTTTAGGGGGTCAAAATTCAGATCTGGGTCATTTGAGGTCACCAGTAGAGTGGTCGCCTTTTTGGCCTGGGCAACGCCGGGTACCCCTGCAGCCCAATTTTTGGCATGGGCACTCATATGACCTCCAGTTCGGACAAAATCCATGTGAGGTTGGCTTCCGAAGTCGTCTGAGGTCACTGGTCGGAGGTCATTTGAGATGACCAGTATTACACGCTCGAACTACTAGACCCATCAGCTCAGTTTTTGGCATGGAGACTCACATAACCTCCATTTCTGACGTGGGTTATGTGAGGTTGACCTCCGGGGTCATTTGAGGTCACCAGTCGGAGGTCATTCGAGGTCACCAGTAAGAGTAAACAAGTGCTCACAAATACTGTGCATTAGTCTGCGAAAATTGAAATAGAAAGTTGCTGGATCTCCTATTATCCCTCTTCAGAAGCATAAGAGGTACATGGTCTCTCTGGAGTAGAAAGTAAGACTGAACAAGAACAAATAGGATTAGAGTGTTCGCCTTTGCTGGCCCTGGCAACGCTGGGTATCCCTGCTAGTGATATATAAATCTTTTGGAGATAGCAAGTTTATTATGTTAAAAGCTGTCAGGATACTGAAAGGTTTAAATTTTGCCACCTCAGTCTCGTAACCATTTCACTTCAAAGTCGTCTTTTTTTCCGAGAGGGAAGGGGAGGGAATTCATTCTCATTACCATGAAACGATATTTTACTTAACATGGAGAATACAATATCCATTTTTTTTCTCTCTCTCTCCACCATGAATCGTCTTCCGAAAGTTAATCATAAATTGATAAAAAGAAAACTGATTTCTATGTCCTGCCACAGGGAGGGGTTAAGCTCGTTTGTTTTATTACCATATTCATTAATTTCGCACTTCCTTAGCTGTACCCCGCCACCCCACACCCGCTCATCCTACTCCCTGTCACCCCATACCCTGTCACCCCACACCTTCACCCCACACCCTCTCATCCCACTCCCTGTCACCCAACACCCTGTCACCCCACACCGTCACCTCATGCAATGCCACCCTATTCATCACCCCTGCCCTTAACCTATTCACCCCACTCACCGTCACTACTCACCCCAACTTCCACTCATATCGCACACCTAAAACTCTCTCTTCATCTCGCTTTCCGGCATAACCCTGCACATGACTGGAAGGAACAAGGTTCGATCTTCAGCCAGGACAGATTGGTGGACTCAATTTTTTTCCCACTTGTGCCCTTATTCACCTAGTAGGACAACTAGGGGCCTGGCTGTAACATCGACTAATGTCGGTCGTCTTAAAGAGAATGGTTGCGACAGACTGTGTGCGTTACTAAACCTCGTTCAGTCGCTTGGCGTAGATTTAATTATTTTTTTTCTATTCGTTTCTTCAGTCTAATTATCTTCTATTGCATCTTTTCTTCTTCACACTCATCATCTCACTACCCCACCTGTCACCCACCTCATGTACACCCTCACCCTCCACGCTACCACATCTCTAGATTAACGACCTCACTTCTCACATACCCCTTTTCCACACGCCTCTCTCCTCATATCTCACCCTTCTTGTTTCTACACACTCTCTCCCCCCGATCCATCATCCTTCTTCCCTTACATACCACTGTTCTCTCACCTTTCATATACCACTCCACTTAATTTCCACACTACCTCATCCTTACACCCCTCACTCCACACCCATTCCCGGCACTCATACAACTCTCACTCCTCACACTCACATGCTTCATACCTTAACTCTGTCACAACTAACCCTACACCCTCTCGCTCCTAACATCCCACTCCTTTCATTTCTTCACACTTACACCACGTACTCTCCTTTTGTTTCCCCATCCCTCACCCTCTCTTTCATCCTCACCCTCTCCCTCACCCCCTCCCTCACCCTCACCCTCTCTCACCCCTCACAGACATCACTAAGGAGACTCCAGCCTCACACATAAAGATTTAGTGAGGAAAGTGAGGAATTTTACGGCCGTGTGGAGAGAAGTTTAGGATGAAAAATGAGAAGGATTGTGGGTGGAGAGAGAGAGAGAGAGAGAGAGAGAGAGAGAGAGAGAGAGAGAGAGAGAGAGAGAGAGAGAGAGAGAGAGAGAGAGAGAGAGAGAGAGAGAGAGGAAAAATTAAGTTAAGGAAATAGGAAGGGAAAAGATAGAGTTTCCTAGTTAGTGACACGCATTGTACGTTGTTGTTTACGTTCCATACTTTGTGATTAGTTCATGGTACTAAAGAAAAGGAAACTATACAAAACTTTAATTCAGATATAACAGACGTTTCTCCCCAGCCTTCAGACCCTACTATCTCACAGGAAAACATGTCGAAGCAGCTCCTAGCTAGGGTAAGATGGTGAAAGGAGATATTAGACTAACATTACTAGGAAGCCCCTGGACATTCACCTTTTGGAAATATAAGTGTACCCTTCAGAAATTCGGTTCCATAATATCCCTACTCGGCATAATCTCCCACACGACTATCTCCTTCAATAACACACTGCTCAGCCCTTCATCATGATATATGTGTTCCCTCGGGGACTTATCTTCCTCGTGATCTATCTTGGACAGGTTGCAATGCTTCTCCTAGATCAGTTTCTGGCTCCACGGCTCCACGCAACGGTTTCTTCTCACAGTTGTGGCATACTGTTTTCATGTATGTATGTCGGGTGAATGGTGTGTGTGTGTGTGTGTGTGTGTGTGTGTGTGTGTGTGTGTGTGTGTGACGGGGGGGAGGGAGAGTAGTTTCGTGGGCGCTGGGGGAAGGGGAGAATTCCTCACCACAGACAGCTCTCAAATGAAGTGGAATCACAGGTTTTTCGTTTTATCAGCTTCACTGTTATTGACTTCATTCTTCTTCACAGCAGGCATGCATCTCTGTTACTGCTTCTGTAGTCTGTCCTGCATTCCCTCGCTATTAAGGCGGGCACGCAGCATTCGTTTAGATACACATACTCACCCTTCCTCCTCCCAACCCTGTTAGATGTAAATAGTTATCCGCTTCTCCCATGATGAACACAGATTGCGGATTCCAGAACTATCGTCTTCATTCCTTCTTTCCAGCTGTCATTGACCTACCATCTTTTAAGCCTGAAGCCTATTATGCCACATTACGATCTTCGTTGCCCCATTTTCTTAGCGATTTTTTATGCGTATCTCAGTATTCTCTTACTTGTCATTTACATAGCTTTCTTATTGCCATAAGTTGCATCAGTAACATACAAGTGGATATTGAGGGAGGATACTGAGGTGTAATGTCGAATATAAATCGCTTAGGAAGAAGTGACATGAAGTCTACAGAAACTCCAGGTAATACGACCTTGACTGTTCAGGGATCTCGTATTGCATTATCATCATCATCATCATCATCAACATTATTATTATTATTATCATTATTATTATAAACCTGAATGCAGCAGGTGAAGCAGGAAGAGTGCGAACACTTTAAGCTGCTGGGTGTAGCTCCTGCCCATCTGAAGCATCGAAAATGAAGAAACGAAGAGAGGATATGAAAAGAGAAAGAAAAAACAAATGTGAAGCAGTTACAGACAATGAAACTGTTTACCTATGAGTTGCCACTGCATATGGTGATCTGATATGTTTGAAAGCTTGGCCGTATACTTAATACAGTCAACGGTTATAAATTGAGAAACTTCTGGCAGCGATAACATCGATATAAACTCTATCCAACAGCTAATGATAAACAAGGGCATAACAGACAGCAAATTTTAAGTACCTTGGTGAACGTAAAAAAGTACGAGCCACGAAAGCAATTAATTACATGACAGCTTAAAAAAATAAATAAATAAATAAGGCTTTCGACTTCAACAGCTGAACACTGTCTGCAGCACAAACCTCTTTCTCCAGAGAGTTCCAAATGCGTACTGTGTTGGGAAGGAAGCACCGCTGAAACTGGCTGCTGCGACACCTAACCGGCTGGAAAGATAGCGGATGCGCCAGTGATGACAGACGTGTGATCCTCGATGGCTCAAACAAGACCCTGGCTCAAACTGCTGAGGTAGGCGGCAGCAGTTTGAGTCATTGAGAAATGGATCTTCATTTGACTTCAACTTTCTTTACAAGTAACAATATTTGTCCTTCATTTTACAAATATAGTAATGCTCCTGGACTTCCTTTACTTTATTAGGTGATTATGTTTTTTTTTCCTTCATACAAATTAGGGTATAAATTATTCATTCGGAAGTAAGACATGCCCTTGTAATATCTCATATCTCAAGATGTCTGACGCATCCACAGTTAGAAGTAAGGCTCAAAAGGATTCACATTAGACTTGGCAGAAGATAAAGGAGAAGCGAGGGGGGAACGAGGAAAAGATAATGGAGGACCAATGGAAAATATGAACGGAAAAGATGCAAAACAGACATAGTAAAAGGGAGGAGATATACTCGAATTTCATGAAGATAAACAGATACAGATATAGACTGAATACTGTATATAGATAAATATATGGATAGATTGATAGATAGACGGTGTGTGTGTGTGTGTGTGTGTGTGTGTGTGTGAGAGAGAGAGAGAGAGAGAGAGAGAGAGAGAGAGAGAGAGAGAGAGAGAGAGGATATAAAATCGTGAGAAAACAGGGCAGAGAAGAAAATGGAAAGTAGAAGATATCAAAAGAGGAAGAAAGGGAAAGTAAGCGATAAGGAGAGAAAGTGAGGAACAGGAATTAACGAGTAAGAGGTGTGAGTCGGTGAGTAAATGAGTAAATGAGTAAACGAGTGATGAAGCAGGAGAGAGAACGATAAAGTAGGAGAGTAAGTGAGTGAGGGAGGGAGTGGGAGGGAAGCGTAATGAGGAGAAATAATGAGATCGGGCTAAGTTAGGCTAATGGAGAGAGAGAGAGAGAGAGAGAGAGAGAGAGGGAGAGAGAGAGAGAGAGAGAGAGAGAGAGAGAGAGAGAGAGAGAGAGAGAGAGTTACTTCGTTAGGGTAGATGTATACAGGCTTTGATTTAGGTAGATGGACAAATAGGTAAAAAATATATAGATGATACATGGATACACATAATTAAGTATAAAGGTAGGCTGGTAAGTAGACAGGTGGGTGGGTAAGTAGGTAAATAAGTGAACAGGAAGGTAGACAGATAGATGGATGGATGGGCAATAAGACAAGAACATAGATAGACATGTAGTTACGAATGAATAGGTTTTGTTGGTAATGCCGGAAGTTTTTCTCAAATATTTCTCCCAACTTGTTCTTCCCCATTGGTCGTCTTATTCCTACCTCTCATCTTAGGCCCCTTCTCCCACTTTCTCCTCCTTCCTCTTCCTTCTTCCTCCTCTTCTTCCCATTCACACTTCATCCCTTTTCCTTCTTTCGCATCTTTCCTCTTCCTCCCCCCTCCTCCCACCCCATTCCTTCCTCTTCCTCTTCATATTCCATTTTCTTCTTCCCCCTTCCTCTTTCTCATCCAACCTCTTCCTCCTCCGTTTCTTCATTCTCTCTCCCTTTTCATTTCCTTCTCCCTGCTCCCTCCGCTCCCTCCCGTCCTTCTTTTGTCCCGCTACCTCATTTTTCTTTCTTTCTCTCTTCCTTCCACTTTCCTTCCTTACTTCTTCTTTTTTCTTTTCTCTTGCTCCTTCTTTGTTACTCCATCCACTTTTAACTTAACTCTTCTTCCTCCCTCATCTCTTCCTGAACTTTCCGTCTTCTAACCCCTGTGCTTCTTTCTTCTTCCACTCTTTTCTGTCTCTTCTCCCTCTTCTCCTTCCTTACCACTTATACTTCCTTGTGTGTGTGTGTGTGTGTGTGTGTGTGTGTGTGTGTGTGTGTGTGTGTGTGTGTTTATCTCATCTCTTTCCCCCCTCTTCCTGTATTCCCTATGCTTCTTCCTGCTTCTTTTATTTTCTTTTTCTGTCCTCTCTTCCATCCTTTTCATCCCATCCACCTTCAATCTCCATTTATCCTCACTTCGTCCTTCAGTTTCATTTCTCATTTTCGTTCAACCTTTCATTTCCCTCTTCCTCGTCTCCTCTATCTTTCATTTTTTTACTCGGTCTGTGTACCACTGATCCCTCTTCATCTCTTTCATTTTGATTATTCTACTTCTCTCTTCCTCCTTTCTTTCACAGTTCACGCACGCTTCTTGTTTGATTTTCTTTTATTATTCTCTCAGCCTATCTATTTATCAGTCTATCTGTCTATCTATCTGTCTGTCTATCTATCTACTTATCTATCTGTCTATGTTTGTATAATTTTTTCTGTCATTTTCTCTTCGAGTCAGTTGGATGGCCCGGCACCCCTGAAATTATCCACCTTGATATCCACTGAACCGATAAGAGGCCAGCCACCAGGAGAGAGAGAGAGAGAGAGAATGTGTGTGGGTGCGTGCTTGCAAGCGTGTGTGAAGCATGGCATTTCTCTTTCATCCCAAAACAATGCTACAGTAGACTGTAGCAGCAGTCGAGCAGGGCAGTACTCCCGAGGTGGATGGAAAGCTGATGATAGGGAGTGCTGGAGCTCCCGTTTCATCAGCCCTCAGGACTAGTTCCTGACCATCCCCCTTTGCTGAACTTTTTCAGTCTCTCAGTTACACAGAGAGTAGGCCAGCAAGCTCTTCAACACAAATTTCTATAACTATCTACACCAAACTACATGCACAGTACACACTACACTTCCTTTCCCAAAATTCAAAAAAGAATCATGGCGCTTCATCACCCAGCCTCGGAGTCCCCAGGGGGGGGGACCATAAATGCCCCCACCTTCCGCCCCTCTCCCGGTGACGACTCGAGGTGCCTGGAACCACTGTCTGACTCTCTTCTTCTTCTTTTCTGCAACATTCGCGGCCTTTCCTCTAACTTTCTCTCTGTTGAGCACCACCTCTCCTCCTCTAAACCTCACCTTCTTTTTCTAACTGAGACTCAGCTGTCTGAGGCAACTGACAGCAAACTCTTTTCTGTATCCTCCTACTTTCTCTATACTCATTTCAAAGCCAAAGGTGGCTGTTGTGTATATATACGCAACGACTTATCTTGCTCTCGTGTTCCTGAACTCGATTCTTCTGAATTCTCTACACCCTGGCTTCGGCTTTCCTGTCATTCTCTGACTAAATATATATGTGCTGTTTACTTATCCCCTAGTTCTACTGACTATCAAAAATTCTTTGACTATCTTACTTCTACGATGGAACACATTCTATTCATTTCTCCTTTCTCTGAAATCTCCATTCTAGGAGATTTCAATGTTCACCACCACCTTTGGCTCTCTTCTCCTTTCACTGATCCACCTGGTGAACAAGCCTACATCTTTTCTATCCTTAATAACCTAGAGCAGCTTGTACAGCACCCTACCCGTATCCCAGACCGCCTTGGAGAGAGCTCCAACATACTTGACCTCTTCCTTACAACTAATCCTTCTGCTTACACTGTTAATCTTTTCTTTCCGTTGGGCTCCTCCGATCACAACCTTATCACCTTAACCTGTCCTATCACTCCGGTACGGCCTGTGGACCCTCCAGGGAAACGTCGTCTGTGGCATTTTGGAGCCGCGGATTGGGAGGCCCTCAGGCAGTACTTCTTTGATTTTCCCTGGAATGATTATTGCTTCCATGGCCGGGAGCCATCTGAGTGTGCCTTGCGCATTACGGAGGTTATTCTCTCGGGCATGGAAGCATACATTCCTTTCTCATATCCTTTGACTAATGCAAGGAAGCCTTGGTTTAATCACGCTTGTTCTCATGCTGTCCACAACAAGGAGAGGGCCTACAAAAGGTACCGAAGCCAACCCACCCCTGAATCACATCATCTTTATGTTTCTGCCCGGAATCGTGCTAAGTCTGTTCTTCGCTCTGCTAAAAACAATTTCATCCGTACTAAATGCTCTCGACTCTCCAACTCTCCTTCTGGTACCTTGCCAAAAACCTTTCTAACAACTTTACCTCATCATCCTTCCCTCCTCTTTTCTACTCTGATGGTTCTGTAGCTATTTTTTTTACTGATAAAGTAGATCTCTTCGCACAGACTTTCTCCTCCAATTCCACCTTAGACGATTCCGGTGCTGTTCCTCCATCACTTCCCCCCTCTGACTTCCTCATGGCTGACATTAGAATTTCTTCAGCTGATGTATTTTCTGCCATCACTGGCTTCAATACTAACAAGGCATTTGGGCCTGATGGAGTCCCTCCTGTTGTTCTCAAGAACTGTGCTTCTGTGCCTACACCCTGCCTAGGCAAACTCTTTTGCCTTTGTCTGTCAACTAGTACCTTTCCTTCTTGCTGGAAGTTTGCTTTAATTCAGCCAGTCCCAAAGAAGGGTGACCACTCCCAACCCTCCAACTATCGTCCAATTGCTTTAACATCCTGTATTTCAAAAGTTTTTGAGTCAATTCTCAATAGAAAAATTTTAAGGCATCTTTCCTATCACAACCTTCTTTCTGATCGTCAGTACGGGTTCTGTCAGGGACGCTCCACTGGTGATCTTCTCACCTACCTTTCAGACTCCTGGTCATTCTCCTTTTGGGACTTTGGCGAAAGCTTTGCCATTGGACTTGACATCTCAAAGGCTTTCGATCGAGTCTGGCATAAATCTTTAATTTCCAAACTGCCCTCTTACGGTTTCTATCCTTCTATCTGTGCCTGCATCGCTAGCTTCCTTTCTGGTCGTTCTATAGCCACTGTTGTAGTCGGCCACCTTTCTTCTCCTAGATCTATCAACAGTGGTGTTCCTCAGGGCTCTGTCCTATCACCAACTCTCTTCCTTTTATTCATCAATGACCTTCTAAGCTGTACATCTAACCCTATCCACTCATACGCTGATGACTCCACCCTTGACCTTTCTATTCGGTTCCCGCAACGCCCATCTCAGCAGTTACTTCAACAAACAAGGGATGAGGCTATGGCACACCTAATGTCTGACTTGGCTCGTATCTCTGACTGGGGTAAAAATAATCTTGTTTTTAATGCATCTAAGACTCAGTTCTTACACCTATCAAGTCGTCAATATCTTCCACAGGTATACCCACTAATGTTTAATAATATTCAGCTTAATCCTGCATCATCCTTGAACATGCTTGGGGTTTCATTTACTCCGGACTTATCTTGGAAAGATCATATTACATCTCTTGTAAAATCTGCTTCCAAGAGATTGGGTGTGCTAAATCGACTCCGTTCTTTCTTTACCCCTGCACAATTGTTGACCCTATACAGGGGTTTTATCCGCCCCTGTGTGGAGTACAACTCTCATGTGTGGGGAGGCTCCCCACATACAGCTCTTCTTAATAGGGTGGAGTCAAAGGCTTTTCGTCTCATTAACTCTCCTCCTCTTACTGACTCCCTTCAACCTCTGTCTCTTCGCCGCACTGTTGCATCTTTATCTCTTTTCTATCGCTACTTTAATGGTCACTGCTCCTCTGAACTGTCTTGATGCATTCCTCCACCTCTACGACGGGCGCGTAGCACCCGTCTAGCAGCAAACTCTCATCCCTTTTCTGTCCAACTCTCTAATGCAAGAGTTAACCGTTACTCCCAGTCCTTCATTTATGCAACAGGTCAACTCTGAAAGTGTCTCCCTCTGTCTGTATTTCCTGCTGCCTATGATCTCCAGTCTTTCAAACGCAGTGTGTCCAGGCATCTCGAAATGTACGGATCTTGAATTTGGCTCTGTCTAGTATTTTGTTTTTCTCTTGAAGGGAACTGTTATTGCTGGCTCATGGCCTTTGGTTCCTTGTTCCTCGCATAAAAAAAAAAAAAGATACTTTGCGTGTGGTGTATCGGCCTGGCTTGAGTTCCAGCCCACTCTCCAAGCCAGAAATATCCAACTCAAGGGCATTACAATGCTCGTAACATCGGAGGTATATAGAAAATTCACATACGTTAATCGCATATCCCGAACCTTACAACTCTCCTGATTCGCACACTCGTAGCTTCAGGGGCAGTTATTCGCCAAATATTCCGCCATTTTTAGCTCCGGCTGTTCCCTGTGGCTAATTTTCCTAATCTGAGAGAGACTTGGCATTATTCTGTGTCCTAAGGTGACTCTAACTATAATACGTCAGAGATAAAAGTAAATATCATGTCTATAAGCGAGAAGTAGATGTATTTAAATATTAGTGGAACATATATTTGTATCCTCGGGTGTACATTCCTCATATACCTTGATTTTCTTATTCCTCCCACCCTCTAGCATCCTTGTCATATCCTGAACTTTATACTTCACACTCTCATATCCTGAGCATCACTCTTTACACGCGCACATACTGAATATCGCCTCACAACTTGTTTCACCTTTGTCACATACCACCACCCTCAAGTCTCATACCAGGCACATACTTGCATTCTTGCATATCTTGAGCTTTGCACATCATACTTAGCACCTCCTTACATCTCTATTATTTTAAATCGCAGACACCCTTACATCTTAGCAAACCCTCACATCCACCAAACAAGCCTTCACACTTTTCATACTTAATCTTCGTTTTATTACATTTTTGCCTTTCAGTCTGCCACACATGTAAACTCACCCTTATATGAACAAAATGTGATTCCGACCCTTGCGAGGAGTTAGAGAAAAATAATATCGGTCGTCGTCAGCTGTAATAAGATATGAAAGTTTGTTCTCTGAAAATAAAAGTCATGGTGATCGTTTTTGACATTTTTGGTGCCTTAGCTTCCTTTATATCACGGTGAATTCGGCCTTAGCCAGGTGAAATAACATGCAGAGCGGGTAAGTAGCAGGTAGAAGCTTAAGTCCGTACAGGTGAGTCAGAGAAGATGGCTGCCTGGTTGCTAACATACAGGGAAGGAGTCAGAACTATGTCCACGGTAGGGAGGGCGTTGTTGGGATGAGGTAGGACGGAAGAATCGTATTTTCTGCTGTACTGGAGGAGTCTCATCGCTTTTGTCTGAGGCTAGATGAGTACCAGTTTGTGTCCAGTGGGTGGTTTGGTGCACGCTCGCAGGCATGAAAGCACTGGAGCACACTAATAAAGACATGTACACACACACATTGATACACATACACACAAGCATCTGCACGTAGACACAGATACAGAAACACACACACGCGCACACACACACACACACACACACACACACACACACACACACACACACACACACACACACACACACACACACACACACACACACACACACACACACACACACACAGCTATATTTCTCGGTCCCCTTGGCTCCCCTGCCCCATCTTTCACCTAATCCCAGCATCCCACTTTCAATTACCTTCACTATCTCACCTCCCTGTTGCCTTCACATCCATCACCTCCATAACCCCCACCACCTCTCTCTCTCTCTCTCTTCCACCTCCTTCCCTACCTTCTCTACTTTGCTTTCCTTCCGTCTTCACTTTCCTTTTTCCCCTTTTTCGTCCCAATCTCTCCTCGTCTCACCCTTCTCTTCTTTCCCCACTTAGTTTTCCTTCCTCTCTATAATCTTTCCCTTCTCCTTCCTTTTCACTGTCCCCTTTCCTCCTTCTCCTTCCCTCCCTTTGTCGTCTTTCCCTCATGCCTTCACTCTCTTTCCTCCTTGTTTTCACGTTCATCTCCATTCTTCACATCACTCCCTCTCTTCCTTTTTCTTTTCCTTCCCTGTTCTTTCACGCTTCTTCCTCCTCAGTTTTTGCCACTTTTTTTTTTTATTTCTTTTCAGCTCTCTTCCTTGATCACTCTCCATTCCTTCTTCCTTCGTTCTCAGTCTCTCCCTTCTCCCCTTTCCTTCCTCCCACCCTCATTCTCTTCCCCTCCCTTCTCCCCGATTCTTCCCCCCTTCCTTCACCTCTTCTTCCCTCTCCCTCCCCTCCCTTCCCTCTCCTTCCTCTCCCATCATCCCTCTCCTTTTCTCCTTTCTCCCCTCTCCTTCATCCATCGTTCTCTCTTCCCCTCGTTCTTTATTCTCCCTCCCTCCCTCTCTCTTTCTGACTTTTATGTCCCCTCTTTCATCACCCTTCTTTCTCGCCCTTCCTTATTCTCTCCCTCTCACCCTCATTCGCGTTACCCCTCCGCCTACCTTTACAGTGTACTTCAGACCGTCTTCATCTCGCAGTTTCTTTTTTTTCTCCTCTTCCTTTACTTCCTCCCTCCTTCCACATTCCTTCCTTCACACCTGTGCTTCCCAACCTCCTTCACACGCTGCTCTTTTGACCCACTTTTTATCCACTTTTACGCTGTCCTCGCCTGTCCCATCTTCCACGCAAACTATCTGGTAACCTAATCTAACAATGCAGAATTTTCAAAGGACACAATAATTCCAGCAAGGGGTGAATAATACACAATAATCCGATCGAATTCCATCACTGCTAATGGCTTTAAAATGAACACCTAGCATTCCCGTCAGATTAAGCAAGGCATTTTTTTTTTTCCTGCCAAAATGTGTGAAGTAAACAAATTGCCTTTCAGTGTGGTTGATTGTGGCGCAGTGCTAACATATATATAGACCTCTTCCATATGTTACTTTGTACTCCAGTCTGCCTTTTTTGTATTCCAGTCTGCTTCTTTGTAGACCTGTCGTTGTATGTTTCTTTGTATTCCTTTGTACATAGACCTGTTGATGTGTGTTTCTTTGTACTCCTTGATGCTCCCCCCCCCTTTTACTTAGCATTCTTTCTATAATTCTACTCTTCCACTTCCATACTTTAGCCTGTATTCTCGTCAGTTAAGGAAGCTCGCTAACATGTCTTCATTATTGTTTTTTTGTTTTTTTTGCGTATTAAATCTTGCTGTCCTCTTCTGTGTTACTGACATCTTTCTAATATCACCATACACTGCGTAAAAATAATGTACACAACGATATTAGCCAGCCGTACCCAAAAATATATCGTAAGAATGGGATGTGGGTGTGCTTCACTAACGATTTATTTTTGGGTATGGCTGCTTAATATCGTTTTTCACGTTACCTATGCAGAATACGGCGATTTTGGAATTATTCACGTATCACGGTGATGGACAATAAGGTGTAATAAGCAAAATCAGTCGCTTAGGGAAAGGTGTTAGGGAGCTTCAATTATCGTCGAGAATAAGAGTCCTTTTTTTTTTTTTTTTTTTTTCGCAGTCTTCCATTTCTTCCTTACGCCTGTCTTTCCTCCAACCCTGAGTCTTCCATTTCTCATCCCCTTCCTTCTTCCCACCCTCACTCCAATCTTAGTGGCATTCCTACTTTAGTTCCCTTTTCTTTTTCCCACACTTCAATCGTACAACTCTCCTGATTTTCTGCAATTTTTTCTTTCCTCCTTTCGTCCTCGCCATCTTTCCTTTACTCAGCATAATTTCTCACATTCTATCCTCTCCTTCCTTCACACTCCCTCTTCCTGGAAAAATTCTCCTCTCTCTCTCTCTCTCTCTCTCTCTCTCTCTCTCTCTCTCTCTCTCTCCCTAGACTCTCTGTCTTTTACCTCACCCTCTCCCGACTACAAGTACTCTCTCTCCTTTCTTACTTTCCCTCTCTCTCTCTCTCTCTCTCTCTCTCTCTCTCTCTCTCTCTCTCTCTCTCCTTTCATACTTTCCTTCTTGTTCCTCTTCCCCTTTCAAGTCCCCTCCTGTCCCTTCAGCCTTCAATAAGAAACCCTGAATTATAGATGGTAGTTCTGTCCGTCTATCACCCAGCCCTAACTAAACACACACACACACACACACACACACACACATTTTCTCTCTCTCTCTCTCTCTCTCTCTCTCTCTCTCTCTCTCTTCTTAATCCTTCCTGTATATGCCTCTCAGTTTTCTTCAATGTTCCTCTCCATGAGCATACACAACACTGATGAATATTTTATTTATGGTACACGTCATCTCTGGTATCGTCTTTCCGTCATCACCAATCCAGAGAAGAAGAATACTGCTCTGAAGTAAACATATCTTTATCCAGGTAACATATACATCCATTCTTATTACCAAATTTACATGTATTTGAAGTTACGAGATTCCACGTAAATAAATAAGGAACTTTAACCCATGTGTTGGAGAAATTCAAGGTCGTGAATAACTCTACTCTTTTTACCTTGACCCAACTTTTTGTCCTTCTGCGCTTATGTAACGAAGCTCAGTTGTAGACGAAGATAGTACTGTGATTCTATAGCCTTTATTTGTAGCACATCATCTTGACTAGCATCATAATATAGTGATAATATGTTGTTACAGCTCAGTAGTCTAGGTGAAGAGATGGCAATTTTAGCCCAGCTTCGAGTGGAAAGGGTGTAGTTCCTGGAGTGGTAGCCATGTGAAGCTTGGCGTTCTCAGAAGTTCAGATTCGTGTCTTTACTTTACTCAGACTCTGGATTCCACTCATTGTATACTGAAGTATTAAAATAAAGTAATAGTAAAGAGGATAATATTCAGTTTTGCATGGTGTTGATAGTTTCCCCAACCCGTGCTTTTTCTTTACTTATATCTGAATTCTACAAACGCCGTTTAAGTGGAATTAGGGCTAGAACAGTGATAACTCAAGAAGCGGTGCCAAGGCACAGCAAACCCATCTCCGGCAGTCATTTTAGTGCTAACATATAAACACAGCAGGATATCTAATCAAAGATGTCACATTTCACATTTGATAGAAATCGGGTGAGAATTGACGATTTTATGCCCATTTGAAATTTTAGGCCCTACCCACCTAACCACTAACTGGGGAATGACCCCCCGATATAATGAGGCATGTTATAGGATGTAGTTTTGAAAGATGCAAATTTGGGTTTTGGTTTCATGTCGATATGACTAAATTGAAAGGAGTTACGGCGATAAAACATTTTTTTTTTTTTAAATTTTTTGGTCTACAGCCTGGATCGTGGCCCAATTTGGCCGAATATTTCATCACGTGATCAGAAGGTCATAGCCCATCATCCCTTTACTTTTAGTCAAAATCACACCAGTAATTTTCGCGTAAAGTTGTTAACAGACAGGCATACAGTCAGACAAAGCGAGTGAAAACAATACCCGTCCTCAAGCCCCTCCGGGGTGGGGACGGGTAAATATACCGTGTGGTGTGCTGTTGATTGTTCTCACACTTTAACCGTCTCATATATCTTTATCTTGCTTCACCTTATCTGTAGGACTACGAAATACGCCCTGAGTAATGGTGGCAGCAGATTCATTCACGCAGTCATCTAAAGTACATTCAGACACGTATACAGCTAATATGACTAACATGCATAAAATATACGAATAGAATATGCTACAAAAAATCGTGCATGAGCATCCATTAGCCATTTGATAACATGTTGTTGCTTTACTAAATTGAGCTTTTTTGTCCTCCGGCCCCGGAGCACAACGCGTCTTTAACCTAGTCTGGCCTCAAAACAGTGGGATCCTGTTACACGCCCAGCTCTCCTCCCCTCCTTTGTTACCACCAGCACTGTCCACCCAACATAGCCTACTGAGTGTGCTGGTGATTGTGTGTGTGTGTGTGTGTGTGTGTGTGTGTGTGTGTGTGTGTGTGTGTGTGTGTTTGCTACCGGTATGTTTGTCTAAAGTTGTTTTGTTGGTAAGCTTGTGGTGTGTGTTGATGTTTATGTCGGTGAATTTTTTTGTCAGTGAAAATTGGTAGTATTGTTGGTTGTGCTGGTGAGTGTTGTTAGCTGTGTTGGTGAGTGTTGTTGGTTGTGTTGGTGAGTGTTGTTGGTTGTGTTGGTGAGTGTTGTTGGTTGTGTTGGTGAGTGTTGTTGGTTGTGTTGGTGAGTGTTGTTGGTTGTGTTGGTGAGTGTTGGTGGCTGTGTTGGTGAGTGTTGTTGGTTGTGTTGGTGAGTGTTGTTGGTTGTGTTGGTGAGTGTTGGTGGCTGTGTTGGTGAGTGTTGTTGGTTGTGTTGGTGAGTGTTGGTGGCTGTGTTGGTGAGCGCTGTTGACTGTTTTGGTGTGTGTTGTTGGTTGTGTTGGTGAGTGTTGTTGGGTGTGTTGGTGAGTGTTGGTGGTTGCATTGGTGGGTGTTGTTGGTTGTGTTGGTGTGTGTTGTTGGTTGTGTTGGTGGGTGTTGTTGGTTGTGTTAGTGAGTGTTGGTGGTTGCATTGGTGGGTGTTGTTGGTTGTGTTGGTGTGTGTTGTTGATTATGCTGGTGAGTGTAGGTGGTTGCACTGGTGGGTGTTGTTGGTTGTGTTAGTGAGTGATGGTGTCAGTGCTGTATTGATGATTACTGTTGAGTTTTGTATGATGTTTAATATCTGCGTCAGCTAGCTCAAAGGTCAAAGAAGAAGGACAGCGGGAGAAGGTTTAATCTCATTTAGATCACAGTTCGTGGAGGGGTTGGGGGTCAGGCAAGATACAGCAAGCAATCTGTCTAATTCAAGGTCAAATGGCATAGTCAAATGTTCGATAACTGGTATGTGCAGAGTTGCAGTTTTTGCGTGATCTTTTTGTTATTTTACTTATGCCTTAACTTAGTGACATTTACAATTATGCTGTCAGCGGAGCTGACTTTATGTGAAATAACTGATATCAATGACTGAAGGTGATATAGAATTAGAAAAACTATACTCGCATTCTGAAACTGTCTTTATTTTCAGGAGAGAACAGTTTCGGGCCAAATAATTCTCGTCTTTCACTCACTTACTGGGATGGGCAGTTTACTTGCTTTGACAGTTCGAAATATGCAAAGCAGCAAATAAACGGATGCTTCTCATTTAATTTATGTGTAAGAAGTTGGTTAGGCACTTGTTGGCACTCTAATGTTCATGTAACACTCATCAGAATAAAATTCGTCTGGTGTTCAGTGGAATAGAAAAGAACACTACAGTTTTCTTGACCATGAAAGGGTTGTTGGAGGCAGTAATAACTCTCCCTCTGGCTCCGATAAGTTACCCTGGGATAACAAAATTGCCCGTCGTTACCTTAAGCAGAATAGTTCTGATCATGAGACGGTAAGACTTGCTGGTTAGAAATAAGTTTGTCCATTATTTCGATGTGAGAATATGGTCGAACGAACAAACAATCGGATTCAAATGCTTCAAGTTTACGTTGTTTGTAAAGAAATAAGTTTAGGTTAGTCTGAGGCCCCTTAAAAAAGTACAGTTTAGTCAGTAAGAATCTCCTTCCTCCTCCTTCGCTAACTTTGCAACCAATGTAAACATAGTATTTTTCCTTGCTCTCTTCCTTCTTCACTCTACCTCTGCCACTCTCCCTCCCTCTTTTCTTCCCTCCCACCCAGCCATACTACAGTATCATCCATGACTTTCTTCTTTCTCTTCTCTCTACTTTCTCTCTTCTCTCTTCTCTCCTCTCATTTGATCTCACCCCTCTCGTTTCCTCCTTTGTTTCCTTTGTTTTTTCTCTCCGATTTTTCTTTTTCCTCTTTCCCTCCTTTCCATCCTTTCTTATTACCTCCATTTCCTTCTCAACCTTCGTCTCTCTTTCCTCCTTCAGATTCTTCTCCACTTCCTATTCTCTCCCCTCCCTTTTTTGTATATCCCCCAACTCTTCTTTCTCTTCGCCCTTCCTCCTTCCTTTACTCTGTCTCTCCTTTTTCCTTCCCTCCCTTCTTTCTTTCCCCTATCCCTCACTTTATCACTCCATCGATTCCCCTTCCTTCCCCAGGATTTTTTCGTTCATTTCTAGATTTTTCCTTTACTCCCTAATTTCATTTTTTCCTCCCTGCCTCCCTCATTTTTCCTCTTCATCAGTTTTTTTCATCCCTCGGTTTTGTTCCCTCACTCCCTCCCTCAATTCTTCCCTCCCTCTTGGTTTTTCCCTCCCTCTCTTGATTTTATTCTTTTCTCCCTAACTTCATTATTTTTTCCTTCGTCTCTCCTTCCATCTTTTTTTATTTTATTTATTTACCTAGCTCTTTTTTTCACCACACACATCTCCTTTTTCCCCTGCTTTTTCCCGTGTCCTTCTCTCGTTCTTGTTTCTCTCCCTCCCTCCTGTTTCTTCTTCTCTTTCTTCTCTCCCTCCTCCAGTTTCCTCTCTTTTTTCTCTCCCTTCCTCCTGTTTCTTCCTCTTTTATCTCTCCCTTCCTCCTGTTTCTTCCTTTCTTCTTTCTCTCCCTTCCTCCTGTTTCTTCCTGTCTTTTTTCTCTCCCTCCTTCCTGTTTCCTATTTTTTTGTTCTCCCTTCCTCCTGTTTCTTCCTTTCCTTTTTTTCTCCTTCCCCCCTGTTTCCTCTCTCATTTATCTCCCTCCCTCCTGTTTCTTCCTGTCCTTTATCTCTCCCTCCCACCTGTTTCTTCCTCACTTTTGTCTCTTCCTCCCTCCTGTTTCCTCACTTTTCTCTCTCTTCTTCCTCTTTTTTCTCTCCCTCTCTCCTGTTTCTTCTATTTTCTCTCCTTCCCTTCTGTTTCCTCCTCTCTTTTTTCTCTCCCTCTCTCCTGTTTTTTCCTCTTTTTCTCTCCCTCCCTCCTGTTTCTTCTTCTATTTTCTCTCCTTCCCTCCTGTTTCTTCCTCTCTTTTTTCTCTCCTTCGCTCCCTCTTTTTTTTTTTTTTTTGCTTTTTTTTCTCTCCCTCCCTCCTGTTTCTTCCTCTCTTTCTTCTCTCCCTTCCTCCTATTTCCTCTCTTTTCTTTCACCTCCCCTCCTGTTTCTTCCTTTCCTTTTTCTCTCCTTGCTCCCCTGCTTCTTCCTGTCTTTTCTCTCTCCCAGTCTCCTGTTTCCTCTCTTTTTTCTCTCCATCCCTCCTTTTTCTTCCTCTCTTCCTCTTTTCTTGGAGTTTGTACTTAACCCTCTCGATATGATGATCTGTTTTGATATTTACACTTTCTCTCGTCAGATGATTATATTCAGTTTAGCAAGGTTATGTGAAGAGGAGGGAGAAGCGATCTGGAGAAACTGAATAGGAGAATTGATATGAGTGAGGAGGAGGGAGGGAGGGAGAGGGGTGAGACAGAAGATTATATGGAGTGATGGGGTGGAAAAGTATATGAGATTATGTGTGTGTGTGTGTGTGTGTGTGTGTGTGTGTGTGTGTGTGTGTGTGTGTGTGTGTGTGTGTGTGTTGAAGGAAGGGCTGCTTGATGGAAAAAGACTGGGTGACATCAGGCGATTCGTCTGTGGCCACCACCTCTTCCAGAATGAGAGAGAGAGAGAGAGAGAGAGAGAGAGAGAGAGAGAGAGAGAGAGAGAGAGAGAGAGAGAGAGAGAGAGAGAGAGAGAGAGAGAGAGAGAAATGAGAGTCCCCACCTAATGAAGCGATTATTAAAAGTTGTATATACAGTAAGACCAAAAGTTAGAAAATTGTCCAATAAACTAATAAGTAAAGGAGATAGCAAGATTAAGGGCTAAGTGGTAGGAGAAAGTGGCAGTTTTCGTGGCATAGTGTTCTCGTTTTTATTACCGTATTAAATTATGTCGTGGAGAGTCTTATTACTGTCTCAAGGGCATGGCTGGTGAAGAGGGAGCAAGGGATTTTTTTTTTCTCTCTTTCTCACACACACACACACACACACACACACACACACACACACACACACACACACACACACACACACACACCGCTCGCTGGTGCAGTGGTAACGCTCTCGCTTGCCAACTGGTGGACGGGAGTTCGCGCCTCGCTCAGGTTGCGAAAAGTTTCACTGACGAAGTGGGTGGTTACTGTCCCCCTTGAGCAAGGGGACGGGTGTGTGCGTGTGTGAAGGTCACAGCCTTGCCCTTAGATCGGACTATACGAGCTCTCAGCTCTCTTCCGGGAGGGTAAAAGCTGAGGATCACGACCATCAAGTGATCCTGACCGACCCGGTGAATTACACACACACACACACACACACACATTCTCTCTCTCTCTCTCTCTCTCTCTCTCTCTCTCATACACACACACACACACACACACACACACATCTCTCTCTCTCTCTCTCTCTCTCTCTCTCTCTCATCACACACACACACACACACACACACACACACACACACACACAAAATCACCGCCTCCTGTACCTTTTATTCCGTCTTTTTGACTCTGTGAGAGCAATTATCCTTAAACTGCATTAGTGTCCTTCAAGGAAACATGGGAACGTTGACCCATCCTCCCTTTACATACAGTCTAGAGGATCGTTATATAAGGAACATTGACACCTCTTCCCTTTATAAATAACTTAACAGGTCGTTATATAGGGAACCAAGACACATTCTTCCACATATAAGATTTAGGGAATACTTGTATAAGAACCACTGATGCCATACTCTCTTTACATGTATTGGCTGCTTATATGATGAATATGGATTTTGTTCATTTTACTAAGTGCTTTTACTTGCATCTGTAATATATATATATATA
The DNA here is from genome assembly GCF_032717465.1 of Coenobita brevimanus. Lineage (NCBI taxonomy): Eukaryota > Metazoa > Arthropoda > Malacostraca > Decapoda > Coenobitidae > Coenobita > Coenobita brevimanus. Next base: position 7,613,848 of record NC_137049.1, read on the forward strand.
TATATATATATATATATATATATATATATATATATATATATATATATATATATATATATACAGTATATTGAACAACCATGGAGACATCACACAACCCTGTTGCACACCCACACCGATCGTGAACCATTCACTTACTGTAGATGCCCATTAACCCTTACACATGCTTCACTTCCATCACAAAAACTCTTGACGGCACCTAGCAGCTTACCATCTATACCATACATGCGTAAAACTTTCTACAATCCTGCTCTGTCCACTTTTTCGTATGCTTTTTCCAGATCCATGCATGCCGTAAACACCTTATGGTCCTTGTCACAAGCCTTCTCTACTATCTGTCTCACTGCAAATTTTTGATCCACACATACTCTGCCACTCGTAAAGCCACCCTGTTTATCACTCACTAGGAATTCTAATATGTCTCTTACTTTATAATAATTCTTCCATATACCTTCCCTGCCACACTCAATAAACTAATGTCACGATAATTCTTGCACTCACTTCACTCACAATTATTTTTGTACAGGGGTACAATCACAGCCTTTTTCCACTCTGCAGGCACAGTTTCACACATCCATGCCTTCTTGCACATCTCCAACAAGTACTTCATTCCAATCTCTCCAAAATACTTAAGGATCTCTGCATACACCTCATCAACTCCAGCTTCTTTCCGATTTTTTAGTCGTTTCACAGCACTGTTCACCTGTGTGACTGTCACGTCACCTGGAACTGTATTCCTTCTCTGCACACCCCCAAAACCACTCACTGTTACAGCCGCTCTGCTCCCTCTATCCCCATACATCAGGCTTTCAAAATATTTTTTCCATCAGGTACGTTCTTCATCCTAGTGGGTTAATAATCTACGACCTACATCCTTCAGACCATGATATTTCTTTCTATATACAGTATATATATATATATATATATATATATATATATATATATATATATATATATGTATATATATATATATATATATATATATATATATATATATATATATATATATATATATATATATATATTGGTTGGAGGCGCCCATCATCCACTCACTCAATGTTGAGTGATGCCATATGAGCTCTACACTGAGTGACAAGGCAAATGGTTTCCTGTACCCAGGAAACCATTTACTATGCTGGGTGGTGACCATATACCGGGCGTTTCTGGCAGGGGTAAGTGTCCCCCAGATTCCTCTATCCAAAATCGCTTAATCATGGCAGTCGTTTCAGAGAGCCTAGGAAGGCCCAATACCTACCCAGGGCCCCAACCAAATGGGCAGATTTTCATGGCCGTATGGAATGTGAGAGGTGTGAATGAGGAGAGCAAGAGGGTGGAAGTGGTGAATGTGTTCAAGAGTGCGAAATATGCTGTGATAGCATTGTGTGAAACGAAGATGAAAGGGCGCGAAGTGGAGGAGTGGGAGAGTGTGAAATGTGTAAGATGGGGAATGAATGGACGGGGAAGATGAAAGGAGGGAGTTGCTTTGTTGATGAATGAGGTGTGGCAGAGTGAAATGAGAGACTACAAATGTGTCAGTTCGAGGTGTATGCATGTCAAGTTCAAGTTTGAGAAGGTGAAAGTGGCAGTGATTGTAGCATATGCACCGTGTGAGGACCGGAGCGAGAAAGAGAGAGAGAGAGAGAGAGAGAGAGAGAGAGAGAGAGAGAGAGAGAGAGAGAGAGAGAGAGAGAGAGAGAGAGAGAGAGATAGGTTTTGGGAAGAGCTGGATGAAGTAGTGGGAGAAATGCCCAGGAGCTATAAAGTGATCGTAATGGGGGATATGAATGGAAGAGTAGGCACTTGTCCTGAGGATGACATAATGGGCTGTAATGGAGTACCAGGAGAAAATGATAATGGGATGCGACTAATGGATATGTGTCAGGAGAGGAGGTTGTGCATTTGTAACTCACTTTTCAAACACAAAGATGCACTTAAATATACATGGTATAGAGGAAACGGGGATCGTGTTGAAAGAAGCCTGATTGATTACGTGTTCATAGAGAGGTCGATGATGGGAATGGTTGCTGATACGACGGCCGTGAGAGGACGATGTGGAGGTCTGTCAGATCATATGATTGTGGTATGCAAGATCTACTGTAGCTGAGAGGAGTGAGGTGGGTCAGGAGACAGAGGAGCAGTTAGGGAGAAAGACTGAAAGTTGAGAAGCTAAGGATCAAAGAAATGGCAGATGATTACAGGACCAAAGTACAGGAGGAGTTAGAATCAGTGAACTGGAATGAAATCGATATGTACAGTCTGTGGAATGCATATAGGGACTGCTTACTTAGGAATGCTAAAGTGGTGTGTGGTGTGGCAAGAGTAACAACAAAGAAGAAAGGTATGCCATGGTGGGATGAGGAGGTTAAGAGAGCGGTGGATGAAAAGAGGAAGAAGTGGCTAAAGTGGTTACAAGATAGGGGTTCAGTTGAAATAAGAACTGAGTATACTGACAGCAAGAGGCAGGTAAAGAGACTAGTGAAGAGGAAAAAGAAGGGGATAAATGATGATCTTGGAAGGAAAATGAATGTGAAGTACTCTGAAAAAAGTAACTTATTTTGGAAAGAGGTGCGGAAATGTAAAAGTGAAAGTGGAAAGAAGTGTGATGGTGTGACGGATGCAGGTGATAGATTATTAACCTATGGAGATGAAGTAAGGACAAGATGGAAAGAATATTTTGATAAACTGATGCATGGGAACAGAAGGAGCAGAGCAGCTGTAAACATGATTGGTTTGGGGTGTGTGCAGAGAAAGAATGCAGTTCCAGGAGGCGTGACACTCGCACAGGTGAAGAGTGCTGTAAAGCAGCTGAAAAGTGGGAAAGCAGCTGGGGTTGATGAGGTGTATGCAGAAATGCTTAAGTGTAGTGGAGAGAGTGGAATGAAGTGCATGTTGGAGATATGTACAGTAAGAAGGCATGGATGAGTGAAACTGTGCCTGCAGAGTGGAAAAAGGCTGTGATTGCACCCCTGTACAAAAATAAAGGTGAGCGAAGTGAGTGCAAGACTTATCGTGGCATAAGTTTATTGAGTGTGGTAGGGAAGGTATATAGAAAAATTATTATATAGAAAGTAAGAGAGATATCAGAAGTCTTAGTGAGTGATGAACAGGTTGGCTTTAGAAGTGGCAGACTATGTGTGGATCAAATATTTGCAGTGAGACAGAGAGTGAAGAAGGCTTGTGACAAGGGCCATAAGGTGTTTATGGCATTCATGGATCTGGAAAAAGCATACGACAAAGTAGACAGAGACGGATTGTGTAAAGTTTTGCGAATTTACGGTGTAGTTGGTAAGCTGCTAGGTGCCATCAAGAGTTTTTATGATGGAAGAAGCATGTGTAAGGGTTAATGGGCATCTAAATGAATGGTTCACGATCGGTGTGGTCGTGTGACAAGGTTGTGCGATGTTCCCATGGTTGTTCAGTTATATATGGATGGGGCGATGAGAGAAGTAAAAACAAGAGTAATGGAGAGAGGGATGACGTTGGTAATGAATGATGATTATTGGAATATCTCAAATTTGTTGTATGCTGATGATACAGTACTGCTTGCAAGTAGCATATAAGAACTAGTGCAGAATTTTGCTGATGTCCTTAAGAGTAAATGTGGAAAAGAGTAAAGTGATGGTTACTGAGAGAGAAGGTGACTCCCAGTGCGATGTTACAGTGACTGGAAAGAGACTGGAATTGATGAGAGAGTTCAAATACTTGGATACAGTGATAGAAAAGAGAGGAAAACGTGCAAAAGAAGTTCCATGTAGAATAATACAAGGAAGAAAAGTAGCTGGTGCAATGAAGGCCTTGATAAGAAACAGAGGCTTGAGTGTTGCAGCTGCACGAGGCTTACATGAAGGAATGTTAGTGCCAACTATATCATATGGATGTGAGACTATGGTGTGGCATGAAAATGAAAAAAGAGTGAGAGCAGTAGAGATGGGACTGCTGAAGAATGTACAGTATGTGGAGTACAGAGTGTGGAGAGGATACAAAATAATGTGATTCGTGAAGGGTGTTGAGTGAGGAAGTCGATGGACACCAGAATCGAAGAGAGTGTACTGAGATAATATGGTCATGTGGAGAGAATGGTGTCACGAGTCGGCTAGTGACATTGGCTTTTGTGGGAAACCGCGAACTCAAGTGGAATCCCAGTTTATTGTTCAGTTAACCGCTCATTCGGACGGAAGCTTTGTCAAATCAATTTTTCATTGTCATACGTGATTGTCTTTGTGTGAGACATTAGCGCTTCCGCTGAGCAATTTGTTTTGGGCACGTTTCGCTCACTCGACCGTTAAAAAAATGCGGCCTAGTGCTCCTCTTTTCTTTCCCAAGACTTACTCTGTGGTAGGACTACATATTATAATTGCAAATCATAATAGATAGATAGATAAATAGATAGATAGAGAGACAGATAGAAGCAGGGAGTCAGATGATGAGAAGGTATTGTGTCTGCAAGTTACACTGAGGAAAGCTGACGACAGCGGCCAGTAAGGAGATGCTGCAGTTAGCTGTCAGCAGTCCTCTCGTGAACAAAGACCTAGTCCATCCACAAGGAACACACGTGACACACCCCTGCTACACCAGAATTTAGGAAAGAGAGCTCAGACGGAGGTTAGCTATAGAACAGAGAAGTCGAGAAGGGGACAAGCGATCCTAGAGACAGGTCACGGGAGAAGGGCTTGGCAATTTGAGAGAGAGAGACAGATAGCGAGACAGGGAGGTAGCTACCCGGGACTTATACTTCGTTCCGTGTGAGAGACTTGTTAATATTTCCAAGACAAATAAAAATAGTCCCATACTATTCTTTACCTCTCCTGTCACTACATGACAAATGGGGAAGTTACTACAAGATATAAAAGCCGCTCGACCACAAGTCTAAAATATATATATATCACTCAACTACAACTCAAGCACAAACAACCACAAAGTATTTTATGACACAAAGTCATTTATGACAACTCAGTCAAGTGTCTGTTGTGACGGAGAGAGGTACTGTGCTCCAGAAGTGAGAGAGAGAGGTCAGCAGCACCTAGATTCCACTAGACTACAGTTCTCCAGTGCTCCCACCCTTCTTTGGGTGATACACCACATTCATTGACTAGTATTTCCTTTTTGTATTTTCCTAGGTTTAAGAGTTTAGTTAAGGTGTTTTTCCTAGGCGTAAGAACTTAGCTTTTGAGTGAGTGAGTGAGTGCGACCTCATTAATTTGATTTGAAATGTAACGTTAAACTTATTTTGTAATCAATAAATTTAACAGTTCTTTTTATTGAGCTTAATGTAATGTAAACTCTTGTTTCATTTCTCCATAATTAAGCTTATTTCCATTTGCTATTCATAACTGGTACTTACGCCAGTCTTGTTGTATTAAGCTTAAAATCCGTTGTGCCTCCTAGGAGTTAAGCATCAGCAGGAACCTGATACTATTATTAGTATTAGTTATTTATTGTCAGGGGTGAAGTAACTTTCTCCAGAGGCTAACAGTATTAATAAACAGCAATTGAGTGATTAGTCTCTGCTGTGTACTGTTGAGAAAGTTTATAAATTCTCGTTCTTAGAGAATCGTGCGAAGCAAGTCAGCGCAAAGTAATCATTGCTTGATTTAGCAAGACAAGCATTGTCCCTGCTCTTCAATATTACTGAACATTATTATCATTTAAATAATATATGCATTTATTAAAAAAAAAAAAAACGTGACAATTGGCGACCTCATTCCAGGATATTAACTCCTAGCTCTAAAGCTATTCACGAGATAGTGTTCACTCGTTCATATTTAGGCATTTATCATTACAGTTTGTAGGCACAAGTTTACTGGTGGTTACCGTTAATTTAGCAAGTGAATTTTTGCTTTATTAATCCACAGAGTATTTAACTTTATTTAGTACTCTATTTTTGGTAACGCCAGACGATTTTATTCGCTCCTGGGTAGCCACCGTACCCATTGTGTTAATTATTGAGTCTTCTCAGTTATTTGCATTTTTGCTTTATTCTTTTCCAGTTAACTAGATAAGACTGGTCACCACTAGCTTGTGTCTGTACTCTTTACTTGTGTTATTAGCATTCGTTTGCGAAGCAGTCAGTACTCAGTTCGGTTTGCTTAATAAATTAGCGCCATGGCAGCCAGTGTCTATGTACAGGAAGCTAAAGAAATGGGTCTCACTGACCCAGAGAAAATTCAGAGTTACATTCTCTCACGGTTTAATTACGAGCAAGAACGTGAGAAAGATGCTCGTGAAGAGCGTAGAATCCAACGCGAACACAAGTGAGAACAGCGTGAGGAACGGAAAAGGAGCGCAAACACGAGCGAAAACAGCGCGAACTCGACTTAGAACATGAGCGAGAACAGGGTAAGGAACGAGAGAGAGAACGTCAATACGAGTTACAACAACGCGAGAGAGAACGAGAGCACGAACGTGCCGAGCGAGAAGCACGTGAAAAACACGAATATGAAATGCTGAAGCTCAAGCGAGATTCCTTGGCTTCAGACACATCTGGTGCAGTTGGTCCAAGCTCCATGAGCGTTCTCCCTGCACATGTCCTGGCGACCCCACGCATCAAGCTTCCTTCATACAAGGAAGGTGAGCGAATCGAGCCGTACATAGCTCGTTTTGAGGACATGGCAGACATGTATCAACTGGATGAGGCAGCTAAGCAGCTCCAATTTCTTAGTTTATTTAAGGGCCCTGCCCTCGATATTCTCCACAGAATTCGTGGAGACAATCTCACATATGAGATGATGAAAGCTGCACTCACTAAGGCGTATGGTCTCACAGTAGACGACGCCAAAGTTCAGTTCGTGCGAGCTCGTCTCCAAGACAAGGAGACAGCTGTCCAGTTCCTCGACCGTCTCACTGCTTACTTAAGTGAGTGGATGGAGAAAGATGAAACTCCTTCCATGCTTGAGGGGATAATTGACCTTGTGCTGCATACACAGCTAGAGAGGTCGTGGCCTGCTGAGCTCATAGCACAGCTTAAGATCTGCCAGGTGAAAGATGCCAGCCAAATGGCAGAAAAGGCTGACGCGTATTTCACTGCATACGGGTATCAAACTCGTAAGCAAAACACCTGGAGCAGAAAAGATACTGCCAAGTCTGGGAAGCCATCTCAGACTGAATCCCAGCACCAAGGCCGTTCTCAGAATAATGGCCAAGGTCCAAAACCGCAGTGGAAGGACCAGGGGCAAAACACTCAGAAACCTGAGTGGAAGAGGTACAACAAGTCCCCTAACCAGCAGCAGTATCAGCCACGCAACCGACCGTCGGGACAAACTTTTTCACCACCAGCTCAAAAGAGGCAGGAAGTGAACGCAGCCTTCATTCCTCAGCAGCAGCACGGTGGTCACGTCCCTACCAGTATGGGTACTCCCCCACAGTTCACTAGTCCCACAGTGACAGTGAACCCCCCTCCACAGATGGCCAATGTTCCATCTCCACAGGCAGTGAGTACAACCCCTCAAGTATATAATCATCAAGGCACAATGTTTGCCGCATCAATTTAGCAGCCTCATGAGTGGCTAGCTGCTTCTTCCACAGGCCCTCCCACAGGTGACAGTACCTTCCTTGTTCAGCCAGGGTTTGTGGGAGGCATTCCTGTGAAGGTCCTGAGAGATAATGGTTCCTCAGGTTGCTCTGTCAAGCAGAGTCTAGTTCGGCCTGAGCAGTATACAGGTCGACAGATCCATGCAAACCTTATTGATGGATCAGTGAGATTGTTCCCTGAGGCATGTATCTAGGTGGCATCTCCATTTTATACTGGTACGACACTCACAGTTGTCATGCCAGAACCTTTATTTGACCTCATAGTAGGAAACATTTATGGTGTCAAGGATAGTTGCACCGAACATGACGCTACTCAGACTTCGGCTGCTGCGGTAACACGAGCCATGGCTGAGGCTCCAGACTGTGTCACCCCAGTGATCATTGAATCGCCGCAAGATCTGATGTGTAGTCAACTTGTTGTACAAGAACAACATTCTGACCTGACACTTGCTGCTGTGTGGAACAAACAAAAGGGTCGAGTGATTAAGTATTCACGGGGAGGTCGAGCCAAGTTTCTTCGCAAGCAAGGACGGCTCTACCGTGAGTCACGAACACCCGAGGGCGTGGTTCAACTGCAGTTTGTCATTCCCGCCAAGTACCGCCTAGCAGTGTTACAATGGGGTCATTGTTCAGCCTGAGGAGGTCACATGGGCAAAAGGAAGACCCAGGCCCGTATCCGAGCTGACTTTTTCTGGCCAGGGATGGGACGAGACATAGATAGTTTTGTCCATTCCTGCAGTGTGTCAAAGTGACACCACTAATCAGGGATATGCCCTTCCTGTGCCGTTCGTAACCACACCTGTAATCTCTGAGTCAGTTGAGAGACAGGATAGTGGTGAAGTGAGTGTAGACCTGATGTCTCACTTGTTGGCCCCACAGGACACAGTATGTCCAGGGCCTGTACATACATATTATGTACCGTAGGTTAAGGGGGAAGTTCGAGAGAGAACTCCGCGAGGCAACTCGAGGCTATGGAAGACCCGAGTTTGCACAAGGATTCTCAGCTCCCCGATGCTAATATAAGTACTGTAGGTTAAGGGGGAAGTTCGAGAGAGAACTCCGCAGAGGCGACTCGAGGCTATGGAAGACCCGAGTTTGCACAAGGATTCTCAGCTCCCCGATACTAATATAAGTACTTAGGTTAAGGCACAGGTTGAGGACCCGTGTGCAGTTCGAGGCTATGGAAGACCCGAGTTTGCACAAGGATTCTCAACTTGCCCGACACTAATCGTGTGCTATAATTAATGGCGACCTCGAATGTACGAAGCTTAGGCTGTCACTTGTATTTTTCAGCTAAAGCGTACTTTTCGTAGCATGTACTGATTGCTAGGCAGAGCGAGTAATTGTAATAAGAATTTTTGTCTCATTGACATTTTTGATGCTCCACCTCAATTGATTTTGCAGGTACAGCAATGGGCGTAGCAGTTTTGCTGTGCGGGCCAGCTGATCGTCTGCCGCACGCTGCCGCCTCTTCTCCTCTGCCTTCGTTGTTGCCATATTATTAATATTTACTGTGTCATTTTACACGTAGGAACAGTTACACCACAACTGTTACACCTACACCATGTATTACATACATCACGCTACACAACAATTAGTTGTCAGTGTAAATGTAGCGACTTTTCGCTCAGTTTGACCTGAGTACAGGATTTTCGCCGTCGTCACGGAGTTTTTCCCTCAAGCTTGCTTCTATTAACGTAAATACGAGTTTTTTTTTGCTCACTGGCGACTGCGACTTTCTCTTGTAGCAGGATAGCACACACACCACAGTGTGAATCTTGTGTGACTGAGCTAGGATTTATATGTATGCATATTGAAATCTTTTTTCTGAAGGAAAAAAGACTTGATTTTGATGGGGCGTAATGTCACGAGTCGGCTAGTGACATTGGCTTTTGTGGGAAACCGCGAACTCAAGTGGAATCCCAGTTTATCGTTCAGTTAACCACTCATTTGGACGGAAGCTTTGTCAAATCAATTTTTCATTGTCATACGTGATCGTCTTTGTGTGAGACATCAGCGCTTCCGCTGAGCAATTTGTTTTGGGCGCTTTTCGCTCACTCGACTGTTAAGAAAATGCGGCCTAGTGCTCCTCTTTTCTTTCCCACGACTTACTCAGTCAAGTGTCTGTTGTGACGGAGAGAGGTACTGTGCTCCAGAAGTGAGAGAGAGAGGTCAGCAGCACCCAGACTCCACAAGACTACAGTTCTCCAGTGCTCCCACCCTTCTTTGGGTGATACACCACATTCAATGACTAGTATTTCCTTTTTGTATTTTCCTAGGTTTAAGAGTTTAGTTAAGGTGTTTTTCCTAGGCATAAGAATTTAGCTTTTGAGTGAGTGAGTGAGTGCGACCTCATTAATTTGATTTGAAATGTAACGTTAAATTTATTTTGTAATCAATAAATTTAACAGTTCTTTTTATTGAGCTTAATGTAATGTAAACTCTTGTTTCATTTCTCCATAATTAAGCTTATTTCCATTTGCTACTCATAACTGGTACTTAGGCCAGTCTTGTTGTATTAAGCTTAAAATCCGTTGTGCCTCCTAGGAGTTAAGCATCAGCAGGAACCTGATACTATTATTAGTATTAGTTATTTATTGTCAGGGGTGAAGTAACTTTCTCCAGAGGCTAACAGTACTAATAAACAGCAATTGAGTGATTAGTCTCTGCTGTGTACTGTTGAGAAAGTTTATAAATTCTCGTTCTTAGAGAATCGTGCGAAGCAAGTCAGCAAAAGGTAATCTCTGCTTGATTTAGCAAGACAAGCATTGTCCCTGCTCTTCAATATTACTGAACATTATTATCATTTAAATAATATAAGCATTTATTATAAAAAAAAAAAAAAGTGACAAATAGATAACACTAGAGTTGTGAAAAAGGTATATCTCAGCGAACTTGAAGGAGGGAAGAGGCGAGGCAGGCCAAGGAGAAGGTGGAGAGATATGGTGGATGAGTGTGTGAGGAAGAAAGGTTTGGAAGTCGGTGAGGCTAGGAAACTGATAAGAAATCAAGCTGGCTGAATGAATGTTGTGAGGAGAAGTTCATGATCAGGGATCTTGGCACCCTTTTTTAACGTGGCAGCGTCCAGATTGACTCAATCGGCTACATTTATATGAAGCTACAGAAGGTGGTGATTGTTTTTTGGCGTATCCGATAAAGCTAGGATTCCGAGAGTTTGAATGATGAGTGAATGGAAGTGTGGCCCATTGGATTGGGCAAATTTATGCTGTCTGGACATTGGTACTCCTCACCCTGCCCTAGGGTGGGAAAGAAAGTCCGGATGATGATGATGATGAATGATATATATATATATATATATATATATATATATATATATATATATATATATATATATATATATATATATATAATATTGTTACGGAACAGAGAAAGATAATGTACACTTTAAGTGAGAATACTAAAAATCACTACTGTCCCGTAAAGTTCCAGGTTCAAAACAAAAGAGTTAGGTAAAATTACAAGTTAAAGTTTAATGCTCAAACTAACAACAAAACATTCAGGACTCATAAGGATAATGTAATGGCAAATAAACAGGTTAAATATATGGTTAACTGCAATAGCCTCTATTAACACGAAATTAGCAAGAGTAAAGTTATCTAAGTCAGCCCTGATAAAATGAGATACCAGATAATACTCAGTGAATGGCAGATAAATTATTACAGATACAAACTATTATCAAAAATGACTGACATAAAACCCAACATCAATCAAAGACCTCACCAGGCCCAAGAATCAACCCCATGCTACACAGTACAAGAAAAAATGCAATAACACTTATACTCAAATTACACACAGCTGCTAGATGTTTGGAGATTTCTTGAGCACTCACAATAATAATATCTGTACAGGGGAGGACAGAGATGTGAACAAAATGAGGAGTAGATCTAAGTGGCAATGAAGCAGAGACTGAGCTCATTATATAGGGGCCAGCAGAGCTTGATACAACTTGTAAGAAGGACGCGCAAATGAAGCGATGGGGACAAACAGTTGACAATCCCGCACTGAATAACAGAAAGGACGACTTACTCTACTATAACGGTAGAAGGGGGGAACTGAGGCAGAACACGCTCGTGATCAAACATGCAGCACACTGTGCGTTAAAAATTACACAAAGGATGATGAAATCATAGGCTATGTAACACCTCCCCACAAAGAAAAACGAAATTTACAAAGGAAATTTCTTATTACTCTAAAACAATCTGTATATGGCATTACAGAACATGCAAAAGTCTTTCCTAGTGTTACAAAACATGAGATCTCCCTAGCACGTTCAATCATAGGTACTTGCCAGTATCCCTTTAACAAATCAAACTTACTTATGTACCTAGCCTTTCCTATCTTGTCTATGCAATCTTCCACACGAGGGAGAGGGTAAGTGTCTGTTTTGGTTATCTGATTAACACGTTTGTGGTCAATGCAAAGCCGCTGTGACCCACCTGGCTTAGGGACCAGAGTGACAGGAGAACTCCACTCGCTCTGACAGGGCTCAATTATCTTGTGGTCCAACAGGTAGCCAAGCTCCTTCTGGAAGAGAGGAACTTTCACTGGGTTCACACGGTAAGGAGGCAATTTAATTGGCTTTGCATCTCCAACATCGACATCATGCATCAACACAGTGGTTCTTCCTGGAGTGGCACGGAACACTTGCGGGTACTCCTGCAGTAATGCCGAAAACTCCTGCCTTTCCTTGGGAGGTAGATGAGAAAGCTTAGTCTGGAGATCATTCATGATATCAGGATTCTTCCCCAAACTATCACTCAGGCTCATACTGCATGGGAGAGCTTCACTTGCAGACTCGGGTGGAACAGCTACAGTGCAGACTGGATTATTTTCATCCCGCCTGTGATATAACTTTAGCATGTTGATGTGACATAGTTGCTTGCTCTTTCTACGATCTGGTGTGGCGATGACATAGTTGACATCACTGAGTTTCTTCTCCACGAAATAAGGGCCACTAAACTTGGCTTGAAGAGGTTGCCCATGAACTGGTAGCAGAATCAAAACCTGATCTCCTGGCTGAAAGTGGCGTAACCTGGACTTCTTATCATACCAAGTCTTCATTTTCTCCTGAGCAGCTCCTAAATTCTCTCTCGCCAGCTGTAAAGCAGTGGACAGCCGTTCTTTGAACTTCATCACATACTCCAGCAGGTTGACGTCATCTTCCTCCGACAGCCAGCATTCCTTGAGTAACTTAAGGGGTCCTCTTACTTCATGGCCAAACAGTAGTTCAAAAGATGAGAAGCCCAGTGATTCATTTGGAGATTCTCTTGCGGCAAACACAACGAATGGAAGACCTTTATCCCAGTCTTTCTGATGTTCCAAACAGTATTTCTTAAGCATCGATTTGAGTGTTTGATGATATCTCTCCAACGCTCCTTGGGTCTGGGGATGGTAAGCTGAAGACGTGATCTGGGTGATGCCCAACTCTTTCAGAGACTGCTTGAAAACATTTGACATGAAATTACTTCCCCGGTCTGACTGTACCTCCTTGGGCAGACCAAACTTTGTGAAGAACCCTAGCATTTCCTTAACCACGTTCTTTGCTGAGATGTTTCTAAGTGGAATGGCTTCAGGATAACGAGTAGCCATATCAATCAGGGTCAACACATAAGAAAATCCTGAAGAAGTCTTAGCAAGAGGGCTCACAATATCCACCAACACACGGGTGAAAGGCGCCTCAAAAGGAGGAATGGGAACTAGAGGTGCAACCTTTTCGGTCTGATTACACTTCCCCACAACTTGACAGGTGTGACAAGACTTACAATACCAGGAAACATCCCTGAAGATACCTGGCCAGTAGAAGTGTTTCAAAATGCGTGCCACAGTCTTCCTCACTCCAAGGTGTCCTGCCAAACTGGAATCATGAGCCACTCTAATGATATCCTGCCCACAAACACGAGGGATGACAACTTGATGTACAACCTCCCATTCACAGTCGGCTGATGCTGTTGGGGGTCTCCACTTCCTCATAAGTACTCCTGACTTTACATAATAACAAGTAGAAGCACCAGCTGACTCTTCTTCACTGTAAGCAGAGTTAGCTAGACCTTTCAACTCAGGGTCAGCAACCTGCAACTCAACCAACTCTTGACGAGACAAATTATCAACACTATGGGGTACTGCCTCATCTGGTGAGTGGTCCAAATTAGCAAGAAAAGTGTCAGCTAGGATAACATCATCATCATCATTATCCTCTAAATCACCAGTAACTTTAGACTTAGCCCTAGTGACAGCACATGCAGGGAACACATCAGGGACATCACAATCCTGGGACGCAGCCACTGGCTCACTAGACAACTGAGGAGCTGGACACACTTGACTTCCACCAATATCATTTCCAAGTAAGAAAGTTACACCTGACATTGGGAGTGTCTCAACCAACCCAACCATAACGGAACCATTAACAAAACCAGACTCTAAATTCACTCTGCACAGAGGGACAGAGAAGTAATTAGTCCCTACACCTTGTAAGATTACAGTTTCATCAGAGGAATTAACATTAGAGCCTAGAACACTGGTCAGCATAAGGGATTGGCAAGCACCTGTATCACGATATATTTTAACTGATTTCCTGTCATTACTGTCCAGAGGACTGACAAAACCATCAGACAGGAAATTAGCACATGAACTCTTGAGAGTGTCACCAACGTTACTGCTCAAAAGAAGAGCTCCATCGTGAGAACTTAAGTTACCCCTCAAAGCAGGTTCAGTTAACTCAGTTAAAGAATTCTGGGAACTCTCAAGAGTGGACACTAGACCAATTGACTGAATATTTAAAGACTCCTTTTTGTTCACATCACGCTGTCTCCTGAAACATCTCTCCGTAGTATGACCAAGCTTACTACAATAAGTACACTTACTTTTCTGAAATCTAGAGGTGAAGCTGGTATTTACTTCCTGAGAAACATCATCTTTATTCTCTTTCCTGTTACCTGTGCTCTGAGTAGAGGCAACGTACTTACTCTCAGCTTTCCCTTTTTCTCTAGAATATCTCTTGTGAGTGAGAACATATTCATCAGCTAAAACTGCAGCATCAAACAAATTATCTATTCTTTTCTCATCAAGATATAGGCTTACATCTTTATAAATACACCTTTTGAAGTCCTCCAGCAAAATCATCTGCTTAAATTTGACAAAATCAGAATCCACATTCTTAGAATTTAACCACTGCTCTAACAGATCTTCTTTGATTTTTGCATACTCAACATGGGATTGCTTATCTTGCTTGTAAGTTGTCCTAAATTTTACTCTATAGGCTTCAGGAACAAGCTCATAGGCCTTAAGAATCAAGCTCTTAACTACATCATAATTATCAGATTGATCCTGAGGCAAAGATGCATAAGTTACTTGAGCTTTGCCGGTGAGAACAGTTTGAAGGAGTACTGGCCAATACTTTTTAGGCCAACTAAAACCTGTAGCTACCCTCTCAAACAACTGAAAATACTTTGTTAAATCAGATTCATTAAAAGGAGGGACAAGTTTAACATTTTTAGCCACATCAAAATCATCAGAGCTAGATGATCCAGTTCCACCTTGTTTCATGCGATACTCATGGTCTGCCTGAATCCTAGCAAGTTCAACTTGTTCCTGAAACTCAGCCTCCTTAGCACGGGCCTCCTGAAGGGCTAGCTATAACTTAGCTAATTCAATCTGCGTTTGCTCATTTGGAGGAGTTACATTAAACAAGCTTTCATTAATCATGTCAACAATTTGATCTTTAGAATGATGAGAGCGAACAACAATTCCCAATTGTTGAGCAACAAGCTTAGGTTCATTCTTTGTTCTGTTTTCTTCATCACACACTGTTTGCACATTTGACAAAAAATCTTTGGCTTCATCAAGTGTAGTAATAGTAGACATAATTAATAAGTAACAGTCACAAAATATCAAGCAAATATCCTTATGATAATATCCTGAATATCCTGATATGAGGTCGCCAAATTTATGTTACGGAACAGAGAAAGATAATGTACACTTTAAGTGAGAATACTAAAAATCACTACTGTCCCGTAAAGTTCCAGGTTCAAAACAAAAGAGTTAGGTAAAATTACAAGTTAAAGTTTAATGCTCAAACTAACAACAAAACATTCAGGACTCATAAGGATAATGTAATGGCAAATAAACAGGTTAAATATATGGTTAACTGCAATAGCCTCTATTAACACGAAATTAGCAAGAGTAAATTTATCTAAGTCAGCCCTGATAAAATGAGATACCAGATAATACTCAGTGAATGCCAGATAAATTATTACAGATACAAACTATTATCAAAAATGACTGACATAAAACCCAACATCAATCAAAGACCTCACCAGGCCCAAGAATCAACCCCATGCTACACAGTACAAGAAAAAATGCAATAACACTTATACTCAAATTACACACAGCTGCTAGATGTTTGGAGATTTCTTGAGCACTCACAATAATAATATCTGTACAGGGGAGGACAGAGATGTGAACAAAATGAGGAGTAGATCTAAGTGGCAATGAAGCAGAGACTGAGCTCATTATACAGGGGCCAGCAGAGCTTGATGCAACTTGTAAGAAGGACGCGCAAATGAAGCGATGGGGACAAACAGTTGACAATCCCGCACTGAATAACAGAAAGGACGACTTACTCTACTATAACGGTAGAAGGGGGGAACTGAGGCAGAACACGCTCGTGATCAAACATGCAGCACACTGTGCGTTAAAAATTACACAAAGGATGATGAAATCATAGGCTATGTAACAATATATATATATATATATATATATATATATATATATATATATATATATATATATATATATGACAGTTTTGTTGTTTTCCTTCTCCACCTCCTCCTCCTAGTGCAAAAAAAATCTTGCTAGCATAATCAATTATAACAATTCCTGCTACAAGTACAGTGCAACAAGGAAACCAAACCCTTTCATCTGGAGACGCATTAATATGGTTATTCTTTTCGACATCCAGGAATATTTTATTCATCTTAAGAAGTTTCCTTGGAGTGTTTGAGTCAGTCAAAGCTATGTATAACACACCTACTTCAGAAAGTCTATTGTTTACCCATCTGACAGGAAAATAATATGACAATATTACATTTGTTATGTTAATAGCGTCACCTTGCAAAAGAGGGTAGTAGTTGCTTATTTATTTATTTATTTATTTTATTGCCTGTCAACGTGGTGACGTCTGTGACACACGTATGTGGCTGTTTCACTAAAGTCTAACCCTTGAAATCCGTTGATGTATTTTTTAAATATCAGTCTTATTTCCCCTAAAGTTTTTTCTTCAGCTTCGGATTTTATTTTTTTCTGGATTAGAGCCTTCATTAGTGATCATTAATCCTCTCATTATGAGAGGGATTTGCTGTACTGAATAAGTGTCTTCAATGTGCGACGGGTTTTCAAAGATGAATAAACTGTAAGAAAATAGTACGAAAACAATTACAAATTATGTCTTTGGGCTGAAGGAGCTGATAATCACTCGACACCCTGGGATGATAACTGATTTTGTTACTGCACATACATTTTTATATTCCCCGGTCACTATTCCCTGCTAAAACTGTACATAAATGAAAGGCTTTGGATGCACTCAGTTCACAGTGCTCAAAATGTTGCTTTTATTTTGAGAGAATGTACAGCAGTTAAACTATTTTTCTAGTTCATTTGTACAATTACTGTAAAATTGTCACTCTCAGTTTGACCTTGTTTGAATGCCAACAAGCTACAAATTGAAATAAAGTAAAAAGTAAATAAATTCCAACGCAGCCAAACTCACTAGGCAATAGTGTCATGGGTGTAATTACTAAAACACTAAAAAGTTTTAATCATCACAGTTTTAACTCTCGATGCAGTAAGTACTTTCCTCAGACTATTTGTAAAACAAGCAACAAAAATAAATGTTGGTAGGCAGTCGACTTCTTTACTCGCTGATAACTCATTACTCAACACTGACTTACTAATTTAATAGGGCAATTACTTAATGAACAGGCATGCAACAGTTCTTTCTCTTTTAGACTGTAGTATATTAAATGCCTCTCCAGTGTCATGTATTTGTTAAGAAAAAAATAAGCTTACCACGGCATTTAGAATGACAGTACTTACCATGAAATTTAAGTTTAGATTACTTACCACACAACCAACTCACTAGCTTGTACAAGAGAATAAAAGAAAAAGCTTCTGTATATTGTTTACCTTTGACAACTGGCAATACACAGTGGTAAATAAATCTGTTTCAGTCGTAAAATGAGTGTCAAACGTGTTCCCCAGCAAGGCTTTTGTGGTTGCTCCATTAACTCAGAGAGAGAGAGAGAGAGAGAGAGAGAGAGAGAGAGAGAGAAACCTCGACATTCTCCACTGACCTCCGACTGGAGCCCATCGACCTTTGGATCGTTACAGTGAAAATCCTGACCCTGTTTATCCTGATCTAGGGTGACGTTACATTGGGACCATTAACCCTCCTGTATCATGGTGTAGAGGTCCTTACACAGGGAATGCTGAATCACTCCACACTTTATTTTTAACCTTTGGAAACATAACTTCTGTCATTACATTCATACTATCGACGGATGATTTTATTCAGCTCCAGTGACATATCTTGTGAAGGGATTAATGAATGCTCTGTCTAACCTTTCCAGTCTGACCAGGTTCTAATGCGAATGATATTGCCTGAAGATAGCATAAAATACAATTACAGTACAGTTAGCAACATATAAACCTGGGACAGCTTCAGTGTGTTGCAGCAGAGATTCAGGATTTCGTACACTTGACAGCTTTGACAAATCTGTCTATCTATCTATTGCCAGACGCCTCAATCCCGTTTGGGGTGGCCACAAACAAATCGCCTCCAAGTCTCCCTGTCCCCCGCCATTTCACTGCCCTGCTCCCAACTCACACCCCCCCTCTCTCATATACGTCTCCATCCCATCCCTCCATCTCATCCTCGGCCTCCCCCTCCCTCTTCCCCCCTCCACCTCACTCACATACACTCTCTTCGTCAGTCTTTCACCCTCCATTCTCTCCACATGGCCAAACCACCTCAGTGTGTTCCTCATAAGGCTTCCTATCACATCCACATCCAAACCACAACGCTCCTTTATATCCTCATTCGTCAGCCTGTCTCTCCACGTGACTCCACAGGCTCCTCTTAAATAACTCATTTCCACTGCTCTCACTCTTGACATGTGTCCTTCCAACAACGTCCAAGCTTCACTTCCATACGTTAGAGTTGGTATCACAATACTGTCATGTAGTAACTTTTTCACTTCCATGCTCACTTCCCTGTTTCTTATCACTGCTTTCAAAGAACCAGCAACCTTTCTTCCCTGCTGTACCCTTTCAAGCACTTCACCCTCCAAATCTCCGTCCTTACTCATCACACTACCCAAGTACTTAAACGTACTCACATTTTCCAATTCCTCACCATCCAACCTCGCTGTACATTCACTGACTTCACCCCTCTCAAAGACCATCACTTTACTTTTCCCTACATTCACCTTTAGATTCCGTTTCTTACAAACTTTCCTAAACTCATCCACCAAGCCTTGCAGCTCCCCTTCGTCTTCACTCAACAACACAGTATCATCTGCAAACAACAGTACAGGGAGTTTCCAAACACTATCCTCTCTCACCAGGGACACTCCAACATCCATTACCCTACCTTGTACCTCGTTTATTACCCCATCCATGTACAGATTGAACAACCATGGAGACATGACACATCCCTGTTTCAACCCAACTTTCAAAGAGAAAAATTCACTTAGTTCACCATCCACACGCACTGCAGCCTTCGCACCATCGTACATACTCTTCACAGCATTCAACAACTTCCCATCTACTATATATATTCTTAACACTTTCCACAATCCTTGTCTATCCACCCTGTCATATGCTTTCTCCAAATCCATGAAAGCCGCATACAACATCTTTCCCTTCTCTAGAAACTTTTCCACTAAAGATCTAAGAATGAATATCTGATCTACACAACCTCTTCCCTTCCTAAAGCCTCCCTGTTCTTCTCCAACTAATTTCTCTGTTCTTTCTCTAACTTTGTCAATAAGTATCCTACCATACACTTTTCCTATTATACTAAGAAGACAAATGCCCCTATGATTACCACACACTTCTTTTTCCCCTTTTCCTTTGTTCAAGGGAATAATTATACCTGACTTCCAGTCCTCCAGGACTCTACCTTCCTCCCAGGCCTATCTGCACATCTTCCACATCCATTCTACTACTATCTCTCCCCCATGCTTCAGCATTTCACCACACACTCCATCAATTCCTGGGGCTTTCCCCGATTTAACTTTCTTCATTGCTTCCACAACTTCTATCCTACTGATTTCTTCCTGTCTTCTCACCTCCCTCCTGCTCCCAGCCATTCCCCAGCCACTTATACTCGCATTACTTCCATCCTCTATGCTCAACAATTCCTTAAAGTGTCCTCTCCATCTGCTCACTTTTTCTCCCTTCTCCACTAGTAATCTACCATTTTTATCTTTCACTCCCCTGCTAACTTCACATCCACCCTGTCTTACTCTCTTCACCTCTTTCCAGAACATTTTCTTACAGTCCCTCCACTTTACACTCAAATTCCTTCCAAATTCCTCATCTACACTCTCTTCTTACTCTCTCTTACTAATCTCTTCACCTCTCTCTTTCTTTCTACATATAACTCTTTCTCTTCCGCCTCTCAACTTCTTCCACGCCCCTATTTCTCATCCATTCATTGTATGCTTTCTTTTTTTGTGCCACAGCCTGTCTCACCTCTTCAGTCCACCACGCTGTTCCTTGCACCCCCCTCCGTCTTCTCTTCCTTCCACACACTACATCACATGCTTCGCATACTTCTTCTGTAAATATCCTACACACACCTTCCACATCTCCCATCTGCTCCAATTCATATTTACCAAATCGTTCCTTCACTTCTCTCTTATACTCTGCCTTTTTCTCATCCTCTTGTAACCTTTCCACTCTCCTTGCAACTACTCCTTCCTCTCGTCTTTCCCTTCTTCTATTCCTCCATCTTCCTTGAATCCTAAGTCTGGGTACCACCAAGTAGTGGTCAGAAAATCCACTCCCCCAACCTCTATAAGCTCTTGCATCCATTACACATCTTCGCATCCTTTCATCCACACACACATTATCAATCATTGCCTTCCTTTCATTCAGTTCACCACCCACCCTTCTCATCACTCGCCATGTATACCTGTGGATCATTTTATGCCTGAAGAGGGTATTGGCTATCACCAACCCCCTCCCAGCACAAATGTCCACTAACGCACTCCCAATCTCATCTATATCAGCCAACTGCTTTGGCAAATAATCACATATTTGTTGGTGGCACTGACATGAATGAAGAGAGGTGTCAAAATAACTAAAACGACCAAATAAATGTTATACATGACCGTCGGAAATTGTAGCTAGACCTTCACTTCACAGTCACTGTCCCAGATTCATATGTGGCCAGCCGTACGTCCTCCTAATAAAAAAATTACTTTAAAGGGTTGTTACATAGGAAACTTCGCCTCCACTTCCCTTTATCTTTTTCTGTGGCAGCTATTCCCTACCTAAAGGTAAATAAGCAGTTCAAGACAGAAGTTTGCCTTACATGTCGCCTCTTCTACTTGTCTTTCTTTTTGGGCTAATATTTTTATGCTGTGAAAGGATTGGAATATTTATCTGTCCAGTGAAATATTAGGCAGACTTCGTCCCTGATTGTATTTCCAAAGGGGTACACAGAACACTGCTTAGGAATACACGCATGACCTTTAGAAACCCCCCCCCCCTCCTTTTCTTTTTTTTTTTTTTTAATTATGTTACTAAGCTTAAAGAAGACAAAAAAATATCGCATTTGTTCATTACAGCGCCAACTAAATATTTCCTTGTTTTCTACCATACTTCGTAATTATGAAGATAACCTGGTATAGTGGATGAAGATTACATTACGCATAAACTGATTACTTGCTTAGTTAGTTCAATAATTTTCATTTTCATAGGATAAAAATCGGGGCTTGATAATAGTCTCAGAATGTGATAGTTAATATTCACTTCTCATTTCTTTGCTTCATTACATTTGTTATGTCTCTGTGAAATGTTGGAAGAAAAGTGCGGCAGAATGTACAGTGGATCAATATATATATATATATATATATATATATATATATATATATATATATATATATATATATATATATATATATATATATATATATATCCCCAGTCTGTTCATTATGGAACAGTAGACTAAAAAATGTTTCAAAATAATGTTCAGTAATATCTCCCGTACCTGTATGACTTTTTCCCCACCGTTAGAGCCTAAAAGAGGAACTTCATGCATCATACGAAAATACACCGTCCATTAAAAAACACTTGCTAAACTCGCTAGGCACTAGTGTCATGAAAGTAATTACTAAAACACTGAAAAATTTTGATCATCATAGTTTTAACTCTCAATGCAGTACTTTCCTCAGATTATCTGTAAAACAAGCAACAAAAATAAATGTTGATGGGAAGTAAACTTCATCGTTCACTCACATCTGTTTATTCAACACTGACTTACTAATTTAATAAGAAAATTACTTAATGAACAGGCATGCAACAGTTCTTTATCTTTTAGACTGCAGTTTGTTAAATGTGTCCCCAATATTATATGTTTGTTAAGAAAAAAATAAACTTAAAGTACCTACCACGAAATTTAAGCTTACAGTTCTTACCACGAAATTTAAGTATAAATTACTAACCACTGAACCAATTCACCAGCTTGTACAGGGGAATAAAAAAAAAAAAAAAAAAAAAGCTTCTATATATTGTTTATTGTTGATAACTGGCAATGCACAATAGTGAATAAATCTGTTTCAATCGTAATAATGAAATCAAACATATGTTCCCCAATGATGCTTTTGTGGTTCCTCCCTAAATTCAGAGAGAGAGAGAGAGAGAGAGAGAGAAAGAGACCTTGACATTCTCCACTGACCTCCAACTGGGACCCAGTGACCTTTGGATCGTTACAGTGGAAATCCTGACCCTCTTTATCGTGGTCTAGGGTGTGGTTACATAGGGAACGTTGACCCCCTTTTATCATTGTTTAGGGGTTCTTACACAGGGCATGCTTAATCACTCTACACTTTATCTTTTAACCTTCTGAAACAAAACTTCTGTCAGTATATTCATACTACCAACGGGCAATTTTATTCAGCTTTATTGACAAATCTTGTTGTGAAGGGATTAATGAATGTTCTGTCTACCCTCACCAGTTCAACAAGGTTCTAATGCGAATGATATTGCCTGAAGATAGCATAAAAGACAATTAAAGCACAGTTAGCAATGTATAAACCTGGGACAATATCAGTGTGTAGGAACAGAGATCTGGCATTTGGAACACTCGACAGCTTTGACAAATAATCACACATTTTTTGGTGGCACTGACATGAATGAATGAAGGTGTCAAACTAACTGAAATGGCCAAATAACTGTTATGCATGAACGTCAGAATTGTCGTTATATCTCCACTTCACGCAGCCACTGTCCCAGGCTCATTGTGTCCAGCTGCACTTCCTCCTAATAAAAGGATTAATTTAAAGGGTTATTACATAGAGAACTTCACCTCCTATTCCCTTCATCTTTTTCTAAAGTAGCTGATTCCTACCTGAAGGTAAATGTGCAGTCCAGGACAGAAGTTTGGTTAATATATCGCCTCTTCTTCTTGTCATTCTTTTCAGGCTAATATTTTTTTGCTGAGAGAGGCTTGGAATATTTGTCTGTCCAGTGAAATAATAGACAGACTTTGTCCCTTTCTGTTAATATCTCCAAAGGAAAATTGTTTGGGAATACACACATGACCTTTAGAAATCCGTGTTTTTTATTTATTTTTTTTTTTACTGATGTATTATTAAGTGTATAGACGAGAGGAAATAATATATTTTTTCATTACAGCGCCATCGAAAGATTTGCTTTGATTCTCTCATACTTCGTAATTATGGAGACAGCTTGGTAGAGTGAATGAAAAATATACTTCGCATAAACTATTATATTACTTGTTTCGTTAGTTCAAAAATTTTCATCTTTAAAAGGAAATACTTGGTGTTTGATAATCGCTTTCGAATGCAAAAGTTAATATTCACTTCTCATTGCTCAGCTGAAACATATTTTCTAAGTCACTGTTTAACTTTGGAAGGAAATTGCAGCAGGATGTACAGTGGATCTAAAATTTTTATTTCCCCAGTCTGTACATTATGGAACAGTAGATTAAAAATGTTTCAAAATAAAGTTCAGTGTTTTCTTCCGTACCTGTATGATTTTTTCACCACCGTTACAGCCTGCAGGAGGAACTGTATATATCATACGGTAATACACTGTCCATTAAAAAGCACTTTGAGATTCTGATGACTATTTTGATCATTTCAAATCCAAACTCAGAGATTCGGATGGTGCTTTTAATCGTCATTTTAAGAAACTTTTGTAAAATATTCACCATAAATCGCATTTACGCATCATAACAAAGAGGCTCCAGCACGATGTCACGGAATGGTTGCTCTATGTGTGGCGGTACTGCCTCTGACTCATGGCTTTGTTTATTACTTTATTCTTGGTGAATATTTTTCTAAAGCCAGGTATAAAATGTTTGTTTTTCTCCTAAATTCAACTCGTCACTTTGACCTTTTATTTTCTTTGTTTTTCTTTTATGAACATACTGCGATAAAGTACAACTATTCAGCTTCAAAATAACACCATAATCAGCATTGTAACATAAAAAGTGTATTTACACTGACCGATCAAAGAAAAACATCGCGAAGAGAATATGCGGCCGAGACTAAAATAAAATTGTGCATCTCTTTCATTTCGCTTTACTGCACACTGAAATGCAAAAATTACCATAATCTATATATCATTGTAAAGGTAATTTATTGTATTTTTGCATGGTTTAATTCAAATTTACATATCTTTACTCGTTCTTTTTTGCCGAATATTTTTCTACAGCAAGGTATAATTTTTTGGGTTTTCTAACTTCAACTCGTCATTTTGACATTTTATTTTCTATGTTCTCCCTTTTTTAACTTACTGCGATAAAGTACAACTATTCAGCTTTAAAATGGCACCAAAAACCAACATTCTGTCATGGAAAGTGTATTTACACAGAGCGATCAAAGTAAAATATCGGGCAGCGATGATGTGGGTCAGCGTGAGTGGCTGACTCTAGCACAGACATAATCTGCCCGACCCAGAAACCTGATAGGGTTATGGAACAGTAGATTAACAATGTTTCAAAATAATGTTCAGTGTTTTCTTCCGTACATGTATGACTTTTTCACCACCGTTACAGCCTAAAGAAGGAACTGTATACATCATACGGTAATACACTGTCCATTAAAAAGCACTTGCATTAAGAAACTGAATTAAAAAATGATAAAGAAAATGAAAGAGGAACAAGGCTCACTCTGAAGCCATCAATCACCTGTGTAGGATAATTACCTGATCGAGTGTGCAGGTGCACGTGAAGGGAAAATATGCCCCGAGAAAATCCTGGAGCCTCTGGTATAGGGGGTGATTATATAGGGAGCTGTGACCCCCTACACCCTTTGTATTTCATGTAGTTTTTTTTATTGGGAGCGCTGACCCCCGCCTTCCTTTGTTTTTAATGTAGAGGTTGTTATATAGGGAGCGTTTACCCCTTTACCCTTTATCATGGTCTGTACGAGTCGCCACAGAAGGTACGTTGATTCCCCTCTCCCTTTGTGTTTAATGTATGGGTCGTTACATAAGGAGTGTTGATCCTCTCCTCCCTTTGTATTTAATGTAGGGGTCGTTACATACAGAGTGCTGAGTCCCCCTTTGTAGTTAATGTAGGGGTCGTTATATAGGGAGCGCTGATCCCCGCCTTCCTTTGTATTTAATGTAGGAGTCGTTTATTGGGAGCGCTGACCTTCGCCTCCCTTTATTCTGCCTTAAAGGTCGTTGTAAACAGTAGTGAGTGCTAATCCTTTTCTGCTCTTTTCCTGGCCTAATCCTTACCAAGAGAGTGCTAGCCCCTCCACCCTTTATCATGGTCTGTGGGGGTAGTTATACAGGGAGAGTTGACCCTCCTCTTCCCTTTATTTAGGTTCTAAGGGTAATTATATACTGAGTGCTGACTGTCTTTTGCCACTTTCCTACTCTAGTCGTTAGTTAGGTGTTCATGATGACCCCCTTCACCCTGTATCCTGGTTTATATGGGTTTAGGTTTATACATAGGAAGTGTTGATCACTTCATGGTTTTGTGTATAACCCTTTTAATCCCTGGACGTACTTTCGCCTAGAGACAGCAAGCAAAAACTCAGAAAAGAAGCCACTGTAGGGAAGGATTAATGGAGAGTGTTTCGAACTCCCATCTCAGCAATCTCCCATGAGTAAAGGAAGTAATCGTTAGTAGACAATGAGAAAATGAGTTTACTGTGGAGTTAGAGAGGCCCTTCTTAGGGTGGAGAAAGCTTACTGTTGAATTACAGAGGCCATCCTTGTGCTGGAAAAGGCTTACTGCAGAGCTGGAAAGGTCCTTCTTATTTTGGAAGAAACTTACTGTAGAGTTAAAGAAGCCTTTCGTGTGCTGGAAAACGTTGGAGACGTCATTTTTATGCCGAAGAAAATCGCCAGGGGGTCGTGGTGGTGAAATATATAGGTTGTCACGGTGACGAAGAGGTTAATGGGTGTCTGGGGATGGCTCAAGAATCTATTTCTCCTGGGAGAGAGAGTAAAGAATGTCGCTGTCGTCCTTCCTCCGTGTCGTGAGAGATAACTTAAAGGGGCGGGAGTGGAGAACTGAGGTCATATGTACAAACAATCTTAACTAATTTTCAAAGTCTCCCCTTCCTCCCCAAGTTCCACGCTGGGACGAAGTTAGCAGAAATATTTTTATACCTACAAGTTTTGTTAAATTATTTCTTAGTTACCTGGATTCCTAATTATGTTGTCCATAAAGCGAGGCGATGATGCTCTTGACTGATTGGTGATGAGTGGCTGAATGCTTCATGTCCGAATAACATCGTTGTATTTCAGATAATTACTGGATTTCGATTCACATTCCCGGTAATTATTTGAAATACAACGATGTTATTCGGACATGTTGCTTTCAGCCAATCATCATCAACCTGTCAAGTGCATCTTTGTACCGGGAAAAAAAAAAAAAAACAGTATAGAATCAGCATCAGCTGAAAAAAAAATACAGGTTCTCTCTTCAACAGTATAGAAGTTTGAAAGTTTGCCTGTAAATAGGTCTCCGTTGCAGCTAATGAAGAATAATTTTGTCTCATCGTTTTGGTTGTCCGGTGCATAAAAACTATTTTTTTCTTTTTTTCTCTTTTTTATATCAGACTCTGGACATAACATACTTCGTTCCCTAAGTCCCAGCATTCCCCCTCACATGTATAAACAGTCAATCCTTTACCCAGCTTTAGCTCAAGAATGTTTTTAGTTCTGGGTACTGGAAAGCAACCTCATCCCTCCACCGATCCCTTTTGGTTTCGAGGTTACTGTTTTGCTGGGACGTGACCGTTCTACCTCCCAGCACTTCTCTTTAAAGCAACTTCGTTCCTTCTACGGCCCCGGAGAAGGGAACAGGGAGGGGAGGGGAAAATTTACAGTAATGGTCAATAATTTTTTACGCAATCTCGAAACTGTCAAAGCCTCGATGTAGTGCTGCCCACGGCTGTCTCTGCAATAACTGACAAGCCAATTGATTTCCTCTAATCCAGAAAACTATCTATGTTGGGCGGTAACTTTACAGCAAAAATGACGCCTTGATGGTCGGTTGGGTTTAGGCGCACCAACTGGATGGATCTCGTAAGAGTTTACATCCGAGAAGGGTTGGGGTATATTGCTCACATAAGGTTACTCAGGGACAAGTGAGGCTAGTCACCTTCTCCGTAAATTTTTGAGTAAGGAGCATAGCTCAGGGCCTCTGTGCTCCTGATAGGGCAAAATAGGGTAGGATTTTTAGTAAATAAAGTATGCTGGAATATTCAAGCGGGTTCGAAGATTTGAAGTCTCACTCTGCTAATTCAAAATCACAGACTTTAAAAGCAATATTGGCCAACAACTCTGCCTTTAGCTTTCGTCCTTTTCTGATTCGTGTCCATAAAGAAAAAATAAAGTAAAAAAAAAAAAAGAAAATCGGAGCCACTTTAAGACAACAGACTGGCAACAAATGACCCACTGGTGAAGTTGTTAGTATTTTTTTTATTTCCTTGGGTCCTTTGTCACGAGTTATGACGTCCTCTCCCTCTTGTTATCCATAATTGCTTGTTCAGGGGCTGTGTTGTTAAATAATTGGGAGTTATATAACACTTATACAACGCTGACTTCATTGTTGTTAGGTTTTTATTTGACTGTGATGCATGGTTACGGGGGGTGTTATAGTTTATTAGCTTCATTATCCTTCTTTGTCCTGGTGGTTGTTACTGACTGAATGAGGAACACTGACAGCATTGTATATATAACCGTCGTCATCGTCGTCGTCATCGCCATCGCAACCATCGTCACCACCACTATCCCCACCACCACCATTTTCACCCCCATCTTCGCTCATTATCATCATCACCACCTCACCACCATCACCACCACCCCGCCACCATCGTCACAATCATCGTCGTTATCATCAGCAGCAGCAGCAGCAACAAAAAGAGCAGCTATCCAGTGTCAAGCGCCCATCATCCGTTTTCATCACTATCCTCGACATCATCACCAATTTGCCTGGAATACCAAGCCTGACTCTTTGATCTCTACGGAGATACAGACGAGAGGAGGGAGGAGGCATCATGTGCAATATGCAATACTTCCCCCATATTGCCATGAAGGGACCAGATTGCTACACAAGCGCATGGAGGTGGATGCCCTCAGTGTAGTCACTTGAACGTAGCTCTACATCGAGTGAGTGGATGATAGCGCAGCAGTCTGATTTACCCATCCATCTACCCTGTACTCAACTCACTCACCCACCACGTCCATACTAACCTACCTAACTAACACTCACTGCATTCATCTGCACCCTTCACCTTCAGAATCCAACAATATTCACCTTCATCACCTACACTCACTTAGGCCCGTATTCGTGTCGGGTTAGGGAGGCTCCCTAGCAACTCTTCCTTACTCATTTAATTTTGGCTACAGCTGGTTAATATAGTTTTGTACGTCACTTATGCATGGTATGGCGATATTAAAATGACTCAAACAACGCACGCGAGGATGGGAAGGTGTAATACGCCAAATAAATACCTGAAGAAAGGTGTTAGGGAGCGTTCTTATCCGACGGGAATACTGGCCGTAGACTACTCACCCAACACCTTCAGAATATACTCCTTTAATGTAGGTACTCCACACTCAGCCACCTAAATCTTTCACTTTCAGACTTCCCATATACACTCAGGTATCCTTACTTTCTTCACCCACCTACACCTATCACCTTAAGAATTCATTTATCCAAGTACGAACATTCACCTCAGCCGCCTACACTTTTCACCTTCTGATTTCATATATACATACCCATATTCACCTGCTCACCCACCTACTCATTCATCTATACCTTCCACCTTCACAAATCACATATCCATTTATGCCCATTAAACTCACCTACACTCTTTCCTCAGAGTTCACATATCCAGCTGCATATTTTCACCTACTCACTTACGCCTCTCACCTTCAGCATTCACCTTAGTCACCTACACCTTTTACCTTCAGAAATCACATATCCAGGTATGCTTACTTAACTCACCTACGCGGTTCACCTTAAAAGGTCACCTATACATACCCATACACACCTACTCAGCTTTCACCCAGCGACTTAAATCCAGCAAGGGGCCAAAATAGTGAATAGAGTTCGTGGAAGTAAATTAGAAGGAGCCAAGTTTTTAATTAGTTTAGCCATTGAAAAGTTTGGGGGTTCAAGAGACTGAGTTCACCTGTTAGTTGTGTTAGGAGTGTTAGAATCGGGTGTTAGGTGGGTGGGTGTGGGTGCTGTGGATGTGTGTGGCAGGGGTTAGTTTATGTATGTGTGTGTGTGTGTGTGTGTGTGTGTGTGTGTGTTAAAGTATGAGTATGTGATTAGCTATTATCACCATTGGTTTATATAATGAGTGGTATAGTGTGTGTGTGTGTGTGTGTGTGTGTGTGTGTGTGTGTGTGTGTGTGTGTGTGTGTGTGTGTGAGAAAGAGAGAGAGAGAGAGAGAGAGAGAGAGAGACAGACAGACAGAGACAGACAGACAGACAGAGACAGTGACAAAGACAGAGACAGAGAGAGAGTGACAATTTCCGCCAGGTAAGACAAACATGTGAAATCCAGGCTGTCACCTCTCTCACCTGATTTGATCCTGGTCCTCCTCTCCTCCACTCTCCTACGTCCCTCGTTCATCCTCCTCCTTCCTTCCTCCCTTCTGCTACATCATTCCTCCCTCACACTCAATCATTCTTCCATTCTATTCTTTCCTTTTTCCCTTCCATTCCGTCCTTCTTCTATCCTACTTCCCCCTTCTTCCATCCGGCTCCATCCTTCCTTTCTCTATTCTGCACCTTCTTTCCTCCATAATCCTCTTTCCATCATCCTTTCCTTCCTGCATTCCCCCTTCCTTCCCCATCCCCCTCCTTCCTTTCCTCCATTCTTTTCCTTCCTTCCTTCAGTCTGCGTCTTCCTTCATTCATTCTGCTGCTTCCTTTATCTATTCTGCTCCTTCCTTGTTCAGTTCTGCTCCTTCCTTGCTCCATTCTGCTGCATCTTTCCTCCATTCTGCTCCTTCCTTCCTTCCTCCATCCTCCTTCCTTCCTCCATGCTCCTCTTTCCTTCATCCACTCTGCTCCTTCGTTCCCTTATTCTGCACTTTAATTCCTCTATTTTGCACATTTCCTTTGCGATATTCCTCTTCTTTTTCTCCATTCTGATCACTCCCTCCTACACTCTGCTCCTTCTTTCCTACGTTCTGTTCTTTCTTTCCTCCATTCTGTTCCTTCTTTCCTCCATCCCGCTATTCCATTCCTCCATTCTGCTCACCCTATCTTCCTCCCTCCTTCTGTTTGTCACCCTGTATTTGTCAGCTCCTCCTCCTCCTCCTCCCCCTCCACTCTCCTTGTCTCTCTCTCATCTCCCCTCTTCCTCTCTCCTCTTCGTCTCTTCCTCCACTCTCTCTTTAGGACATCAAGCCATTTTTTTGTTTTTATCTTACGGAAGTCTCGCCTAAAAGGAGAAAATGATCTGATGGTAGTGCAAAACTGAAAGAGCCATTGCAGTGAAGTGGTTACCTCTCTCTCTCTCTCTCTCTCTCTCTCTCTCTACTTTGTTGTAATTAGAAAGTAGGGCTTTCCATTAATATTAAAGCAGAGATACTTAGAAACGACTTTAGACTGTGTGTTATATGTGTATCCGAAAAAAAAAAAAAACACGTCTCTCTCTCTCTCTCTCTCTCTCTCTCTCTCTCTCTCTCTCTCTCTCTCTCTCTTTCAAGCAGGAAGTGAGTAAATAAGCGAGAGAGTTAAACTGTCGATACTGGAAACAAAGAGAACCATATCAGAAAATAAAGGACAAGGTTATGGGACAATCTGAGTAATTGAGGAAGGAGGGAGAGAGGGAAGAGGAAGAGGAAGAGGAAAGAAAAGAAAATGTGGGAATGTCAAATAGTGACAAGTGTGTGTGTGTGTGTGTGAGAGAGAGAGAGAGAGAGAGAGAGAGAGAGAGAGAGAGTTGGAGTGGACAGTGAAAGACAGACTGACTGACTTTTCCAGGGCTTCCTCATGCAGAGATCACAGTGTTTCTCTGTCAAAATCCATCTCCCGACGATTAGGTGTGCCGAACCGATCCCTTTCTTTGTATGACCCTGATCATTTATTGACACGGTTTGGGGATATTAGTACCGAAGGGAAGGGGTGCGGACGGATTTATCGCATGCACCATTCACAAACCGTATGAAGCCAAAGCTGTCGTTGTTGTTGTTGTTGTTGTTTTTTGGCTACTCCTTTCCTCTTACTGACTCCCTTCAGCCTTTCTCTCCTCCTCATTGTTGCAGTCCACTATTTCTATCTCGTGTTTCACAGGTTGTTATGGCTCTTCTCTACTATCTCCTAGCACCTTTTCCCCATTATGGAGAGCACCCAACTCCCTTCAAGCATCTAATTCTCTACTGTTCAACTCCACAGTGCAAGAATAACTGATACTGTCTTTCATTAACTGTACACAAATGGTCAGTTGCGGAACTCTTCCTCAGTCTGTTTCCCACTTCCTCTGACCTCCAGTCTTTTAAACCCAATGTATCAAGGCAGCCGTGGCTCAGTGGATTAGAGCGCTCCGCTCTGACCGAAGGGTCGGAGGATCGAATCCATCCAATTGTCATTGGTAGACATCAGGAAGCGCATCCGGTCGTAAAATACTACACGCCCCAGTTCAAAAGTCCTCTACCCAGGGGCAACGCCTTAGCCCTTCGGGGATACCTGGCGTAAAACCAAATTATAATGATTTCTATCAAGGCATCGAAATGGAAGTATATTGACTTGGTTCTCTATTACTCATTTCTCTTTAGCAATGACCAAATTTTGCAGTCTTTCAGCATTCGGTTCTTGCTTATAAAAAAGGTAAACACAGGCAGACAAATAGAAAGAAAGAGAAAGAATATGTGAGTTTTAGACAAACCCAGTTTGACACATATTATCTCATGGCCTCTAAACTGACACTCTACAGACACAGGCAGACAGCCCGACACAGGGATTATGTGACTTTAGTTGAGAAAGAGAGTTAGTCTGAAAGAATGACGGAGGGATTATGTGAAATTGAAGTAGTGAAAGACATTCGGTTTGATAGAAATGTACATATTATTTTAGTACTGGAAGAGACTCAAATTGGCAGAGAGAGACAGATTACATTAATTTAGCAGGGAAAGAGAATTAGTTTGACATATTTTATTCTTACCTCCAAACTGATAAGACACAAACACAAGCAAACAGACAAACAAAAAGAGAGGGAGCTTTTATTTTAACTGAGAAAAGACTCCGTTTGACAGAAACAGACAGAGAGATAATGTGATTTTACGAGTGAGAGAGATTTAGCTTGAATTTTATTTTTTTAGTGACCTGCAAATTGACAAGCGTTCCTACCAGTCACTAGCTCAGCGTCTTGATCTCCCAAGTTTGCTCAAGACTGGTTCAAGCCGTCTTCAAGGAGGGTAAGCGGCTTGAGGAAGGAAGAAAACAAGCTGGGATGGAGAGAGAGAGAGAGAGAGAGAGAGAGAGAGAGAGAGAGAAGCTGAAGATGTCTTGAGAGATATTTCTGCCGTTCAGGTGACACACACACACACACACACACACACACACACACACACACACACACACACACACACACACACACACACACACACACACACACACACACAAACAGGGTGAATAATACAACACGTACATATATCTTCATTCGTGCCTTTAACCCTCAGGAGGAAGAGAACGGAGGGGGAGGCGAAATATAATTTTAACACGCTACAGTGGAGTGAGAAATAAAAGCGAGCGAGCGAGCGAGCGAGCGAGAGAGAGAGAGAGAGAGAGAGAGAGAGAGAGAGAGAGAGAGAGAGAGATTTGCTACACTGTACAATCCAACATACTAAAAATCTATTCTACATTGTATTAAAAAAATGGGACAAAGAAACAGAGAAATATCTTTATTGGGTGTTAGAGACAGGAAAAATAGATCCCTTTAGTCCGTAAGAGATATTAACTTTGTTTCGTTCCTTCCTTGTCTCTTCTCCTTCCCCTTCCTTCTCCTCTCCTCCTCTCTTTCTCTGTTCCCTCAATTCCGTTCTTTCCCAACTCCTTTCTCCTGCCTCTGCCTATTTCTCTCTCTCTCTCTCTCTCTCTCTCTCTCTCTCTCTCTCTCCTCCTACTTCCCTGGCCTCATCCATTCCTTCTCCGTCTCCCCCATTCCCTCCCCTCCCACCCTTCCCGCTCCTTCTCTCTCCCCTCCCTCACCTTCTCCTTCTGCTACCTCTTGTTATCTCTACGTTCCATCCCTTTCCCTCTTCTCTCCCTTCCTGCTTTCGTTCCCTCTCCCCTCCTTTTCTTCTCCCTCTCCCTGTTTTTCTCCTGTCCCTCTCCTCCTCCTCTCTCTCTCCTTCTCCTTCTCCTCTCCCTCTTCTTGCCTCTTTACCCATTTTTTCCTACCTCATACAAAACACAACGAAACAAGCATAAAGGCAAACGGCAGAAGACGTAATTGATCCTTCGATGCATCTTCTTATAGGCTGGGTAATAATTAAAGACAATATCCATTGAGGTAAAGACGATGAGAGAAAAACAGGAAAACTCCCTCTCCTTTCTCTCTTCTTTCCAGCGCCCTGTCTTGTCTCGTCTCCTCTATCCAATCTCCCTCTCCTCTCTCCCCTCATCTCTCTCTTCCACCTCCGTCTCTCTCCATCTCACATCTCCTTCCTCTTCCTTCCTTTACGCAGTCCTCCCTCTCCTTCCCTCCTTTCTCTCACCGTTCTCTCGTTCCCCTTCTCTTTCTCCCCTTTTCTCTCCTCCCTTTTCTCACACCCTCATCTTCTTTTGTTCTCATCCCTTTCCCTCTTTCTGTTC
This sequence comes from Coenobita brevimanus, assembly GCF_032717465.1. Lineage (NCBI taxonomy): Eukaryota > Metazoa > Arthropoda > Malacostraca > Decapoda > Coenobitidae > Coenobita > Coenobita brevimanus. The sequence continues at coordinate 7,647,944 of NC_137049.1, forward strand.
CCTCCCCTTCACTTACTTATTCCTCTCTTTCTATCCCCTTCTCGATTTACTGTCTCATCTTCTTCCTTTATCAACTTCCCTCCTGTCCCCTTCCCTCTCCCTTTCCTTTCCTTCTTTCCTTCTCTCGCAGTTCATCTACTTTTTTTCCTTCTCAGAAACCTTCTTCTTCCTTCCACTTTCCCTCTCCTTCCCCCTCTCTCTCTACTTCATCCTTCCCCCCCTTCTGTCTCCTTCCTTCCCCCCTCGTTTTCCTCATCTTCCTCCTAATCTCTCCTTCTTACTTCCCCTTCCCTCTCTTTCCTTCCTCCTGCCTCTCCTTCCTTCCCTCTCCCTCTCCTGCTTTCTCTTCTCTCTCTCTCTCTCTTTGTCTCTCAATTTGTCATGATTGGGTGAAGTGTTGGGGTGAGAGGCAGAGGAGAGAAGATAAGGAAGTAACGTGAGGTTTTACAGAGAGAGAGAGAGAGAGAGAGAGAGACTATACAATCCTTACCCTTCCTGTCCCTTTTGTATCTAGGATTGAAAATAGCACAATAAAAAAGAGAATGAAAAGAAAATTTTAATGGCGTGTGTGTGTGTGTGTGTGTGTGTGTGTGTGTGTGTGTGTGTGTGTGTGTGTGTGTGTGTGTGTCCGGGTGTCGGTCTTGATCCCAGTGCTCATGTGCGTTTATATAATTATGTGCACAAAAGAAACAAAATAAGCAGAAGCAACGTAGTGCATTTTATGTGTGTGAGAAGAGCGGAACTACTAAATGCTCAGTAACAATGTGTGTGTGTGTGTGTGTGTGTGTGTGTGTGTGTGTGTGTGTGTGGACGGAAATGCAGCAATACACTCACGAAGAATTAAATAGAGTTTGCAAGAATTTCCTTACGAGAAATCAATGTGGGGGAAATAGTTAGGGAAATTTATGGAGTTTGCGCAAGTATAGACTTCAGGAGAATAAGAAGACGTTTGGTTGAATTATACTTACGAAGACAGCATGGACAGGCAGCGAACTTACGAAGAATTAAGTTCTGTGTGTGTGTGTGTGTGTGTGTGTGTGTGTGTGTGTGTGTGTGTGTGTGTGTGTGTGTGTGTGTGTAAGAAACTGACTTAAGAAGAAATAGAAAGCGTTGGCAAGAAATGAATATTCGAAGAGAGCATGGGCGAGATTTGGGCTTGCGAAATTGTAGAGACCGTGGGCAAGAGAATGGCTTACGAAAAATTAGTTCGGAAATGGACTTACGAAGAATTAGAGATGTAGAAAAATACTTATTGCGAAAATTTCTTTGAATGAGACAGATCTACGAAAAAATAGAACGTGCACGGGAAATGAAGTAATGAAGAATTTGAATGTGTGTCTGAAATATGCACTTAGGAAAGATTACGCTGCCTGTGAAAGACTTAGGGAGAAGTAGCTGAAGGCTTTGTGGTGGAGAGGTACATAAGAGGGGTGTATGAGTTGGAGAAAGGGCAGTATGATGGCGGAGGACCGGGTGATAAGGAGGGGATTTTTTTTTTTTTTTTCTATGCGAGGAAGAAGGAACCAAAGGCCATGAGCCCGCAGTAACAGTTCCCTCCAAGAGAAAAACAAAATACAATAGAGAGCCAAATTCAAGATCCGATCATTTTGAGATGCCTGGACACACTGCGTTTGAAAGACTGGAGATCATAGGCAGCAGGAAATACAGACAGAGGGAGACAGTTCCAGAGCTGACCTGTAGCATAAATGAAAGACTGGGAGTAACGGTTAACTCTTGCATTAGAGAGTTGGACAGAAAAGGGATGAGAGTTTGCTGCCAGACGGGTGCTACGCGCCCGTCGTAGAGGTGGAGGAATGCAAGCAGACAGTTCAGAGGAGCAGTGACCATTAAAGTAGCGATAGAAAAGAGATAAAGATGCAACAGTGCGGCGAAGAGACAGAGGTTGAAGGGAGTCAGTAAGAGGAAGAGAGTTAATGAGACGAATAGCCTTTGACTCCACCCTATTGAGAAGAGCTGTATGTGGGGAGCCTCCCCACACATGAGAGTTGTACTCCACACAGGGGCGGATAAAACCCCTGTATAGAGTCAACAATTGTGCAGGGGTAAAGAAAGAGCAGAGTCTGCTTAGCACACCCAATCTCTTGGAAGCAGATTTTACAAGAGATGTAATATGATCTTTCCAAGATAAGTCCCGAGTAAATGAAACCCCAAGCATGTTCAAGGATGATGCAGGATTAAGCTGAATATTATTAAACATTAGTGGGTATACCTGTGGAAGATTTTGTCGGGTTGATAGGTGTAAGAACTGAGTCTTAGATGCATTAAAGACAACCATATTATTTTTACCCCAGTCAGAGATACGAGCCACGTCAGACATTAGGTGTGCCATAGCCTCATCCCTTGTTTGTTGAAGTAACTGTTGAGATGGGCGTTGCGGGAACCGAATGGAAAGGTGAAGGGTGGAGTCATCAGCGTATGAGTGGATAGGGTTAGATGTACAGCTTAGATCATTGATGAATAAAAGGAAGAGAGTTGGTGATAGGACAGAGCCCTGAGGAACACCACTGTTGATAGATCTAGGAGAAGAACGATGGCCGTCTACAACAGCGGCTATAGAACGACCAGAAAGGAAGCTAGCGATGAAGGCACAGATAGAAGGATAGAAACCGTAGGAGGGCAGTTTGGAAATTAAAGATTTATGCCAGACTCGATCGAAAGCCTTTGAGATGTCAAGTGCAATGGCAAAGCTTTCGCCAAAGTCCCGAAAGGAGGATGACCAGGAGTCTGAAAGGTAGGTGAGAAGATCGCCAGTGGAGCGTCCCTGATGGAACCCATACTGACGATCTGAAAGAAGGTTGTGATAGGAAAGATGCCTTAAAATTTTTCTATTAAGAATTGACTCGAAAACTTTTGAAATACAGGACGTTAAAGCAATTGGACGATAGTTGGAGGGTTGGGAGTGGTCACCCTTCTTTGGGACTGGCTGAATGAGAGCAAACTACCAGCAAGAAGGAAAGGTACAAGTTGACAGACAAAGGCGAAAGAGTTTGCCTAGGCAGGGTGTAAGCACAGAAGCACAGTTCTTGAGAACAACAGGAGGGACCCCATCAGGCCCATATGCCTTGTTAGTACTGAGGCCAGTGATGGCAGAAAATACATCAGCTGAAGAAATTTTAATGTCAGCCATGAGGAAGTCAGAGGGGGGAAGTGATGGAGGAACAGCACCGGAATCGTCTAAGGTGGAATTGGAGGAGAAAGTCTGTGCGAAGAGATCTGCTTTATCAGTAGAAGAAATAGCTACAGAACCATCAGAGTAGAAAAGAGGAGGGAAGGATGATGACGTAAAGTTGTTAGAAAGATTTTTGGCAAAGTGCCAGAAGGAGCGGGAAGAATTCGAGTTGGAGAGTTGAGAGCATTTAGTATGGATGAAATTATTTTTAGTAGAGTGAAGAACAGACTTAGCACGATTCCGGGCAGAAACGTAAAGATGATGTGATTCAGGGGTGGGTTGGCTCCGGTACCTTTTGTAGGCCTTCTCCTTGTTGCGGACAGCATTAGAACAAGCGTGATTAAACCAAGGCTTTCTTGCGTTAGTCAAAGGATATGAGAAAGGAATGTATGCTTCCATGCCCGAGAGAATAACCTCCATAATGCGCAAGGCACACTCAGATGGCTCACGGCCATGGAAGCAATAATCATTCCAGGGAAAATCAAAGAAGTACTGCCTGAGGGCCTCCCAGTCCGCGGCTCCAAAATGCCACAGATGACGTTTCCCTGGAGGGTCCACAGGCCGTACCGGAGTGATAGGACAGGTTAAGGTAATAAGGTTGTGATCGGAGGAGCCCAACGGAGAGAAAAGATTAACAGAGTAAGCAGAAGGATTAGTTGTGAGGAAGAGGTCAAGTATATTGGAGCTCTCTCCAAGGCGGTCAGGGATACGGGTAGGGTGCTGTACAAGCTGCTCTAGGTCATTAAGGATAGAAAAGATGTAGGCTTGTTCACCAGGTGGATCAGTGAAAGGAGAGGAGAGCCGAAGGTGGTGGTGAACATTGAAATCTCCTAGAATGGAGATTTCAGAGAAAGGAGAAATGGACAGAATGTGTTCCATTGTAGAAGTAAGATAGTCGAAGAATTTTTGATAGTCAGTAGAATTAGGGGATAAGTAAACAGCACAGATATATTTAGTCAGAGAATGACAGGAAAGCCGAAGCCAGAGCATGGAGAATTCAGAAGAATCAAGTTCAGGAACACGAGAGCAAGATAAGTCGTTGCGTATGTATACACAACAGCCACCTTTGGCTTTGAAATGAGTATAGAGAAAGTAGGAGGATACAGAAAAGGGTTTGCTGTCAGTTGCCTCAGACAGCTGAGTCTCCGTTAGAAAAAGAAGGTGAGGTTTAGAGGAGGAGAGGTGGTGCTCAACAGAGCGAAAGTTAGAGGAAAGGCCGCGAATGTTGCAGAAATGAAGAAGAAGAGAGTCAGACAGTGGTTCCAGGCACCTCGAGTCGTCACCGGGAGAGGGGCGGACGGTGGGGGCATTTATGGTCCCCCCCCGCCGGGGACTCCGAGGCTTGATTAAAAGACGCCATTTTTGTTGAATTTAGAATAGGAAGTGTAGTGTGTACTGTGCATGTAATTTGGTGTAGATAGTTAGAGAAATTTGTACTGGAGAGCATGCTGGCCTACTCTCTGTGTAACTGAGACACTGAAAAAGTTCAGCAAAGGGGGATGGTCAGGAACTAGTCCTGAGGGCCGATGAAACGGGAGCTCCGGCACTCCCTGTCATCAGCTTTCCATCCACCTCGGGAGTACTGCCCTGCTCGACTTATCGGATGATATATATGTAGACTAGAGACAGATTTAGAAAAGAAAGCGTGAACAATAATTGGATTTATGAGGTGTTTGGCAGTGTTGTGAGAAATGATCTTAGGGGAAAAATAGTGTACACGATATACAATAGACTCCAGAAGTAATGTGAAAAAAGAAGAGGCTCACGAAGAATGAGAGAGTGAGTGAGCAAGAAATAGACTTCCTAGGAATTAGAGAGCGAGCGCACGAATAAAAATAGAAAGACAAAGAAAAAGCAGATGCAGGTAAGCTCAAAGGAGTTCTGTGTGGGAGGAGAGATAGGAAAGAAAAAGAGGAGGAGGTGGAAAAAAAATGTTAGGAAAAGGAAAAGAAAGATGGAAAGAGAGGGCAAGAGAAAACTGAAGCAGGAAAAGAGAAAAAGAAAAAAATAAGAAAAGGTACAGTAGGAATGAAGAAAATAACAATTAAGGGGACGAAGTAAAGGGGGAAAAACTTAATCAAATAGAAAATGAAAACGAGGAAAAAAAGAAAAAATTGAATAGTAAATGTATAAAAAGAGAAAATGGGAAGAAAGGAAGGACGGACGGAAGCGAAGAGTTTTTGTTGTTATTGATCAACCCCAGTCTCTCTGGTCGAGCAGAACCATCGACCGCAGGGCATGCGACTGCCCCTGCAGGGCTTTCCCATTAGTGAACCGATTGTGGGAAATATTTTCCCCCAGAGCAGTTGCGCTCTCTACTTTTATTATAGTTGCCCTTGGTTAAAAGCAGAGGAAAACTAGAGACTATTGTTAACAGTTCAAGCGGTTTTTATAACCCAGAAAGTACGTACTCTTTAATAATTCTTGTTATTGATAAATTAAATGCTACTGCGTTTAACCCTCGTGGACAACTATATATTGTAAATACATGTAATTATATGGAATTTTCCACTGACCTAAACTGCGTCTGCGCGTTAGATGACGTGGCGAGAATGGAAAGATCTTCGTGTAAAAGCAGATGTGGGATTAAGGTATTTACATAGTTAATGGGAATATTTGGTTTAACTTTAGTTTAATCAAAACTAAGATTAATTTGTTAGATGTGCCCTGTACATATCATGATGTACTCTAACTGTATTTAGTACTGTAATTAATTAATAATTGGCAACCTACTATTCTATGAGGGAGGTAGAGCCTGCAGCCAAGCTTTCCACCTGGGCCAACTAGCCACGAGTGGTGGGTAACGGGTGCTGGCAACAGTGTATCTGTTTGTTCGTGTGTACAGTTGCGAGCAGATGACTCGAGGCCACCTAGTCCACCAACATGTTGATGTTTTGTCTGGTAACAGTGGTAGCTATGAACTTGACCGAGATTCAGTCGGCTGTTTGGGCGAAACAAACCCAGAGATAAATTGTCAATGTTCAGTTCTAACTGGTTTCCAGTCAATATCATGCAAGTAAACGTATTACTGTATATTGATAATGATTAACGTGTCGTACACATGGTAGATATATTTATAACCATAGTATTACAGCACTGGCATCCAAATAGTGGTGCGTTCATTCATGTGAGACACACGGGTATCCCGAGTGTGCAGCTCCATCACCACCTTGGTTTGTGAAGTAGGCACCACGTGATGCTACGTATGGGGAGGGGCATGAAGGTGGAACCAATTGGCCCGTTCATGATGATAAATGTTTATAGAGAGTAATCGTTCGACTTAACCACTCGAATTAAACAAACATTGGTTGCGTATGTCAAAACAAACTTATTATAATCTTTAATCTCATATACGTTTAATACCGCAGCCAACCGCCTGCTCCCTCCCCCCTCCTCCTCCCATCTGATGTCCCACCTCGTCCCTCCCTTCCTCATCCACCACCCTCCTTATAACTCCCACACACCCCTCCCCGTGTTCCGCCTACTGTGATGTGAACCTTTAACTCTCCCACCTGCTTCGGATTTAGACTTCGACGAAAGTGAGGTTCACGGTGAGGGATGACTGGCATGACGGCATTTTTGTGATAATAATGCTAGGTTGCGGGGAAGCTGAGAACTCTATGGCATATCTCTTGAAAACTGGTAAAGGTTGTTTGGTTCATGACATCAGTCGAACCAAATAAATCACTACTGATACCCGTGTGTCACACATGAATGAATGCACCACTATTTGGATGCCTATGTTGTAATACCATGGTTATAAATATAACTACTATGTGTATGGCATATAATACGTTTACTTGCATGATATTGATTGGAGACCAGTTAGAACTGCACATTGTCAAATTATCCATGGGTTTGTTTTGTCCGAACAGCTGACTGAATCTCGGTCAAGTTCATAGCTACCACTGTTACCAGATAAAACACCAACATGTTGGTGGACTAGGTGGCCTCGAGTCATCTGCTCGCAACTGTACATGCTCGACGAAAGTTCGGATCATCAACTCTATTCTTCCGTCGTGAACCTCCGTCAGAGTCAGAGTTCATCCCATGGATAGCTGGGTACGGATTTGGGTTAGGAAAAAAATGTCTCAGGAGTAAGGCGGCTCTCCCATCGGCTCAGCAAGTTGCATGAAACTGGTCGCACGGAAAATTGTTGTGTGCCACAGGTCGAGCTGACCAAGGTCAAATAAATATGACTATATTAATTTTATAATAAGGTAATGTATATAATACTGTATTTTGATATAAACATACTATTATGTATAATATAATAATATATATTATACTATACTTATCTGGCCTTGGTCCATGCAACCTGTGGCACGCAACAATTCCGTGCGACCGGTGTCCTGCAACTGGTCGAGCCGGTGGGAGAGCTGCTTAAGGGAGGAGCTTGGAATAGTGAAAGCAAGGGCTGGCGCCGGACTGGGGGGGGGGGGGTTACGTTATTCATACAGCCAGTGATAATAATTGCCGAAAAACTCTTTGAGATCCTTTAGCATTCTACTAAATATTTGCATTCTTAACAATACTAAACATTTTATTTTCTTTGTTTGCTTTACATTGTTGCCATAACATGCTAATGCATACTGGAATCGCTCCAAGCCTCTCTCTCTCTCTCATGCTGTCTCCTTATGTCAGTAATTCAATTTCACAGGGTTATCACTTGATACCACTATCAGTATAGGTTGAGGAGGAATGCATTTACCTAACATCTACGTCCAGGTACAAGTAAAATTACCTGCCATATTCACATCATTAATGACACTGACCAGTAAACATAACATAATGTTCACACTGTTAACGGTTGCTTTTTTCCTCATTGGTAGTACTTCAGGTAGATGTTTTTATGTGTTCTGTAGTGCACCACGATGAGATAGGTTAAAATACTGTCACCTCAACAGGCAAAGAGTTTATGCATATTGTTGTCGAATGTGGCTATTATATCAGCTATGATAGTGACTTACTGGATCATATTTCATATGACTATGGTCATTACAGTATACCTTTATAGTCCATGCATTTAACGAATGACTGAATCACACATTACAAGGAAAACTGATTGTGAACGGTGCCGCTTGTGTGAGGTCACACATTTACACGATCATCAGTTATTCACAGAACAACATTATCTCACATTATTGCAAGATGAAGACACCACCTCTCCATCACAGTATGCAAAAGCTCCCATTCATATTAAGCACAATTGTTAATGATTCCTGAATTGTTGGGACATTTATATCACCATTGCCTGTGATATTACTTTGGTGATTGGTAAATACAACATAACGAACATGAAATTATCATTACAGGCTGAAACACTGATATATATATATATATATATATATATATATATATATATATATATATATATATATATATATTTTATCCCACGAACCTAGGAGCTTTAGCGCCCGTCACCTAGGCCCGGGGTGCTAGGATATGTGATGTTGGTTGTTGTCTGGCTGCTACTAAGACCTAGGTCATAAGATATGGGCTTGGTGTTTAATAGGAGAAACCCATCTCTCCTGACGGGGGTGGAACCACGTCACACGGATCGGTTGACTCGAGGCAGTATTCTGCCGCGACGAACGAGTTTCAACCTCCGACATCTTCCTATCTTTCCAACTTAATTGAAATTAATATACACCCAATGAGTAATCCTGCAGCGATTAATGACCTAACTTATCTACTCATGTCTCAGATAATGAATGGTATTTCAATAGGTTTAATCGGGACCGGCCCAGGACTGGCGATATGCAAAAAGAACAGACACCGATATCTATCTTTCTACCGTAAGGACGATCACACGACGGTTCTTCCCACCAGTATTCAGTGGACAATTTTTAGCCATGGGTTTATCATGTAATAATGAAAAAGAATACGTTTATTAATATGTCATATATGTAAAGATGCAGTCTTTTAGATTATTTTACTTATTGTTTTCAATACTCGCATTATCCAGTACTTTCAAGAAGTTCCTTTGAAATTCTGTCGGCTAAAAATTGTCGACTGAATATTGGGTTAAACTCTGAGGTTCACTGTGGAAGACGAGAGTTGATGATCCGAACTTTCGCCGAGCATGTACACACGAACAGACAGATACACTGTTGCCAGCACCCGATACCCACCTTTCGCGGTTAGGTGGCCCAGGTGGAAAGTTTGGCGACTGTATATAAGCACCTTAAAGACGCTTGATTGCTCAAGCAATTACACAAAGCAGCCCCATCGTCATCGGTTGTCCGACATTCCCTCTTCACTAGCTAAGTAGCCTTTACGAATTGGCCAATTCAAGGGGGGATTAGCTAAGGGATAGAAGAGAAATAGTTATTGTAGGTAAGTTAAGGTTAATTTACGGTTCACCTAACCCTATGAGACTTGTTTGAATTTACTTAAGAACAACTTTAGGGAAGAGTAACGACCTACGAGTTGTTTATTAGGAAATACCAGAAATTTCCTACATAGCGGTGCCCCGACAGGGATACCGACTTGTATACATTAAATAATTTTTACATTTTGGTGCCCAGAGAGAGGGGCCCCGATATGTTAACCAGAACCATTAAATATTTTTCACACCGATGTTCCCTGCCGGCTGACAGTGCCCCTCCACAACGAGGCTAGGAGAAAAGTTGAAAGTTTGGTTCCTGGATGGATGCCACATGTGCGTCGCTCAGCCTAGTTGGCAGGGGCACCATAGCAGGCTCCACATCACCCTCATATCTGGTTATATGGTTGCCACCCAGGGATGTCAGTAATTTCATGGGTTACAGGAAACCCTTAGGCCTGGTGCTTAGTGTGGTGCCTCCTGAAATAAAAAGAGGAGAAAGAAAAAGTGGCAGGAAAATATGGGTAAAACAGGAGAAGAGGAGGGCAAACAAAGATACAGTGATAGATGTGAGGAAGGCAGTGGTAATCAGCTGAGATAGTGAGGGAAATAAGCAATGACGTTGAAAGAAAGGAAATTAAACAGAGGGAAGGAGGGATGAGAAAGAAAAGAGAAAAAGGACAATAAAAAAGCACAGAATGATAAGAATAACAACAGGAAACAAAAAAAAAAAGGAATAATTGAGAAGGAAAAGAAAATGAATGAACCTGAAAGAAAACTAAATAAGAGGTAAAAAGGAACTAAAGAAAGAGAGGGAAAAAGAAGGAAGGAAAACAATAAAATATGGAAGAGAAATATGACAGACTGAAAGAGGAGATAAAAAAGGAACCAAAAAGTAAGGAAGGTAAATAATACTATGTAGAAAAAAAAAGAAAAAGGGGAGTACGAATAACAGAAAAGGAAGAGAAAAATACGGAGAAAAAAAGGAAGGAACCATAGAAAATAAAAAGCAGGCAAGAGATGAAGGAATGGAAGGAAGAAAAAAATAAAAGAAGGAAGGAAAGATAAAAAAGAAGGGAGAAATGAGAAATAAGAAGGAAACAAGAAGGAAAACTGCGTGGCATACCTACGTCCTACAATTTCTCTAAGGGCGAAACATCTGACTTTGCCCTTTTCCCTTGATATTTGGCCGATTGTTGTTAAAATAGAACTAGTTCATTCTTGCCCGACTCTTAACTCTTTCACCAGCTTTAGTCCAAACTAGATAAGAAATGACAGTTGGCTTTGACCTGTGACAATGACCTGTGACAGATTGTTCTCAGAGTCAGATCTATTCATCCTTTGCTGACCCTCAGTCCTATCAATAAGTTTGGCCCAGATCGAATAAACTTTGTATGTGTTGTAGGGATAAAAATTTTGACCATACTCCGTGACCATGATCTTTGAAGAATTATTCTCAAAATAGATTCATTTCATCCTTACCTTACCTTGAAGCCTCCCACAGCGTTTGGTATAAATCGGATAAAAGCTGTTTAACTTGACCTTGTTATGTGACCATAATCTTTGACTTACTGTCCTAACCGATAAGAGCCATTACATTGGGTGATCCTTAACATTTCCACCAAATCTGGTCCATTATTGCTGACGGATTTTATGATTTTAGTAGCCAAGGATTGGGCATGTGATAGCCCTGGACGACGTGTGAAAACGATAAAAAATACAGGTCATTATATATTCACATATTACTGTCATAAAATTCATGTGTAACCATAGTGTGGAGCGTAGTGTAATAGGGTTTCCATTGTCTCAGGTAAGTTGTGCAGTATCTGGGCGTCTAAACATGTATGTATCAACTTTGTCCAGTCTAAAGTTTGCAGCCCTATTTAAAGTTGGTTGGTCGTCTAATCTAATTCTTCCCATTCCTCTGTGTACTGTTTGCTTCATTTGTTGTAAGTTATGATTCCTTTGAAAACGTGTAAGAGTATGGAAAAATGTGTCTGTTGTACTTTTTTATTACATCAGAAAACTGGATAGGTTACAACACAAATCTTCGTCAGGATCATTTATGTGTATCAAAAACAGAATACAAACCAACACTGAACGTTGTGACACCCCGCTTGTAAACGTCTGTCCACTCATATTATTATCCATGTATTACGACTCTTTACTTACGTCTCATATGCCATTTATCGGTCCATTCGTGCACACTGATAATGATTTCTGTTCTTGTAGTTTCTGGAATCTATTACTGGGTACTTATCGAACATGTCTGAAAATTGAAGTAGACAGTGTGTGTGTGTGTGTGTGTGTGTGTGTGTGTGTGTGTGTGTGTGTGTGTGTGTGTGTGTGTGTGTGTGTGTGTGTGTGTGTGTGTGTGTGTGTGTGTGTGTGTGTGTGTGTGTGTGTGTGTGTGTGTGTGTGTGTGTGTGTTTACGCGAATAAAACAGGGTAAAGCAGAGAGATAAGCAAGGCGAGGAGCAAAGAGAAATGGCAGGGCGTGTTTGTAAGAGAGAGGAAGAAACACGCCTTAATTCAAGACAAGACAAAAGTAGTCCTCCCCCCTCCCCCTCCTTCCCATCCACTCCCCTCCCCCTCCTTCCCCCCACTCCCCTCCCTCTTCTTCACCCCACTCCCCTCCCTCTCCTTCCCCCCACTCCCCTCCCCCTCTCGTCTCTCTCTCCCCCTCTCCTCCCGTCTTTGTCCACCGCTGCCACCCCCACCAACCCACACAATCGACCGAATTAAAACTTTCCTCCAGACCAGATGAGATGGACTATTTCCCTCCACTTTCGTCCTTCTCTTCTTTCCTTTGCTTGCTCTTTCCTCTCCTTGCCTCTTCTTTTTTTCCTCTTGTTCTCACTTCTTCTTCCATCTGCCTCCTGTTATTTCGCTCACTTGCCTGCTCTTCTTTCCTCCAATTTCCTCGTCTCTTTTCCTCCGTGTGTTTTTTCATTCACTTACCTTTCCTCCCTCCGTCACTTATCTCCTCGTTTCTTCACTTACCTTCTCCTTCTTTCACTTACCATCTCTTCTTTCCTTCATTTACCTTTTCTTCTTTTCACTTACCCTCCTCTCTTTCCTTGACTTGCCATCTCTTTCCTTCACTAACCTTCTATCTTTTTGTTTTCTCTTTTTACCCTCCTTTGCTCCTTTCATTACTTTCCTCCTATTATTTGATCTCGTTCCTTCTTATTCCCTTATTGATAGTTTCTCTGCTTCTTTGTCTTGTCTTCCATCTCGTTTTTTTTTTTTTTTTAATTTCCTTCCTGTATTCTTCATTACATCCTGACTTAATCAGCTTTTTTTCCTTGCGCCAGACGTATGAGACAGAAGTAAAGGCTCATCATCATCATCATCATCATCATCATCATCATTTTCCTCTTCTTCTTCTTTGTCTTCCTCCTCCTCCTCCTCCTCCTCCTCCTCCCTCTCCTAATCCTCATTAATATTTCTTCTTCTTTCTCCTCCTGTCTCCTTCATGATTTTCTGTCTTTATTTCCTCCCATTCCCTCACCTCGTTGTTTCATTACTGTATGCATTACAGTACTTCTCCCCTTTCGTCTGCCTACTTTTCCTCCTCCTTTCTCTTCTCCTTCTCCTCCTCACCCTCTTCCTTTTCCGCCTCCTCCTGTCCTTCATCTTCCTCCCCATTCCTATATATTCTTTCCTCCCCCTTCTTCTTCTCCCTTCCCATTTTTTTTTTTTCATAAACAGTTTCTCTCACATCTCCTCTCTCCTTCTCCATGTCTTCTTCCCCCTCCTCCCCTTCCTCCTTTTTTTTTTCACTCTTCTTTCTTCTCCCGTTTTTTCCTTTTCTTTTTCCATTTTCCTCCTCCTCGTTTCACCCTCTCTTCTTCCTCCTCCTCCTCCTCTCTTCCTCTTCCTTCTCCTCCTCCTCCTTCTCCTCCTCCTCCTTCTCCTCCCCCTTCTAACTCGTATGGACAAAGGAAATAGGAAGGTCAGGTAGTTTTTTTTTTATTAATTTTATTGTCCTCATGGCCATTAACCCCCACGACCCATTGTCATTAGGGGCGGTGTTCAACAAAGAGGAGGCCACGTCCGCCATTTTGGTTCTGGGTGCGCCTTTCTTATTGAGATTAACGGTGTGAATAAAACTGATGAGGAACAGAATGCGAAGATGGTGTGTGTGTGTGTGTGTGTGTGTGTGTGTGTGTGTGTGTTTAGGAAGATGACTGTTTAGATAAAAATGTGTTTTGTACTTCGCAGTGCCGTTGATTAATGAAATGGGGGAATTACACACACACACACACACACACACACACACACACACACACACACACACATACACTCCACCTCTAACACAACCCCAAATGATGAAAATTTAGGATGTTATGACACGTTTTAGGGCTGCTTAATTTTAGGGAACGGACTGTCAAATCGATGTGTAATTTCGGATAAATGTAGTACATAAAAATCTATAGGAGAACACGTGCCTCTCCCAGATTTCATCACTCTCTCCCATTGATTGTTAACTTCTTTCGTCACTTCTTACAGTCTTTACGGATTTCTTTCACAGCCTTATCCTGTTTCTCCACTTCCGAACAGTAACTTTCATCCTGGATTCTGATTTCTCTCTTCTTGAAAAGCGTGATGTAACTTCATTTTCTGAGTATTAGATATTGTTTCTTATACTTTTGATTCTCCCTTTATACCATAAGTTGCCGTCTAATGGTTGTTGTTACCTGTAACTTTATTCTCTCAATTCCCTACTGATTTCACGAATTTTATGGGCTGTGACAGGTGCTTGGTTTCTGGTATGTAAAAGAGAAAGAACAGAATTCTTTTACATTTTCTTTTACTTTTCTTACTCTATGGGGTAATTTACTCCTCATTATGTACTTTCGCTCTTAAATGCCGTCTACCATGTGTTTTGAACCGAGATTATCTGAAGAGCCCAAGTATTGATTTACGATATTACTGCTTCATATCCATTTTTTTTTTTACCTCGACGATTACTTTCATTATTGTTCTAGTATCGATCAAACTAATGCTTTCTCGTAATAATCAAACAAGATCCATTAGTACAGTGTAAAGGTAATTGTAACTGACCATTTAAGTTCGCTGAAGGCCCAAACTATCGTCTCGTGGAGTTAAGTGGCAGTTGGTACGAACACTTATTGCCACTTAAGAACGAATGAAGGCGCGTTTGTAGTGAGAAATGCGTGTGAAAGTGGAAATGTTGCAATGGCAGTGTTTCAATGTGTCACAGGGTCATATTATAAGTGGTTCCTGCATATTATGTGATAGTTCTTGTTCAGCGATATATTCTGCAGAGTACACTTCAATATTTGGGTTATTGGTGCAGCCTACATGTATATCGATGTAGATGTGATATAGGTAACACACACTAGAACGTTAAGCAATATGAATAATAAATCGTTGAGAAACAGGAGATACGATGCATACAGTGCGACTGTATTACAGTCCTCTACTCAGAATATGTCATGGCAAAAGTGTGTGGGCATATTATGAAAGGACATACTACCAACTGCCACTCTAAGTATCCATCATAATAGGCTTTGAATCTTGGAGTCTTGTGCGTAAACCTAAAATAATGAAGTGGGACGCAAATCCAAATTTTTTAAAGTTGATTTTTGAGGTATTTGACTATGACAGAGCTTATTTGACCTTTCTGGTTTGTTTGCTGTCTGCGTTGTGTAATATGGAATGCAGGCTGACTATATTTCATACCTACAAACGTTCCATAAATGACCGTAATTACTTCCGCCAACGAAGTTGGAGGTGGTTATGTATTCACCTATGTTTGTTTCTCTGTCTGTCTGTCTGTTTGTATAGATGATCTCTCCAGAAGTTCTCAGTGAATTTTAGTGAAATTTTGTGGAAGAATAGGCCATGGCCAAGGAAGAAGTTATTAAATTTTGAGCCGGATCCGGATCAGGATCCTGGGTATCTCGCAAAATATTTCCAAAAATTATCGGTGATTGACAATGAAATTTTGAGGAAGGCTGGGCAATGGGCCACGAAAGAACTGATTAAATTTTTATCCGGATCCAGATCCGGATCCGGATACCATTTCCACGGATCAAGATCCGGCTCCTTTATAATGGCAATGACATTCACGGAGGCATGAGCTCTCTGAGTCCTTTCTAGTTAGGGGGTTGCATTCCACGTTCCGATATAAGGCATACTACCATTTAGAGTCTTTTAGACTATGGGCACACACATGTTGTAAGACTAACACTTTACCACCGAGCAACCAAGCCTACGGTACCAAGACTGTTAAGCAATAATGATAAAGACAATGATAGCAATAACATTAATGGTGATGATGATGATGATGATGATGATAGATATATAATAATAATAATAATAATAATAATAATAATAATAATAATGATAATGATATTGATAATGATGATATTGATAATGATAATGATAATGATAATGATAATGATAAAGATAATAATGATAATAATGATAATAATAATAATAGTTGTAGTAGTAGTAGTAGTGACCAACAAAATCACAACAATAACAATACAACACATCACAACAACAAGAGTGGAAAGGTTACAAGAGGATGAGAAAAAGGCAGAGTATAAGATAGAAGTGGAGGAACGATTGGGCAAATATGAATTGGAGCAGATGGGGGACGTGGAAGGTGTGTGCAGGATATTTACTGAAGAAATATGTGCAGCATGTGATGTGGTGTGTGGGAGGAAGGGAAGACTGAGGGGGGTGCAAGGAACAGCGTGGTGGACTGAAGAAGTGAGACAGGCTGTGGCACAAAGGAAGAAAGCATACAATGAATGGATGAGAAATAGGGGCGTGAAAGAAGTTGAGAGGCGGAAGAGAGAGTTATATGTAGAAAGAAAGAAAGAGAGAGGTGAAAAGATTAGTACGAGAGAGTAAGAAGAGAGTGGATGAGGAATTTGGAATGAATTTGAGTGTACAGTGGAGGGACTGTAAGAAAATGTTCTGGAAAGAGGTGAAGAGAGTAAGACAGGGTGGATGTGAGGTTAGCAGGGGATTGAAAGATAAAAATGGTAGATTACTAGTGGAGAAGGGAGAAAAAGTGAGCAGATGGAGAGAACACTTAAAGGAATTGTTGAACATACAGGATGGAAGTAATGCGAGTATAAGAGGCTGGGGAATGGTTGGGAGAAGGAGGGAGGTGAGAGGACAGGAAGAAATCAGTAGGATAGAAGTTGTGGAAGCAATGAAGAAAGTTAAATTGGGGAAAACACCAGGAATTGATGGAGTGTGTGGTGAAATGCTGAAGCATGGGGGAGAGATAGTAGTAGAATGGATGTGGAAGATGTGCAGGTTGGCCTGGGAGGAGGGTGTACAGTAGATGTGGATGTGATAGGAAATGTTATGAGGAACACACTGAGGTGGTTTGGCCATGTGGAGAGGATGGAGGGTGAAAGACTGACGAAGAGAGTGTATGTGAGTGAGGTGGAGGGGGGAAGAGGGAGGGGGAGGCCGAGGATGAGATGGAGGGATGGGGTGGAGAGGTATATGAGAGAGGGGGGTGTGAGTTGGGAGCAGGGCAGTGAAATGGCGGGGGACAGGACGACATGGAGGCGATTTGTTTGTGGCCACCCCAAACAGGATTGAGGCGTCTGGCAATAGATAGATAGATAGACAACAACAACAACAATAACAATAATAATAATAATAATAATAATAATAATAATAATAATAATAATGATAATAATTGTAACAACAATAACAACAATACTGAGAATTTCCGACAAATTTGACACAATCTCGAGATGCTGGTTTCCTTTGATAAACGTCCACCTTTAACACTTCGTATTAATCACTAAGCAATTTCACCTTTTTTATACTATTCTTTGCTACCTTCAGGCGAGTTAAGTCACCTTTCAGAAGGACTTCGTTACATAAAATAGTTAAGAGGCAGCAAAAAATAAATATAAAAAAGACGTAACGTTCCCGTAGAGGGATAAATTGATTGTATCGATCGAGTGCAACTATTTACCAACTCTGTTTTCCTGTTCTTGGTTCTCTACTCGTGACTTGGTGTTATATTATCCGATTTGCTGCAAAATATCCAGTGCGTGTTGAAGTTGGGTGTGGCGGAACCATAGCGTTTCTGCTTTTTTTTTTTTTTTTTTTTTTTTTTTTTGTCCATAGATTGATTTTGGTGTAGCAGTATGCTGCAAGAACTTTTACGTAACCGTGAGAGAGAGAGAGAGAGAGAGAGAGAGAGAGAGAGAGAGAGAGAGAGAGAGAGAGACAGACAGACAGACAGAGAGAAGAGAGAAGAGAAAGGAAGAGAAAAGAGGAGAGTTACGAGAGTACCGAAGTCAATAATAAAAGGGGAGCAATAAAAGAGCTATATCCCTAGAGAGCCAGACATTCCGTAATGCCCCCCAGTTCCCTCAACGATAAATATTGTATCACCCACAAACCAAATACTTCCCTCTTCGTTACAGTACCTGACGTAAGTACTATAGCCCCACAAATACGATACCTGCAAATACAACATTCCTTCATATACAGTACCTTTAATACGCCCACACTAAAACAACTGGAAAAAATTCAGAGCAGAAGTATGAGAATTATCAGTAACCTAGTAATTGCAAATGAACTGCCTCCCCTACAAGTAAGAAGTAATGTTGCCTCCCTTGCATTATTTTACGTGTACTGTCATGGGAAATGCTCAGACGAAGTTGCATCCATTGTGCCACCTCTCCACGCCTTCCCCAGTGCTACACTGGCATCTGGTAGCGATCATGGCTGGACTCTTTCACTGCCATATTGCAGAATGTCTGCCTATGAGGATCTCTTTATTCTCCAAACTGCATCTCTTTGGAACATGTTTCTTCAGATTAGCTTCTCCCCAGACATCAACCCACAGCAGTCCAAGTCGAACTGTTGTAGTTTTTTTTTTTTTTTTTTTTTTTTTTAATGAAGGACACCTGGAGTCGAGCGCATGGATTTTTTATATATTTTTTTCCTTCCTCTGTTCATCTTGCTTAAAATAATATTTCAAACATTACAGTATACCAGCACTACAAAACCCTCACAAATACAATACTCTCAATATATTGCTTCACAAAATTACGCCGCATAGAGTAACCCACAAATATGGTACCCTCACATACTGTGTCCCACAAATACAGCACCCCACACATACAGTAGCCAAAAATATCGATAACACAATACTCTCGTCATTATACATAAAGAGTAAAAATCCCTCCTCCCTGGGTTCCGATTATCTTTTATTGTCACTTTATTTGGAATATCTACAGATAAGTTAGTATCTAGACATACCAGTCGAAATAAGGGGGTTTGATATAGCTTTCATTAACCCCCACAGTACGAGAAGTCTTTTTTTTTTTTTTATCGAATTCAATTATCTGGATGCTAAAAAAAAAAAAAAAATCACGTAAGTACATCCTCTGCTAGAAGGGTCTAATGCTTCCCTCGAGTCACCTTGCTTCCTAGACCGTCGCTGGAAATGGTGGCTGCTCCAGTGTATTTCTGTTGCTGGGGTGTTTTTGCTGAGGGTAAGAGGGAAAAAAAGTGATGGTGAATTATGTAATGGGTTTGCCAATAATGTGACGGGGCCTGATGAAAGGTTGTGTGGGTCTCTATGTGCCGTCTCACGTGCTTAGGGTGAGGGTCGGCCAGCTGGATGGGGTTACAGTTGTTTGGACTTTCGTGAAGGACAACCCGGCCTAACATAACCAGACCCAAGCTAACGGGACCTGATGAGAGGGGCATGCGAAGGGATATGTATGTCCAGGTGCTTATGGCGAGAGTCTGCTGGTTTGGCTAGGTAATGTTAGGTTAGGTTTGATTGCGTTCGAGGTTAGGTGAGGTTTGGGTTGGGTAGGGTTGGGTAGGTTAGGGCAGGGTAGGTTAAGTGGGGTCAGGTTAAGTTAGGGTAGGTTAGGTCAGGTCAGGTTACGTTAGAGGACCTGTCAGGTGAGTTACGGTTAGGTTATGCTAAGTTAGATACTTATGGTTAGGGCTTGCCGGTGGTGGATGTGGTAACGTGTCCAGTGCGCTAGTGAAAGAAACAGTTCATTTCTCAGACTCCATAGGCTGGATTAAGTTAGGTTATGCAATGATAGGCAGACTTAATGAAATGTATTAGAACAGATTTGGATACTTAGACTGGGCTGAATTTTATTGATGGAGGTGTAAATTAGGATACGTTAAAATTAGTTAGGTTAAGTTAGAAAAATTGAAGAAAAAAATCAGGTAGGTGCACAGTAAGGCAAGTTAGATAGTTTTAAAGAGGGAAGAGAGAAGAAAACCAGAGAAGTGAGGTGAGGTGAAATGAGGTGAGGAGAAGGTAAGAATGAGGAAGGAAATTGAAGAAAAGTGCCAGGAACTGCGATGAAATTAACCTTTTCAGAACAATGACAGCTTTTTTTGCTGTTTCTTGCTCTTCCTAAACGAAAGAAGGAAGGAAAAGAGAATGAAAAAGAAAGAAATGGAATAAGAGTAAAGAACAGAATGAACGGAGGGGAGGAACGACCAGTAGAGAAGGAAGGAAGGAAGGAGGGAAGAAATGAGACTGGAGGAGAGGAAGGAACTGAGAAGTATGAGATGGAAAGAAAAATAGGAAGAATGGAGTCAATAGGGGGAGGAGAGAAATGAAGTAAGGAAGATAGAAAGAAGAGAAAAGACGGACCGAGGGAAAGGTAATGGGAAGGAAGGAATAGGTTGGACGGATGACAGAACGTAATAAGATAGATGATGGAAAGAGGAAGAAGGAAATGAAACATCAGGAAGGAGGAAAGGAAGTAGTTACATAAGGGTATGGAAAGAAGGAAGGAAGAAAGCAAGGAAGGAAAAATTATATAAAGGAAGGAAAATAGGAAGGAAGGAATAAAGATAGAAAGGAAGGAAGAAAGGAAGGTAGAGAAGAAGGAAGGAAGGAAGGTAGAAAAGAAGGAAGGAAGGAAGGTAGAAAAGAAGGAAGGGAGGAAGAAACTTAGGTAGGAATGAAGACATGAAGTAATTAGATTCAAGGAAGGAAGAGGAGAAGGAAGGGAGGGATTAAAGAACTAAGAGAAGGGAGGAAGGGAGGGAGTAAAGAGGGAAGAAAGGGAAGATACTGATTAAGGAAATGAGAGAGGAAAAAACGAAAGAAGGATGTGATGATATAACAGGGAGGAAGGAAGCAAGCAATTAGGATGGAAGGATGGCGGGAAGGAAAAGAAGATTATTTGATGGAAGGCAGAATGAAAGTAATGACACAGAAGCAACTAAAGGAAAAGAGGGAAGAAAGTAATGAGACGGGAGAGGAAGGAATAAAGTAAGAAATAATTAGATAAAAGGAAAAAGGAAGGAAGGACGGAAGGAAAGAAGAGGAGAGAAAAAAGATAGGAACTGAAGTGAAATGAGGGATGAAACAGAGACAGAAGGAAGAGGAAGGAAGAAAAGAAGAAAAGAAGGAAGAGTATTCAGTGGGGCATCAACTAACATTGCCATGGTAAATGAATGAAAGAAGGCGTGAAGGAATGAATGAATGAAGGAAGAAAGTCAAGAGGCCACCAGCTACTACTGCCATCATAGTAAGAAGGAACGAGTGAAAGAAGGAAGGAAGGATGGAAGGAGGTAGGAAGGAAAAACAGTCAATGGCCCACCAACTACCATTGCCATTATCGTGAATTTTGCATCACTGGCTCCTTCCCTCTCTCCATCCCTCCTCCCTCGCTACTTCCTTCCTTCCATCCTTCCCCCTCTCCCTCTACCCATCCCTCCCATTTTTTCTACTTTCCTCCCTTCCTACTTCCCTTCTTTCCTCCTCCTTTCCTTCCATTCCTGCATCTCCGTCTTTCCCACTCTTTCTCTCCTTTTCTCCTCTTTCTGTCTTCCTGTCTCCTCTTGCCTCTTCCTTCCTCTTTTCTTACCCCTTTTCTGTTTGTTCATTCCTTTCTCCCTCCCTCTCACCTTCTGCCGCTGTCTCCCCCAACCTCTCTCTCTCTCTCTCTCTCTCTCTCTCTCTCTCTCTCTCTCTCACTTCCCGCCTCCTTTCATTTAGGGAACGTGCTCTTTTCCTCCCTTTCCGATTCCTTCTTCCCCTCTTTACTTCCTCTTTCTCCGTTCCTCCCCCTCCTCCTCCTCCTCCCCCCATCCTCCCCCTCCTCCTCTTCCCTACCCACTCTCACCTCTACTGCTCCTCCCCTCTTTACTCCCTCCTCCTCCCTTCTTCCTCCGGCGCCTCCTCACTATCGTCACCCTCCTTTCCTTACATTCCTTTATCACTTCCATTCTCTCTCTCTCTCTCTCTCTCTCTCACTATCACACACACACACACACACACACACACACACACACACACACACACACACACACACACACACACACACAGTCTTTCTCACTCACATTTCATTTCATATTTATTTTGTCCTTTTTTCCTGCCCGCTTTTTTTAAATTCATCTCATTTATTCATCTCTTTATTTTCTCCATTTCCTTCTACTTTTTGTTTGTTCTTCTATCTAAAGTTTTTTCATAATCTCAAACTCTTTCTTTTAGCTTTCTCTTCGTGCCTGTTCACCCACCTGAACAGTTTAGGGACCTGGTTGTAACATCGTGCATTGACGATTCTACTGGAGTGAAAATTTCGGACTTTAAATATTTGTCTGTCATTGTGACGCACGTGAAATCGATAGACATGAGGCTTGTATCTTGTATGGTTATGGAGAGTTCATAAAAACATCTTCCTCACCGATTTATGCTGCATAGGCCTATACTGTATACACCTTAGCATTATTTTTTTTAGCTGATTATTTACAGATTTCATGACACTTTTTGTTTGTTATTAATGTAAATTATGCCAGTACTAAAATGAGATATAAGCAGAATATAAGCAGTGTTATGGCGTAATTTGCTAAATAAATCGTTAAGGAAGAGGTACTGCGAATTCTGCTCGTCCACTTAAGCCGTCTTCCTCATTGCTAACTTTTCGACATCAATACCGATATTTCTTTTACCTTTCTCCTGTCACCTGTCTGCCAAACCAATTTTTAATATCATAGTTTCATTGTTTCCATTTTTGTCCCCTATATTTGCATTTGTTCCTGTCTGCGAATTCTGCTCGTCCACTTAAGCCGTCTTCCTCATTGCTAACTTTTCGACATCAATACCGATATTTCTTTTACCTTTCTCCCATCACCTGTCTGCCAAACCAACTTTTAATATCATAATTTCATTTTTTTCCATTTTTGTCCCCTATATTTGCATTTGTTCCTGTCTGCACTGTCTCCAACCCTCGTCTTTTTCTCCTCATCCTTGTCTTCGCCTAAACGTCTACAGTATTTTTCGTGTATATTTTTTCTTCAGTTTCTTTCTCTCATCTATAATTTCCACAGTATCCTCTACGACCTCTTTTTCTTCTCTTCCCTTGTATTTCTTCTTATCTTCGATGTTCCTTTCGTCAGTCCGCCCCTGATGCAATTAGGATCTGCAAACAGGAAGAAAAAACAGTGGTAGGAGAATGAAGGTCCTCTCTCATTTACATCTTAATCTATTACTTCAGTCGTCTTGCCTCACATATCTAGCCACCAATCCTCTCACACTGTCAACTCCCACCTCTCTCTCTCTCTCTCTCTCTCTCTCTCTCTCTCCTCCTCCTCCTCCTCCTCCTCCTCCTTTCATTTCTTCTTTCCCTTTTCTCCTCTTCGTCTTTCTTATTGTAAAAATTTTTAATATATTTCTCTTCTTCCATTCCACATTTAACTTTCTCTCCATCCTTCTGTATTTCTTTCTCTCTTCTCTTTCCTTCCATCTTGTTCTCCCTGTCTCCCTCCCCCACCATCGGCTCAGTAACCTCCCTGTTATTTGGTTTCATAATGACATTAGGACAGGTCGATGCTGGAGAGAGAGAGAGAGAGAGAGAGAGAGAGAGAGAGAGAGAGAGAGAGAGAGAGAGAGAGAGAGAGAGAGAGAGACTGTGTGTGTGTGTGTGTGTGTGTGTGTGTGATAGGGTATCCTCCCGTTAAATCAGAAGGCGAATCGCGGGCTAACTATAAGTAGTAAGTATTATACCCTCAGAGGTACAGTTTTGAACTACTGCCGGGATCAAATTCCTGCTAACTTTGTGGTTAATTATTTAGGACATAATTATCGCCCATAAGGTCTTCAGTATTTATGGATTTGTATTGGCTGAGAATCGTACCCTAGTTAATACAGTATCTAGTTCTCATGTACCCAGTGAATAACCTTGAGTTTGTCATAGTTTTCATGGGATAGGTAGAATAAATAGATGTATAACAGTGACGAATAGGAATGACTGAATGCAAGTAGGAGGTAATATATGTAGAAGGAAGGACTTGAGGGAGGCTGTAAGAGAAGAAGCGTGAAGAGGAGAGGAGTGGGGAAGACGGACTGCACTGGAGTAGGAGGAAAGATTGAGGGAGATTTGGACTAAATTATCAATAGAAATCAAAGGGAAGAGGGAATCAACCAGCTAATAAATACCAGGAATAAGTACACAAGGTAGAATAATGCACGATACCTGTTGAGATGCAAGACATTCCTGTGTCTGCCGCAACGACACATTCTGTAGGAGAAACTAAGTTGCTCCTCACGCTGCGACTATCCCTCCACATTCCATCGCCTCCCTACTCCTCTCCTTCCCTTTCTCCTCTTTCCCTCCCCTCCCCTCCTCTTCCCCTCCTCTCCCTCTTTCCCCTTCTATGCTCTTCCCCTCCCCATCCTTCTTTTCCTCTCCTCTCCCCTCCTCTTGTCTCTCCTTTCCTTCTCTCCCCTCCTCTTGTCTTCTCTCCTCTCCTCTCCTTTTCTCTCCTCTCCTCTTCTCCTCTCGTCCTGTCCCCTCTTCTCCTCTTCCCTCCTCTCTTTTCTCCTCCCCTCCCGTTCCATCCTCTCCCCTCCCTTCCTCTCCTCTCCTCTCTCCTCCCCTCTGTGCACAGTTGATAAGCTTTCCCTTTGAGACAGCAGCTGTCGTGTTACCCTGGTGAAGATAACTACTGTATACTCCTTTTGCTCTAACTTGGCCTGAAACTGCCATCTCTATCTTAAATGCTGAGTTGTAACAGCAGATTAACACTAAAACATAATGCTAGTCATGAAGAAGTGTCATGGAATAGATGTAGAGCTCTATCACTGTTTTGTTCAGGCATTTGTTCAGGCATTGGGCTGCGTAAAATAAGCTACAATAAGACGAAAATCTGGGCCAAGGTAACGTGAGAAAACTATAACTGCATCCCGCCTTCCGCACTCCTCACCCACCCATATCCAGCCAGACACTTTCATCTTCCTTTAGTCTGTCCACCTTAACTTGGTGGAAATTTTCCTTCTTTTTCGTCCTATTTCCAGTACCTCAGTAGCAGAAAGAGACAATGCTACGGCTTTACATCTTTTCATCATCATCATCATTATCATCGTCATCATCATCATCATTTATTAATCATTCAACCAGTCAATCCATTTTGCCCCATCCATAGCACCTACCTGTGACTAATACCATCTTTCCATATTGTTTTGCTCAGTATTCAGGACGAAGAGATGGTAGTTTCAGGCCATGTTAATAACCTGTGTCAGTGGTCTTACCCTTTGCTGAGGTAGACAGTCTGGAGATGTGGATTCAGTATCATGGTAGTCACTGCTTTCCCATACACTCCGTAACACATCATAGAACATTCATGCCAAACCATAAAACCACATGTAAAGTAAATATTCTTTGAGTTTCACAGGAAGGGTGATGGATGTAAGTGCTAAAGTGGTGACGCAATAATTCTATCGGGGATCACCCCTCCATTAGTGGTTGGTGGATGGACTAACCTTATGGACCTCGGCAATAGGCTTGAAACACTGTCTAGAGTGGAGTGTAATAAGTCGACACACGACAACATCTCGGTACACTGGCCTCCCATGCACACAGTACCTGAGTTCCTGTAGCTTCACTGCTGGCATAGGACAGGAGAGGCATGGGACTGGCGAAGGAGAGGGGATGGGGGGCAAGGAGGGGACGAGAGGGGAAGAGGAATGGAGGGGAAGGGAGGGGAGGAGAAGATAAGTAAGTGTAAGGATAAGAGGATAGAAGATGATGAGATGGAAAGATGAGGGAGGCGATGGTAGGGAAGGGAGAGAGGGAGGTTAGTGGAGGTGATAGAAGAGTACTGGAACGGGGGGAGAAATGGGAAAGGAAGGGAATAAGACGAAATGGAAAGTGAAGGGAAGGAGTGGGGAAGAGTGGAAGAAAGGAAAGGGAGGGAAGAGACTATTGAAGGGAAGAAAGGAGGGGGAAGGAAGAAGGGAGGGAGGGGAAGAAAAGGGGAGGGAGGGGAGGGGAGTGGAGAGAAGACTAACACGAGCTGACCTAACCATTATTAGGGCTGGGCAGGTCAATTTACGCTTCCTCTGGCTCCATTACCCGGCTCTCTCTCTCTCTCTCTCTCTCTCTCTCTCTCTTTCTCTCTCTCTCTTTCTCTCTCTCTCTCTCTCTCTCTCTCTCTCTCTCTCTCTCTCTCTCTCTCTCTCTCTCTCTCTCTCTCTCTCTGTCATAAAAGACTTTGTAGTTACTTGTAGAGAAGTTTTGTGGTTTAGTTGTCACTCTCGATTTCTTGTAGTAGGAATTAAAGATGAATACAGTGAGTTGATCTTAATTTATTATCTTCAGAGAAATCTAAGTTGAGCAGGGTATGTCTTACAGAGACAATATAATAAGTAAGTCTACTTGAGCCCCTCTTTCTTGTTCACTCTCTCCACTACCTGTCGGTTCAAATGCTAGCCTCCTTCTGCCTCTCTGCTTCCTAAAGTCTGATGAAGCAGGGGTCGTGTCACGTGTGTTACACTGTGGTTGGAAAGTTCCAGAAACCTGTGTGTGAGTATGTGTTTATGTCACTAGGCTTTGTTCGACTGCTATCTCGCTGACACACTACCTACATCATCCCCTGACATTGCTACTTCCTATGTGTCGTCAGTATTTCCTCAGTTAACTGGCAAGATCATTTCCCTTTCCCAGGCTTGCATGGAGCCGTCTATCTATCTATTTATCTATCTGTCTATTATGATTTGTAATTATAATATGGACTCATAACATCTCTCTCTCTCTCTCTCTCTCTCTCTCTCTCTCTCTCTTTCTAACACACACACACACGCACACACACACACACAAGCACATACACGCACCTCCTCATCATTCATTTCCTTTCACTCTTTGTCACCCTGTCCCCCCCTCTCCTTTCCTCCCTGTCTCTCCTTACTTCTCCCTGGCTGCCCCATCACTCTTTCCCTCTTTGGCATCTTCTCCCCTCCTCCTCCAATCTTCCTTGACTTCCCCTTCCTACCTCCCTCACCCATCCTCCCCTTCTCCCTTCCTCCCCACTCCCTCCCTCCCTCTCTCCCTTCCTCTCCTTCTCCCTTCCTCCCTCCTTCATCATCCCTCCCTCCCTCACCCATCCTCCCTGTCTTCCCCATCACTCTTTCCATCTTTGGCACTCTCTCCCTCCCTTTACCTTCCTCTCACCATCTCCCTTCCTCCTCTTGCCGCTCCCTGTCTTCCTCATCACTCCTTCTTCGTCACCTTCCCTCCCTGTCCCTTCCTCTTCCCCTCTCCCTTACTGTTTTCCTCGCCCTTCCTCTCTCCCTTTCCCCCTTTCCACCCTGCCTCTCCCCATCATTGCTTCTTTTTTATCACTTCATCCTTACCTCTCCTTTCCTTGTTCCCTCCCTCTTCCTCGTTCTCTCTCCCTCCCTCCCTCCCTCCCTCCCCCTCTCTTCCTCGTTCTCCCTCTTTCCCTCCCTCCCTCTCCCCATCACTCGTTCCTTTTTTGGCACCCTCTCCCCGCCTCCCCATCACAGTTAAGCCCACCACTATAACAAATTGAAAGTTTTGATTGGAATACACAAGACCCACAATCCCTTAGCCCGTTTTGATAAAGGCCGCGCCGGTCTACCCGTCTGTCTGTTTAACTGTGTGTCTGCCTGTCTGTCTGTCTGCCTGCCTGTCTGTCTTCCTGTGTCCTGCTTGTCTGTCTGTCTTCCTGTGTCCTGCCTGTCCGTCTGTCTTCTTGCCTGTCTGAATTCCTATCTCCTGCCTGTCTGTCTGTCTGTGTCTGTCTAACTATGCAAAATACTTCTTCAGGCAAAATATTTCATCAACAGAGTCGTAAATATATGGAACAGATAACCCTCGGATACCGTGAACAGTATCTCAGTTGAGATATCTGAAAACAGTATAGACAAGTACTTCCACGAAAATCCTCAGCTGACACTGTTGCTGTCAGAATTGCTTATTTTTACCTGCTACGTGAAAATTCATTACCCTCCTGTCTACAAGACACTCTGTAAACTTAACGCACCTGTATGTAGCGTCGCGTCATGTCATTATATGTATGTATATGAGTGAATGATGAGTGAATGGAAGCGTGGCCCATTGGATTGGGCAATTTTGGGCTGTCTGGACACTGCTACTCCTCACCCTGCCATTGGGTGGGAAAGGAGGTCCGGATGATGATGATATATATATATACATATCCTCCTCCTTCTCCTTCTCCTCCTCCTCCTCGTCTTCCTCCCGCTCATACTTTTCCATTATAGATAGATAGATAGATAAATAGATATAGATTGATAGATAGATAGATATATTCAGTCGTTCCCCTCTTCCATCTTATATTCTTTATTATCTCCTCTTCATTTCATCTTCTCTTTCCTTTATCCTCTTAATCTTCACCTGTCTTCCTGCTCTCATCTCCATCCCTTGGATTCTTCCCTTCTCTTCCCTTCCTTTTCCTCTCTCCTCCCTTCCTCATCCTCATTCCTCTCTTTCTTCCCCTCTCCTCCCTTTCTTCCCCTCTCCTCTTCCTTCGTCCCCTCTCCTTCCCCCCACCTCCCCTCTTATCCCATCCTCATTGCCTCTACTCCCTGCTCACCTTTCCCGTTCCTCTACATCTTCCCCCTCTCCTATTTGTGCTCTCTTCTTCCCCCTCTCATTTTCTCCTCTCATCTCTCCCATCCCTCTCTTTTCTCACTCCCTCCCCCTACCCCTCCCCATTCATGGTCCGCACGAGTCAGTACGGAGAGCGTGACCCCAGAGAGCAATTAAAGTTTTAACCGAGGAATAAGCATACAGTCGGATGCCGGCCACGGTAATTAGGTGAGTAGGCGGGATAGAAGTTTTTTTTTTATTAGTAGGTCCGTAATTAGGAAAGTAGGTAGGTAAGTAGGTTGGCAGGCTGGAGGTAGGTTGTTGGACAGGTAGGTAGGTACGCAAGCCAGCAGGCAGTTAGGTTGGTAGGTATCTAAGCAGGAAGGAAGGCAGATAGGTACGGAGAGAAAAGGCGGACAGGGAGATAGGTAGGTAAAGAAGAGGCAGATTGGCAGACAGGTAAAGAGGTACGTAGGTTGGCAAGCAGGCAGATAGAGGTAAGTCGATAGGGAGAAAGATTTTGGAGGAGGTAGGTAGAGAAAGGTCAGGTAGGAAAAAAGTGATTAGGCAGGAAGACAGGTAGATGAACATGCAGATAAGAGGCAGGCAGGCTTGCAGGTATGTAAACAGATAGCGGCAGGGAGGAGGTAGACTCTGAGCAGTAGCAAACAAGGAAGCAGAAAGAATGGGAAGACTGAAAAGAAGGCAGAAAAGAGGTAGGAAGAGACAGACAGACAGACGGACAGACAGACAGACACACACACACACACACACACACACACACACACACACACACACAGACACACACACACACACAGAGACACACACACACACACACACACACACACACACACACACACACACACACACACACAGACAGACAGACAGACACACAGACAGACAAACCGAAGCTAAGACTGATCCGGCTGTCACCCAATCCTCTTATACCGCCTTCATATTTAATCTGACCTTCCCAGAGCTGATTATAAAGATGACAGACTTCACCTTACATTCTGAAAGGTCGGCGAAGCATTGTGACATCTGCTGCTGGTGGGGTAAGATAGTGTTCATTCTGCCTCTTCCATGGTTATATACTTCTGTGCGTTGACGATTTTCTCTGTTTTTTGTTCCCTCAATTTACTGTAGCTAAAGAAATATTTTACTAACTTTTGGCCTTAGATATTGTCTTTATCTCGTTCACTACCAAATGTCTTATCTAAACTAAATACATTCTGTCTTGAGGTGGCCAATTTAAAAGTTAGACATTATCGTTGTGGAGAGTCTAAAAATCATACGCACCTACAGATATAATTATGTGATGCTCCACAGTCATTATCAAAGGTATTTTTGTGTGTGGATTGCAATGTCTGTAAGGTGAAGCAGAGACCTTAGGAGCCATGAATAATAGGGAATGGCTGCGTTGTTCATTTCCCGGGGCCCACTGTTCATAATTCTGCTATCGTCATTTCCTGTCCATGTTTCTAGATCCGAACCACCCCAGTATTAGCGAGAAGTAGGGCTAGGATGGTCATAATAATAATGATAATAATGATGGACGTATGAGGGATGATGACGATGATGATAATAATAATGATGATGATGATGATGATAATTTCAAAATTATCGATAATATTTTACTCTGGAAATAAGATATAAAATCCATACTTGAGTGCCAATGGTCTGCCTGTCACATACGAAAGCTAGACTGATCCCTGGCAGCCTTCAAACGTCACCACACGGGTCCTGATATACACCTCCTCGTTTAAAGTATACCAGAGATAACACGTCCACGCCTGGTAGCATAGTGATAGTGGCGATATCTTTATGGCATGCAATATGGCCCGTATGGAA
Organism: Coenobita brevimanus; assembly: GCF_032717465.1. Lineage (NCBI taxonomy): Eukaryota > Metazoa > Arthropoda > Malacostraca > Decapoda > Coenobitidae > Coenobita > Coenobita brevimanus. Next base: position 7,678,176 of record NC_137049.1, read on the forward strand.
AGCAAAATATATAGTGATAACGAATTAAAACCTACAGTAGGTCCTTTCGCAGCAACATTTAAGATCGAACCTGCTCCCCCAGAGTTGTATGCTTGTGAGGAGTCAGGGGCTTGAATGGTGAGTGAATGAGTGTGCGACCCATTTAACTGGACAGACTTATACTAGCCTTCCTATCAGTTTTTTCTTGGTCTCTGGACTCCTACCTCACCCTGTCCTTAAGCCCCCGTCACACATACCATAATTGAACCACGATAGCGCCGCTAATTCAATTATTGGCTCCGTCGTGAAATTTGACCATGATAAACGACGATAACAAACAGTGTCACAATGGCTTTGAGTATGTGTCATGAAGGCCGTAAGATGGTCACAATGGAGTCATGATAGCTGTAAGACTGAGACGATTGGCAGATTTTCAAATTTTTAAGTCATTTTGTCGTCACGATGAGGCCACGATCACCACGATAACGTCACGACAAAGTCACGACGGTGCCGCGAATGTACCATGATAGTGTCACGAGTTTTTGCCCACAAGCCCCACCCCTCCAAAGCATTCGAGCTGGATCTATTGTGACTATCATTACTCTGTCTTGACTTTATCATGAGCCATAATTTGCTCTATAATGACTCAATCGCCGTATTCTTAGGGTTATCGTGACTCCATCTTAGGACCATCGTGACACGTGTATATTAACCATCAAATGATTGTCAAAATTATTAGCTCTATCGTGACTCATGCTTGCATCTATCATGACGCATTCTGCATAGTATTAGGGCTATTGTGACTCATTCGTAACAGTTTTCTTGTCACAACAGTCATGAAAGGACCTACGACGGCCACGACAGAGTCACTTAGCTGCAACGAAGATCACGATAGGATCACATAAGACTTACGATAGTGCTGCTTTGGGTACAAAAATCGGGAAGCTTCCCGATAAATTAATGCTTGGGTTAATTTATCGTGGCCTCTGCAGAGTGCGCCACGAGTGTTACGATCGGTCACGATAGACCCATAATCAGGAACATGATGCCGCTACTAACTGAATTAGTGGCGCTATCATGGTTCGATTATGGAATGTGTGACGGGGGCTTTGGGTAGAAAAATTGGTCTGGATTATTTATTTATTTATTCATTATTATCATTATTGTTATTACTATTATTATTATTATTATTATTATTATTATCATTATTATTTTTATTAATACTATTATTATTAGCAGTAGTAGTGGTAGTGGCAGTGGTAGTGGTAGTGGTAGTAGTAGTAGTGGTAGTGGTAGCAGTAGTAGTAGTAGTAGTGGTGGTAGTAGTAGTATCATTATCATTAAAACTTCCCACATCCATCCGGGAAGTTTTCTTGTTTTTGTCAATATTGCTGTTATTCCAGGGAAGATCTAAATCACTGCCATTTGCATACCATTTGAGCTTCATCCTTCATTCTTTGCTATATTATAGTTCTAGTTAGGTGTTTCATCTGACCAAATATCATCCTTATTTGACTACCTGGACTCTGATAGAATCAGGAAAAAAGGGACGCTAAAGCTCAAGGACCACTTAAGTTAGAGGGCTGAAATTATTATGGTATATCCGTGGAACACGACCAGAATGTAGTACTTAATATAGTCCAGATCCGATCATTATTCTCTGAGATCGCATGTGATCCAAAATTTTGGACTACTCCGAAGATAAAGAAATTGCCTGATTTTACATAAATAATAAAGCTAGAGCGACCGAATTTGGTGGACTTATAGATCCTGGTGACCTAAGGTCACGTGCCAAAGATTAGTGATTTTGACCTCAAGGTCCCTTTATTGCTAGGCTTCTACTCGTAGTTAGGCTACAGGGCTAGGAAGTGGTTGTGGAAAGTATTTGTCAAAATTATCCTAGGACAGTTTTATGGTGTTCTAGTTTTTATTATTGTTGTTTTTGTTATTGTTCCTTTAGCTGCTACTGTTATTGCTGTTGTTATTCCTGTTTCAATTACTTACGAATCTTTCTTCATTCATACCGTATCATTTCCCTGTCGCCCAGTAATTATCCTTCTCGTAACATATTGCACTCTAATTCAGCGACGAGGGTCATAAGCACTCTTAATCGTGCCCGGATGTAGTCACTCAAGATTACCTCCTCAGTATTGGTATAATTTATTAAATTTTATTGGTATTGCCCCTTACTCTATGATATGTATAGTGTTGGGGAGAAGCTTGATTACAATTGTTTATTACTGGATCATTAGTTCAATAGAACTACACACACACACACACACACACACACACACACACACACACATTTTATATATACTGTATATATATATATATATATATATATATATATATATATATATATATATATATATATATATATATATATATATATATATATATATATATATTGTTACATAGCCTATGATTTCATCATCCTTTGTGTAATTTTAAATATATATATATATATATATATATATATATATATATATATATATATATATACTGTAAAGATAGATCGATAGATAGATAGATAGACAGATATAATTTAGTTTCCAGAGGTCGAGAGTTATTACATAATCTCCATTTTGTATTTTATCTTATAAATGTAAGCTGTAGTCAACACGCTATCTGTCTATCTATCTATCTTTCTATCTCTTCGTGCTTACTTGCGTGCGTGCGTGCGTTTGTGTGCGTGTGCGTGTGTGTGTGTGTGTGTGTGTGTGTGTGTGTGTGTGTGTGTGTGTGTGTGTGAGAGAGAGAGATGGAGGGAGCGACGACTGTAAGCACAAACTGTCTCCAAAGCTCCGTCAAGGCTGAGATGAGATTAGCATAGTTTACATTACGTGTGACACTCCTGCTTGCTTCCTGCGTCTGTGTGGTTCTCTCTCTCTCTCTCTCTCTCTCTCTCTCTCTCTCCACACTGAAGGAGGAAGGTTCACAGTAAAGACGCTATATTAAATGTGCAGAATATAATCCTAGCCATGCACTTCCCCCATTAGATCAGTCACTCAACTCTCTCTCTCTCTCTCTCTCTCTCTCTCTCTCTCTCCTGACCTTACCTTACCAGTTCCTGCTTTATCATCCTCTTGTTGCTCTTGCTCCATGTCACCTTTGTCTTTATCTCTCTGGCACGTTTGTAACTTCCTTTTACTCTGTCTCTCCATCTTTCTCAACCTTCACCCTCTTTTGCTTTCCTCTTTCCGACATCCCTTCTTACACTCCCTTTTACACACTCCGCCCTACAGACTCACCTCTAAACCTCGCCTTTACATACTTCCTTTCTACACACTTCTCTGTACACACTCCTCTCCATAAACTCCCCTGTACACACTCCTCACTACACACTTCCCTCTACACACTCCTCACTACACACTCCCCTCTACACACTCCCCAACATTCATTCTCCTATCAACAAACTACCCTCTTCACACACCGCTATACATACTACCCTCGAAACAATCCACTTCAACGCCACCTCACACACACATCATCATTCTTTCTTCTCTCTTTCTCTCATTTGATGTCATTCTTGGAGTATAATTTTGTCTCTTTCCTCCAATTCTTTAAATTTTTTCCATCTGCATCCATCCTCATTCTTTTTCATCTCCCTTCCATCTTTTCTCCCACCCATTTCCTTTCCTTCTTCCTATCCTCCTTTTTACTTTTCTAATTCCATCATCAGTTTCTCTCAGTCCCTGTTCTCTCCTCTTACCTCTCTCTTTCCTTCATCCTTCTAATTCCATTTTTTTTTTTTTACCCCTATTGACTTTCACCTTTCCCCTCCGTTATTACTTCTGTTCTTTCTGAACTTGTAGCCTGTTATCTCATCATTTCTCTGTTCGGTAATTATCCTTTCCTTACCCTTTCCTTCTTCTGTTCTTTCCCATTTCCCTTTCCTTTTCCTTCGTGATCTCCATTTTTTTATTGTCCCTCTTCCTATATCTCTTCCACTCCTTTACTTTTCTTTCATCTGTATCTCTCTCTTCTCCCCACTCTCTTTCACTTTTTCGTCCCCTTTCCTTTTTATTTCCTTTCCTCATCTCTTCTCCTCTCCCTTCCCTATTTTTTTTTCCTTTTCTCTTTTCTGTTCCTCTCCCTCTTTTATTTCTTTTCTCTTCTCCCTCCTCCTCTCCACTGTGTTTCCCATCTCGTCCTTCCCTCTGTTCCTCTTCCTCCCTTCTCTTTTTCTCCATGTTGTCCCTCGCTCAGTCATTTATATATTCGATTCTCCTCCCTTTCTTTCTCTCTGTTTCCCTTTTCCCTTTCCTCTCTATCTCCTTTTTCCTTCTATATGCTTTTCCTTCGTCTCTCCTTCTTTTATGAACCATCCTTCTCCATCCCCCCCTCTCTATCCTTCTCTTCCCCTCTCTAGCCCTCTCCGTCTCCCTCTCTCCGCCCTTTTCCCTCTCCCTATCCCTATTCTTCCCCATACTCCTCTCCCCATCCTTTCCTTTACCCATTCTCTCCTCCTTCCCTCCTGGATCTTCTCCCTACTCTTTTCTACTTACCTCCTTCCTTCCCTCCCTTCTCTTACCTACCCCATTCCTTTTCTCCCTGCCTCCTCTCTTACCCACCCCATTCCCTCCCTAGCTCTCTCCCTCCCTTCCATCCCTCTTAACTCAATTCCTCTCACATTTAAACTCTCCCAATTTACCCAACTAAAAATCTCGAATCAGAGCACACATCCCGAAATCTTATTCCTCCTTTTTTCCCTCCCTCCCTCTCTCTCTCTCTGTCACTCACTTTCCCTCTCCCTCCCCCTCCCTCCCTCTCCTGGTTTCAGAAGTTAGAATATAGACTATAGAAAAATTGCACCTGAAGTTTCTGAAGTGATTGAGGCAGAGGGCGGTGCAAAGAATGTGTGTGTTGAATTAGCTAGGAGTTGAGTGAGTGAGGTGGTTGGCTGGTTGGCTGGCTGGTTGGGTGTGTGTGTGGGTGGTGGATGGTTGTTTGGGTAGATGGGGTTGGTTGGTTGGGTGCGTGATTGGTTGGTTGGTTGGGTGGGTGAGTGGATGGCTAGTTACTGGTTGGATCGATTGGGTGGTTGAGTTGGTTGGTATGTTGAATCGTTATGTGGATGGTTGGATGACTGTTTGGTTGGATGGTAGCCTTTTTCCTTCTCTTCATTTCGCTCCTTCCCCTTCCGAATTTGTCTCTTACTTCTCACATTCTTGCCTTTCTTACTCACCTGTCTTCATCTTCCCTGCTCTATTCTCCTTCATCTACCTGTACTAACATTGTCCTACTTCTACCATTCTTCTTACACCTTTCTACAGACCTTCAGACCTCCCTCTCACCTTTCCTCACATCTTCTTCACCTGTCGTCCACCTTTCTCTTATCTTCTCTTTCCTTCCTCTCTCTTTCCTTGTATTCCACTCTAATATCTTATCCTCCTTCACTTTCTCCATTCCTTTAAATTCTTTCCTTTTCTCCAAACCTCTCGCATCTCGTCTTTCCTTTCTCTCTCCCTTCCTCTACCATCTACTCTCATTCTCTCCTCTCCTCTCTCCTTTTCGTACTCCTTCTTCCCCCATCTTACTACCTGACTTTCTCCTCCTTGCTGTCTCCTCCTTTCTCCCTTTTACCACCATTCACATTCTCCCTCTCGCTCTTCCCTTCTCTCCCATCACCCTCTCTCTTCCTGTTATCATTTTTCCTCTCCATGCCCTCTGTACCTCCATTCTTTCTCACCTCCCCCCCATTTTCATCCACTCTCTCTCTCTCTCTCTCTCTCTCTCTCTCTCTCTCTCTCTCATACATTTCAAATCTCCTTTCTCACTTTTTACTTCTTTCTCCATCCTTCCTCCTCCAGTTCCCTCTCCCTCTATGTCTATCCACTCATCTTCTCACCATTGCTCCACTTCATCCATCTCAAGTCCCTTTTTCCTCCTCCTCCAGTCCTATCTCCATCCTCCACTCTCATCCTTTTCCCTGTCCTCTTCCCTCTCCATCCCCTCTTCCTCCAGTTCATCATTCCTCTTCCTCTTTCCCTTCATTTTAGCCCTCCACTGTCTTACTCCTTCCGCTTCTCCTTTCTCCTCTCTCTCTCCTTTTCCTTCATTACCTCCTACTGCTCTCATTCCATTCTCATCCAGCTCCATTCGTTCTTCCCTCTCCCCGCCTCCTCTTCACCTCTCTCCCCTAATTCTCTCTTCTCTCCCTCCACTCTCCCATTTCCTTCCTTCCTCTCTCTCCTTTCTCTCTCCCTTCCCTCCTTCTCCTCCCACCTCCCCCCACCTTCCTCCTGCAGTTACCTAGAACGTCATCATAAGACGCATCGCAGTAAACTGAGTCTCTCTCTCTCTCTCTCTCTCTCTCTCTCTCTCTCTCTCTCTCTCCCTCCCTCCCTCCCTCCCTCCCTCTCTCTCTCTCTCTCTCTCTCACACACACACACACACACACACACACACACACACACACACACAGGCATACACTTCAACTTCTGTTGCCAAATATTTATCCTTTGTTATTGGCACAAGATTTTCAAAAGGTGAGATGAGAGAAGAAAGGGGGAAGGAAAGGGGAGGAAATGAGTGGTGAGGAATACAGACGGGAGAAAGGAGAGGGAATGGGGGGGTCCAAGGTTGAGGAGAGGGGGAGGGGGAGAGGGAGGAAGAAGACAGGTAGGTGTTGGAGGGAGAGGGGGAGGGGAAAAGACTGGGAGAAGGGAAGTGTGTGTGTGTGTGTGTGTGTGTGTGTGTGTGTGTGTGTGTGTGTGTGTGTGTGTGTGTGTGTGTGTGTGTGTGTGTGTGTGTGATGTGTGTGTGTGTGTGTCTGTGTGCGTGTGTGATGTGTGATGTGTGTGTGTGTGTGTGTGTGTGTGTGTGTGTGTGTGTGTGTGTGTGTGTGTGTGTGTGTGTGTGTGCGCGTGAGTGCGTAAGTGAGCAAATTTGTGTGTGTGTGTGTGTGTGTGTGTGTGTGTGTGTGTGTGTGTGTGTGTGTGAAGAAATAAGATTTACAATTGTGTGTGTGTGTGTGTGTGTGTGTGTGTGTGTGTGTGTGTGTGTGTGTGTGTGTGTGTGTGTGTGTGTGTGTGTGTGTGTGTGTGTGTGTGAAGAAATAAGAATTACAATTGTGTGTGTGTGTGTGTGTGTGTGTGTGAAGAAATAAGAATTACAATTGTGTGTGTGTGTGTGTGTGTGTGTGTGTGTGTGTGTGTGTGTGTGTGTGCAGGAAATGGAATTGGTACCGTATATGTGTGTGTGCCAATACCCGTTCACGCAGTTATGAACAGAAATAATTGGCTTATTGCATATAAATTCACCATCGTTTCCAAATTCATGACGGCACGGCGAAGTGGAGGGAGGGAGGGAAGGAGGGAGAGAGAGAGAGAGAGACAGACAGACAGACAGACAGACAGACAGACAGACAGACACAGAGACGGAGACAGAGACACAACTGGGAGAAGAAAAGTGATTAAGAGCAAAAAATTGGTAGCAATCTAGAGGGACATTGTAGGAGTGGAATACAAGGGATGGATGTATAGGAGAATCTAGAAAAAATTAGAGACACGGAAGAACTGGGTGAAGGACTGAATGTAGAAAAGGAGGAAGAAGAGGTGTGGAGGAGTGAGGGAGGAAGAGATTACACAGGATTACACAGGAAAGCAAACAGCAACAGACCTTATGGTCCTTTCCAGGCTGCTTGTTAGAGAAAACTATGACTACAAGATCTAACTCTACATGCTGAAGGATAACGATAGTAAAGCTAGAAGGCTCTCCCCACCACCAAACCCTCCAGGAAAAAGTGAGAAAAACCACCATGCAGCATGGAAAAACTGACATGGAGATTTTATAGGAAACACTGGAAAGGAAAAGTCATATTCTCTAATACTTTATCTATAAGTTACCCGATTGAGTAACCTGAAAGAGAAAGTAAACAAATAAAATAATAGTTATGGCATGACATTATAAACCGGTACATTGAGTTAATGGGAAGTCTGTGGACATAACGTGGAAGCTACACACTGCACAGTGTGGATGTTTAGGGGTGGTGCGGCAGCCTTGCCTGGCGCTTTTAAGGTAGGCAGCAGTCAATCAGGCCCTAGCTCCGTTCGCTCCACTGAGACAAGGAACTCTCCCATGTGGGACAAGTACACAAGTTTCATCCTGAAGCAGTGACCCCTGGTACATTAAAAAAATCCCGATGGTGGTCACTTGACTAACAGGGACCCTCAGTGATCCACAGCCCATCACAGGTCGAAAGTAAGAGTAGTGACCGTTAACTCAGGGTTATCTGTGCAGATCCTAATCTGTGCTTACTGTATATTACCTCATTTGCTTTGGGTAAATAGAAAAACGTATAATGATGTGACATGACGCTATGTTAAGTTTACGGGGTGTCCTGTAGACACGAGGGGACTGCACAATGTGGATGTTTCGGGGTGGTGCGGCAGCCTTGTCTGGTGCTTTTAAGGTAGGAAGCAGTCAATCGGGCCCTAGCTCCGATCACTCCACTGAGACAGGGAACTCTCCCATATGGGACAAGTACACAAGTTTCATCCTGAAGCAGTGACCCCTGGTACATTAAAAAAATCCCGATGGTGGTCGCTTGACTAACAGGGACCCTCAGTGATCCACATCCCATCACAGGTCGAAAGTAAGAGTAGTGACCGTTAACTCAGGGTTATCTGTGCAGATCCTAATCTGTGCTTATATTGCTTTGTTTACACTGAATAAATTGAAAATGTATAATAACGTGACGCAACACTATGTACGGGTACGTTGTTTACGGGGTGTGTTGTAGACAAAAGGGGCATGAACTTACATGTACCGTAGCTATAAAAGCAAGTTATTCGGACAGAAAAAGAGTCAGCTGAGGATTCTCGTGCAAATACTTGTCTAATTTGTTTTTGTATGTCTCAATTGAGATACTGTTCACGGTATCTGAGGGTAATCTGTTCCAGATATTTACAACTCTGTTAAAGAAGAAGTATTTTGCTTCGTGGGATTGGAATCGCTTTCCCATAATTTTGCAGCCATTACTTCTGGTTTGACTCGACCAGTCTATATCAAAATATTTATTCATGTCTAAGTTGTCATATCTCTTCATGATTTTGAAAACTTCAATAAGGTCCCCTCTTAACCTGGGCTTCGTTAGGCTAAATAATTTAAGTTCTTCAAGGCATTCCTCATATGGTTTGTTTTTAAGTCGTGGTATAATTTTTGTGATTTTTCGCTGAATTTTCTCTAATTTTTCAGTGTCCTTTCTGTATTACGGAGACCCGAATTGCACACAATACTCAAGATGGGGGCGCACTAGCGAGTTGTACAAGGCAAGTATGACTTTTCCGATTTAAACTCGAAAGTTCTTCCAATAAAACCCACTAGCTTGTTTGCAATTTTAACCGCATCGGTACACTGCTTGCTTGGTTTTAGGTCATTTGATATTATCGCACCAAGATCCTTTTCACTGTCTGTACTTGATAACTGAATATTGTTCATTTTGTAATTCGCATGGACATTGTTACTTCCAATATGAAGTACTTTTCATTTTTCTGTGTTGAATATCGTTTGCCATTTTTCTGCCCAGCTTGCTAAAGTATTAAGGTCGTTTGGTAACTGCTGCCACTGTAATTTTGAAGTGACTTTACTGGTTATTATAGTATCATCTGTAAATTTGGATACTTTACAATTTAGACCCTCATCAGTATCATTTATATAGATAATAAAAAGTATCGGTCCAAGTACTGAGCCTTGGGGAACGCCGCTGATCACATTACGCCATTTGGATTCCTTTCCGTTTATCACAACTCGCTGTTTTCGGTCTGAAAGCCAGTCTTGTAACCATTTTTGCGTATTTCCTTTTATTCCATGTGCTTCTATTTTTCTCATGAGACGCTTGTGAGGGACAGTGTCAAATACTTTCTGAAAGTCGAGGTAAATTATATCTACTGCTCTTGAGTCATCGTATGATTTGTAAACATCATGGAAGAAGTCCAGTAAGTTAGTTAAGCATGAACGACGATGTCTGAATCCATGCTGCGAGTCTTTAATTATATTATTTTCTTTTAGATAATTAACTATTTTATCTCTTATGATTTTTTCCATTAACTTGCACACTACTGATGTTAAGCTGATTGGTCTGTAATTTCCTGGGTGCGACTTAGGGAAGGAAGTGAAAGAGTGACTATGGTGCTGAAGGAGAGAATTTAAAGAGACTGAGTGACACAAGGGTGGAAAAATAAGACAAAATATAGGAGGAAGGGAGAGTGAGGAAGGAAAAGATATAAAGAGGAAAGAAAGAAGAAAAGAAGGAAGGAAAAAGTAATGAAAAGAGAGAATGCAGAGGGTAAAGAGAAATAGATATGAAAGGGGAAAGTGAAGAAAGGAGAAAATGAAGAAAGGAAGGATGGATGACGAACAGAGAGCGAGAGAGAGAAAGTTATGTATCCTATAACGAAAAAATCCTTCAGAAAAAGCAAAAATGTGCCAAGAGAGCATGAGAGACTTTAAGAGAAATGTACGTGAGAGTAAAATGTTAAGAGGAAAACGAAAATATAATTAATTTGTGAGTACTTAATGGCCTAATGGAATA
>NC_137049.1:7691191-7703691 GCF_032717465.1 Coenobita brevimanus
TCTCTCTCTCTCTCTCTCTCACTCTCACTTTCATTTCTTTCATTCCTTCACTACTCTCCTTCTCTCACACATTCCGAAAGCAATAAAGGTGACTCAAATTATTCTTTTCTCTCTTTCTCTCCTTCTCCTTCTCCTTCTCCTTTTACTTTCCTTCCCTCCTCCTCTCCTTCTCCTTGCCATCCTTCTACCACGTTCTTTCCTTCTCTCTCTTTCTCTCCTTCTTTCTCTCCCTCTTACTTCCCTTCATCCCTATTTCTTTGTCATCCTTCCTTGCTTTCCCTCTTTCCTTTTTCTTTCACTAATTTTCTCTTATTTGTTTTTTTCCTTCGTTTCCTTATCCTACTTTCTATTTTATGGTTATCTTATTCCCTTTCTTTCGCTTTTCTTTCTTTTTCTCTTTCCCTCTTTTCATTCTTTGTCTCACCTTCTCTCTCATTCCTTTTTCATAGTTTTTTATTTCACTTATTCAGGTCTCCTTCCCTCCCTGTTTCCTCTCCTTTCTCCCTCCCCGTGTCCTCTCCTTCATTCTCCTTCCCTGTTTCCTCTCCTCGTTTTCACTCTCTTCTTTCCCCTCCTCCTTTTCCCTCCCTCATGTCCTCTCCTTTTTACCTCCTTGTTTTCCTTGTCTTCTTTTTCCCTTCCTTCTTTCCTCTCCGCCTATCACCCTCTCTGTATTCTCTCTTCCTTTTTCCATTCCTTCTTCCCTCTCTTCCTTTTCCCCTCCTTCTTTCCTCTCTTCCTTTTCCTTCTCTCCTTTCTTATCTTTTTTCCCTCCGCGTTTTCCTCTCCTCTCCCTTTTCCCTCCTTTCCTCTCATCCTTCGTCCCTCCCTTCTTTTCTCCTTTTTCCCTCTCTTCTTTCCTCTTCTCCTTTTTCCCTCCCTTCTTTCCTCTCTTCCTCTTCCCTCCCTTCTTTCCTCTTTTTCCCCTCCTCTTCTTCCCTCCTTTTTCCCTCCCTTCTTTCTTTTCTTTTTTCCTTCCCTTTTTTCTCTTCTCCTTTTTCCCTTCCTTCGTTCCTCCCTTTTCCCTCCCAATTTTCCTCCTTTTTCCTTTCCTTCTTTCCTCCTTTTCCCCTCCCTTCTTTCCTCCTTTTCCTCTCCCTTCTTTCCTCTCCTCCCTCCTTTCTACCGTTCTTTAAATACAATAAGAGACCCGATGAAAAAGAGGGAGAAAAAGGGAGAAAGAACACGCTAAGGATGAACTGAAGGAGAGACTTAGATTAAAGAGGGACGGAATAAAAATAATTGGAAGGAATAGTGAAAAAAAAATATGGACGACAAATGCTTAGAAAGGAATAGAGAATTAAGTATACGAGAATGGGAAACGTGATATAGAAAGTAATGAACTGTGTAAGGTAAAAGTAGAATTGAATATGTAGAAGATATGTTGTGTGTGTGTGTGTGTGTGTGTGTGTGTGTGTGTGTGTGTGTGTGTGTGTGTGTGTGTGTGAAAGAGGCCAGTGACAAATGTGTGAGGAAGAAGAAATAATGACAGGGATGAATGGTGATGAAAATGAAGATGAGGTGGATAAGGAGGAAGTTGTAAATAGGGCGTGAGAGGGAAATATTCAGAGAGGAAGAAATATTTAACGAGGAAGAAATATTTAAAGAGGAAAAAAATATTCAAAATATTTAAAGACGAAAAAATATTTAAGGAGGAAGAAATGTGGAGATGAAGATGATGGAGGAAGGGAAATCCACTTGAGAATAAACTGTATGTAGGGAAATTAGGATGGAATATAACAAATGAAGGAAGAAAAGACAAACAAAGAACAAGGAAGAGGAGAAGAAAGAGAAGCAGGAGGAGGAGGCTGAGGAGGAGGAAAAAGTTGAGGAGGAGGAAGAATTTGAGGAGGAAGAGGGGATAAGAGGAAGAAGAAGAAGAAAGAGAAAGAAAAGGAGGAATAGCAGGATGAGAAGAAGAAGAAAAAGAAGAAGAAAAGAAGAAGAGGAGAAGGTGGAGATGGAGGAAGAAAAGGAGGAGGAGGAGGAAGAGGAGGTAAACTAGGAGGAGGAAGAGAACAATACGAAGAAGAAAGGGAGGAGGAGGAGAAGGAGGAGGAGGGGGGTAGGAAGAGGCAGTAAGACAGACAGACGACAAAGATTTATCTCCCAGTGTTATGAGATGGAGGGAGAGGGAGAGGGAGGGGAGCTGGAGGGTGTAAGAAGGGAGAATAAGATGGGGAATATGGAGGGTAATTGATGATAGGAAGGGGGAGGAGGGTAGAAGGGAAGGAAGAAAGGCTGGGGAATGAGGGAAGATGAGAAGGAAGGAAGGATAGGGAAACAGGGAGGAAGGGAGAGGGTTTGAGAGAGGAAAAGGAAGAGAAAGGAACAGATGGAAGGAGAGGTAAGATGGGAAGGAATGGGAGAGATGGAAAGAAAGGAAGAGAATGAGAAGGGATGGGAAGGAAGAGAGGAAGTGAAGAAAGAGAGGGAAGAAGGAAAGGAGGGGGAAGACGGGAAGGAGGAAGTGAAGGAAGAAGGGAGAGGTGATATTGATGAGACAAGTGATAAAAGAAACACAAAGAGATCAGAGACTGAAGTTTCGGAGGGAGCGAGAAGGAAGGAAGGAGGAGGAAGGGAGACAGAAGATGAAAGAGAGGGAGAAGAAAGAGGAAAGGGAGAATGGGAGAGGACAGAAGGGGCAGAAAGGAGATAAAAACTGGGAAGAAGGAAGGAAGGGAAGGGAGAGAGAGGAAAGGAGGAAGATTAAAGGATAGTGGGAGAGAAGAACGGAAGAAAAAGAAGGGAGGTGGAGAATAGCAAGGGAGAGAGAGATAAAAGAATGGAGGGAGAGAGGGATGAAAGAAAGAGGAAAAACCGGAAGAAGGAGAAACGGAGGAATTGGGAAGAAAGAAAGAAATGAGGTAGTAATTGTTAGAGAGAGAGAGAGAGAGAGAGAGAGAGAGAGAGAGAGAGGATGATGGAAAAGGAAATAACTGAGGGAGGGAGGAGAAACAAAGAGATGGAAGGGAAAAAGGGAGGGGATGAGAAAAGGGAGAGCAGGAAAAGGGGAAAGGCTCCTCTACAGTATTCATCATTTCTATTTCCACATTTCCCCTCTTCGTATTAATAAAGGGTGGTGTGTGTACTGTAGCTGCCGGGCTTGGAGATGCCTGACATGGGAGGCAACTTGAATAATGATGGGTTTATAATTATAAGGTATATTACTTCCTGTCCGGAAAGCCTCTTAATAACAATAACAGTAATAATAATAATAATAATAATAATAATGATAATAATAATAATAATAATGATAACAGTAACAACAAAAATAAAACTTAACTGCATTCAGATGCTCTTAACTTTCTCTTTTCTACCTCACTCCTTCCGTTTTGCTCTTCCTCCTTCCTCTGTTTCATCCCTCTACCTTCCTACCTCTTCATCCACGTACTTCTTTTTCTTCTTCTTCTCCTCCTCCTCATCATCATCATCATCATCATCATCATCATCACCTCTGATTTCCTTTTTCTCCTCATCTTCATCACCACACTTCTCTTCCTCATGCTCTTCCTCTTTCACTTGTTCTTCCTCTTCGTGCTTTCCCTCCCCCTACACCACCATCAGCTCTTTCCTTCCTTCCTTCCTTCTCTCTCCTCCTCCTCCTCCTCCTCCATTTCCTCTTCATTTTCTTCCTTGTCCTCCCCGAGTGTGTCAAAGATTGGCTCACCGGACGAAAATTAAGAGTAGTAATAAAAATGGAAACGAGTCAGACTGGATAAACGTTACAAGTGAAGTGCTTCAGGGTTCAGTGTTAGGTCCTATTTTTTTATTTTTTTTAATATACATAAATGATATTGATAAAGGATTATGTAAGATTTCAAAATTTGCTGACGACACTAAAATAGGTAACAGAGCAGATACAGCATTGCAGGGGCATGCAGTTCAGAGAGATCTTGATCAACTGTTTAACTGGGCACAAACATGGCAAATGGATTTCAGTATAAATAAGTGTAAAGTGCTAAACATGGGCAGTTAAAATGTAAGAGCTAGTTATAATATGAAAAATGAACTTGATAGGGTAAACCATTGTAGAGGCTTAGGAGTTATAGTAACAAATGATTTGAAACTAAGCAACAATGTACAGAAACTAATGATAGTCAATAAATGGACTGGATTCATAAGTAGAGCATTTGAATACAAATCCGATAATATCGTCCTCACTTTGTAGAATTACTATGCCTGTCCTTGGTGTACTGAGTTCAATTTTTGTCATCAAAGGATATGGAGAAACTTGAGGGGGTACAGCGAAGAGTTACAAAGATGATACCTAGATTGAGAAATAAACCATACGAGGAACGTTTAGAAGCACTGAATCTCTTTACCCTAACTAAACGCAGTTACGAGGAGATATAATTTAGATTTTCAAAATATTCAAAGGACGTGATAATAAGGCCATCGATAAATATCTCACAGTTGAACACTCAAACAACACTAGAGGTAATGGTAAAAAAATTATCGGTAAACGATTTCAGTCACTTGAAGCAAAGCATATTTTCTTTAACTGAGTTGTAAATACATACAACAAATTGTCCACAAATATAGCAAAAATCGCTTGGATAAGAATCTGTTATCTGAACCCCAGCAAAGTATGTTCACTTCTGAGTAACACATTTCATTGGAGTATTGACCACAAAATTATGGGAATGTATTTCCAATCCCATGAAGCAAAGTACTTTTTCTTCAACAGAGTCGTAAATATCTGGGACAAACTTACTTGCCCCAGGTATGCGAAAGTTTATTCCCTTCCTGTCTACAAGACACCCAGTAAACTTGACATAGCCGTACATAGCGTCGCGTCATGGCATTATATATTTAACAATCTGGTAAAGGCAAATAAAGTAGTATAAGCACAAACTAGGATCTGCACAGCTAGCCCTGAGTCAAAGGTCACTACTCTTACTTTCGACCTGGGATGGACTGTGGATCACTGAGTGTTCCTGTTAGTTACGTGATCACCATTGGGATTTTTTTTTTTTTATGTACCAGGTGTCACTGCTTCAGAAGGTAACTTGTGTACTTGTCCCACGTGCGAAAGTTCTTTGTCTCCGTGGGATGAAAGGAGCTGGGGCCTGATTGACTGCTGTCTACCTTAAAAGCGATAGGCAAGGCTGCCGCACCGTCCCTGAACATCCACACTGTGCACTGTGAAATTCCATTCTGTCTACAGACGCCCCGTTAACTTAGCGTACCCGTGCTTAATGTAATACCTTATTTATTTATTTGGTTATTCATTTTACTTTCTTACTTTCGCTTTCAGGTTATTCAAACTGGTTGCTAATAGTTAAAGTATTATATAATGTAGCTTTTCCCTTTCAGTTTTTCCTATGAAATTTCCATGCCAGATTTTCATGCTGCATAATGGTCCTTCTAACTATTTCTTGCCAGTTTTACCCGGAGGGTTTGGCGGTGGGAGGATGCCTTCATGCTTTACTATCCTTATCTTTCAGCATGAAAAATTAGATCTTGTAGTCATAGTCTCCTCTGTGACAAGCAGCCTCGAAAGAACCATAAGTTCTGTTGCTGTTAGCATTCCTTTGTATTCCTTTGTATTCTTCCTGCTCCTCCTTCTCCTCCTGGCTCCCGGAAACTCTTGGCCTTGTCTTTGTGTCCGGGGAGAAGAAAAAATAGGAAACAAAAGAATAATAATGCCTAACTTGCGGCCGACTCCCTCTCTCTCTCCCTCTCTCTCTCTCCCTCCCAGCATCAACCTTTTAAATGAAATAAACGTTTTACAAATTATTTTCCTATTTCTTTTACTTCTTAATTTTTCCTTTCCTCCTTCAAATACACACCATGTTGTCATTACTAGTCGCACTGTCTTTCAAAATTTAATCATAGTTGAGAGAGAGAGAGAGAGAGAGAGAGAGAGAGAGAGAGAGAGAGAGAGAGAGAGAGAGAGAGAGAGATTAGAGTGGTGGTGGTTCGTCTTTATATTGCCTGTCATTTGGTCTTTCTGCTGATATTGTGTGTGTGTGTGTGTGTGTGTGTGTGTGTGTGTGTGTGTGTGTGTGACCATCCTCTCTTTATTTCGTATCTGTACTCCAGTGTTTTTTATCTTTTTATTTTCATCAGCTTCCTATCTATTCATCTTTCTGTCCCCTTTTTTCAGGCCTCGTGACTTTCTTTTATCATCTCGCCTCACTGCTCCATCTCTTCTCCCTCTGCCCTTATCTCTTGTTGCCTCTTATAATTCCTTGTTGATAGTATTGTTGTTGTTATTAGTAGTAGTAGTAGTAGTAGTAGCAGTAATGGTAGTAGTAGTAGTAGTAGTAGTAGTAGCAGTAGTAGTAGCAGTCTTAATAGTGTTAGTATTTTAAATTTTTGTTGCTGTGTTCATCCCCAGTGTCTGAACCTGACCATGCAATTTTTCAAGACTTTTTCCCCCTACTGCCTCTTCCACTTCAGATTTTATCACTATCTTCCTCTTTTTATTTTTCTCTACATTTTTCTTCACTTTTTTCCATCTCATCAGTATTGTTCCTTTATTCTCATTTCAGGTTTTCTATTATCGTTCTTTACTTTTTCACTGACCTTTTTTCTTCTTTATTTTAGCCTTCCTTTGTCAATATTTTCATTTCTTGCTCTTTCGTTTTTTTTCTTTACATCTTCCTAGTTTAGTTCATTTTCACTCCTTTCCACTCCTTTCCTTTCCCCTGTTATCCTTTCGTCTCCTCTCCTTTTCTTTCCTTTCTTTTCTTTTCATTTCGCTTCGTTTCGTTTACTTTATCTTTCGTCCTATTTCTTTTCCAGTTCATTTATTGATATTCTTGACCTTAAAAGAAAGCCTTATACAGCAAGAGAAGGAATAGCATACAAGTAGACAATGAGAAGATGAGAAGAATGAAAGAAAAACAATGTAAGGACGATGGAATTAGAGAGAGAGAGAGAGAGAGAGAGAGAGAGAGAGAGAGAGAGAGCACACTTCGCTTCCTGTCCCCAACTGACTTCCTGTTTCAACGTCACTTTCTTTTTCAACCTTTTATTCCTACGTCATTTCCTGTCGTCATCTCACTTCCTGTACATAAGAAATTTTTTGCTCTCACGCCATTTTTTTTATAATGTTGCCCTCCCGTCGCTTTCTTTTTCTCTTCTCAAGTCACTTCTAACCCCGACGTCACTTCCTGTCCCCAGATCACTTCCAGCCCTTCTTTGACTCCCGTTACTGTCACTTGAAGCCCCAGCGTCATTTTCTCTCACCACGCCACTTCCAGATCCCACGTCACTTCCAGGTCCCACGTCACTTTCAGGCACTACGTCACTTCCAGGTCCAGCCTCACTTCTGGACCCAAAGCACCTACATCCCTAACGTTACCTCCGCTCCCCACGTCACTTCCAGTTCAGTATCACTTCCGGTCGTCACGTCACGTACTGTTCCTGTCCCCACGTTATTTTCGGCCTCATATCACTTCATTCGCCACTTCACTTGCGGATTCAGCGCCACTCCCGGCCCCATGTCACTTCCGGTCCACACGTCATTTCCAATTCCCGTGTCACTGTCTGAGTTCCCGTCATTTCCACTCACCACTTCACTTCCGGTCCCCACATCACTTCCTGTCCTTACGCCACTTCCTGTTCCTGTGTCCACGTCACTTCCGGCCTCATGTCACTTCCAGACTCCACTGTCACGTGCCTCACCAACTATCACACACACACACACATACACACACACACACACACACACACACACACACACACACACACACACACACACTTTGAAATTAGGTTTTCATCTGCTGTTTTTATAGGACCGGCTTTGAAGCATATTAGGAAAAAAAAAACAAAATAAATGATTAATTAAGAGCTTAATTATTAACCAGTTTCTTTTACACCGAGAATTTCACAAGTTGACAGTGTATCGTTTATGGACAATTTTTAATTGACACCAATAAGCAAACTTATTATTATTGTTATTATTATTATTATTATTGGCGCTTGGTGGTATTGGCACCTGGTGGTTCAGTGGGTAATTATTGCGCTCCAATTGGATTGAGCCGATGAAGGTTTATATCCAAGGGATGGTTGGGGTTTATTGCTCAAATAGTGCCACTCAGGGAAGAGTGAGGCTGGTCACGCTCATCTTAAATATCAGGACCAACTTCCCTAGCCTAGGGTTCCTACGCTCCTCATTGGGCAACATAGGATTGGATGATGGAGGGATGGAGGGATGGATGGATTATTGTTGTTGTTGTTGATGTTATTGTTATTATTATTATTATTATTATTATTATTATTATTATTATTATTATTATTATTATTACCATTATCATTATTATTATTATTATTATTATTATTATCATCATCATCATTAACTACTCCTGCGGGAAGGTGACCTAAAACCGTAGAGATCAATTTTAGTCACAATGGCCAGTATTCTCGTTCGGTAAGGAGGCTCCCTAGCACCTCTTCCATAACGATGTATTTTTAGATCCTACTGATTAATATCTACTTGTATCTTACTTATGTAGAGTATAGAGAGATTAGAACACAGAAGACGATAACAATGTATAAACAAAATACATGGCATAAGAAGAGGTGTTAGGAAGCTTCCGTAACCGAAGAGAATACGGGCCGGTGGCCGGTATTCTCACTGGTTAAGGAAGCTCCCTAACACTTCTCCTAAGCGATTTATTTTACTTATTACACTTTGATGGACTCTTCCTGTACCACCATACTCTGCGCTAATAACGCACATAAGGATATTGACCAACCGCACCCAAAAATAAACCGCCAATGAGGAGGCGTTAGGGAGCTTCCTAACCCGAGGAACTTACAGGCCTCGGAGTCTTGCAGCTATTGTGTGTAATGGCTGACAAAAGCAATATTTAAACCATCAATATCCAATCATCTCTGATTTACGAATTACCCCAGTTACTTCACTTCTTGCCTGCTTTCAATTAATGACGGCGAATAATCTCTCTATAAACAACTTCTTCCCATTTTGCCTACTCACTCCACCATTCAGTACATTTTCTCTTCTTCTACCCACCTTTCTCTCTTTTGGTAAGTTCATACTACAAGAAAGAAAGGGTTTCAGGTCCCAGCTCCCAGCCCCTTTAGTCACCTGTAGGACAAACATGGAATACCTGGGTAGGATTCCTTTCCCCCCTTTTACCCAGGCAAGGTTGTGGTTGCGTAGAAGAGATATATATGTAGGTTAGTTTCAGCCTGGAATTCGTGTAAATGTAGAGTAACTGAGCAACCCGCCTGGGAATGTTGCATTAGGATAGCTACCCGGTTTTTGGGTCCATATCACTTCCATGGTAGTGCCTCCCAGGGATGAAGGTAACTATCCACACACACACACACACACACACACACACACACACACACACACACACACACACACACACACACACACACACACACACACACACACACACACACACACACACACACACACACACACACACAGATTATGTATACTCTGCAGGTGAATAACGCAAACTTGCAGCTATACTTTTCAGTGTTAAAAAGACCAACATAATCTATCACCTCTCACTGCCGCACTGTCGCTGTCAGAATGATAAGTTAATTCTTTTAATAGTGTATGAAGCACGTTTTATTTATATTAGACCTGACTCTCGCATTGCCTGAGCTGCATACAAAATGATCTGAGAAATAGTTTGTGTCTGGTGTCTTTCAGAGAGAGAGAGAGAGAGAGAGAGAGAGAGAGAGTCGAGCTTTTTTGTGGCTGTATTGGAAATTGTGAAGTTGTAAAATTCATTTCAGTAGCATTATTTGCATATAAAAGATGCCATTTACAACGACATGCAATTTGCTCAGTACGGCTGGAATTCAAACTCTAGTTTCAACTGGCATACAGTAACAAAGGTTTCACCGAGATCCCTAAGGCAGAATTGACTGCAAGCTAGAGATGAAGTAGAATTACCAGTTGAGCGTCCCTGTCAAACCCCGTGCTGGCAGTCGGAAAGAGGGCAGGAAATATGCCACCAAATCTTCCCATTGAGGATGCAGTTTAATACTTTGTAAACCGCAGATACTGATGCCATTTGGCGAATTAGAATTGGGAGCGTTCACCCCTCTTCGTGAACTGGCTGAATTTGAGGAGAATTTTGAGAAAGAAGGAAAGATTCTTGCGTTCTCTGTCTGTCTTTATATTTCTTTGTCTGCCTCTCATTGAGTCTTATTCTATCGGTCTGTATCTATCTATTTGAGTTGATTTGTTTATTACTCTGTCTCTACCTGTTTGTCTGTCTGTCTGTCTGTATAGATTCGTTTACGTTTCTTTCACCTGTTTTGGTCCTTAATTTCTTATTTCTTATGCTCTGTGGTCTTTCTCTTTTTCTCTCTTCATCTATCAGCTTATTGCTCATTTCCCGTCTGTCTATACGTGTATGCTTGTCAATTAAAATCTAATTATTTGTCTACCTATGCCCTCTTTGTCTGTTTACCTGGCTGCCTGTTCATATCCATACTGCCTTAACTCACTGGTTTAGATATCACGTTTACTGTAGTTCAATAGCTTATTTTATTTTTGCTTTTCTTCCTCCATGTGGTTCTACTTATCTCGGAAATCAATGTTGTCACGAGTCGGCGCGATTCTCTATTTAAATAAACTCGTGACATTAAACTTTGGTGGGATCCCAGTATGTATCACTCAGTCAACCTCCACGAATTCACCCGATCGGGAGTGTTTTCAGAACAATTTTTCACTGTTTCATAAGTGATCGTCCTTGTGCGCGACATTAGCGCTTCCGCTGAGTGATTTGTTATGGGCATGTTTCGCTCACTTCTAGCCATTAGCAAGTGCGGCCCGTCCTCGCCTCTCTCTCACAATTTGAATTCAGTCAGGATTTGAGCGTCGTGGAAGCAGGTTCGGTGGGCCCAATGTGGAGCAGTGCCACCGTTGTCCAGCAAATTCCTGAATTCCCACCTAGTGTGAGCTGACAAGAGGTTTAGCACGTGTGGCAGCGTCCTTCCTCAGCAACGATGCCCAGTCCATTTCGTTTAGCCCACTCTCTGACCAGAATTTCTTTTCGTTTTTCCTAGGCTTAAGAGTTTAACCTTTGAGTGAGCGAGTGAGTGTATTCTCTTTGTTATTTTGAAGTCATTTGAGACGCATGTAACGTAAATTTATGTCACTGTAATCAATAAATCTACAGTTCTTTTCTTTTGAGCTTAATGTAATGTAAACTCGTGTTTTATTTCTCCACAAGCTTATTTCACTTATAGCTCCTAGTTTGCATAAACGCTTTGCATTATTCATAACTGGTACTTAGGCCAGTCCTTTTGTATTAAGCTTAAAATCCGTTGTGCAACCAGGAGTTAATTGCACCAGCAAGAACCTGTTTATCATTAATAGCATTAGTTATTGATTGTCAGGGGTGGAGTCACTTTCTCCAGAGGCCAACAATACTAATAAACAGCACGTGTGAGTAATTAGTCTCTGCTGTGTACTGTTGAGAAAGTTTATAAATTCTCGTCCTTAGAGAATCGGCGAAGTAAGCCGGCATAAATTAATCATTGTTTGATTTTCACAAGTCAATTCCATGTTGAGTGCACCGCTTCCCGTCTGATCAGTGAAGTTAAGCAACGTTGGGTCTGGTTAGTACTTGGATAGGTGACCGCCTGGGAACACCAGATGCTGTTGGCATAACGTTCTCCCTACGTGTCAAGTTGGGTTGGTGGAGGATTAGTGCCCCTCCCTGTAAAACAATTAACTCTAAGCCCTTGGCCACCCCGTTTGGGATACATGGCGTCTGGCATTGAATGAATGAAATGAATTCTTTGTCCTTGTTCTCAAGTATTATTGAATATTATTCTTTAATTTTGCATATTCTTCAAAAACCCTGTGACAAATGTCTCCTAGTAAAGGGGTTAATAAAGGCTGTATCTAACCCCTCCGTTCGAAAATCTATCCTAAACTGAAAATAAAGCGTCTGGAGTTAAGGTTATAATAACTTGCTCGGGTTGAAAGGGGTTATTGACTTAAGGTGGTTGAAAGGAAAGGCGTGGGGTTGGTGAAATGTGGTGGGAAGCAGACGAAAAGGAGGATGAGGAAGTGCAAGGAGAGTGAGGAGAAAATAGGTAAAGAAGACTGGAGTAAGAGATGCTGACTAACATGTAAGGCTAGAGAGGAGAAAGTGACAGGCGAGAATGTAAAAGAATGGCAAGAAAATTAAAGATTTACGAGAAAGGAGATCATATGGACGATAAAAATAGGTGATTGTAATAAGGATTGTATTATTTTATTATTATTATTATTATTATTATTATTATTATTACTATGATTATTATTATTATTATTATAATTATTATTATTACCGTTATTATTATTCTCATTGTTTTGTTGTTGTTATTGTTTGGGTGATCTTTGTTAATGAATTCAAATGCTCATGAGAAGGAATGTATCAAAGGGAACAGAGATGTGCAGTGATCCATCTCTCTCTCTCTCTCTCTCTCTCTGTCTCTCTCTCTCTCTATATATATCATCTCATCTCATCAGCCCTTTGAGTGTCCACTGCAGGACCGGCCTG